>NC_081337.1:8288613-8590920 GCF_022539665.2 Daphnia carinata
CACTTGACGGGCCAAAAAAAAAAAAAAAAGAAAATGAATTTTCTCTTATATTTATTTATTTATTTTTTTTTTGGCGACGGCCAATCAAAATGCGAGGAAAGGATTATTCGTTTTCATTCCCCCCCCGTCCATCTCACTAAATGAAATGGTAACAATAAAGAGAATAAAAAGACATTTTTATGACGACATTGTTGCCGCCATCTGATACCGTTTTTTTTTTTTTAAACTAAAGGCCTACAATCACAGCACAACTGACGTAGAGTTAGCTGTTTTTCAAGCGAATGAAATTCAATCTTTCCTGATTTGTCAGCGCATTTTTGTGTCATCCTAAACTCTCCCCCCCCCCCCTAAAATATCTTATGGAAGCTACGGCTTCCTTAACGTAACGGTCTTTTGCTACCGGGTAATCAGAGCAGCGAGGAAGACTTTTCGATAGAAGTTGATGTTACAAGAGAAAGAGAGAGGCCAGTAGTGCAAGTCGATGAAGATGACTCTGCTCTTTTTTTGTTAACATGTAAGAGACAGGTGGTCGAAAAGGCCGAACGTTATTGGTAAGGAAAAAATGGGCGCGTCTCTCGTTACTTGAATCTCTTCGCTCGAAAATGTGAAAATGCCAAGCGAAACTTAAGACGCGGAGGAATGTCTTCGAGTAGGAGGGAATATCAATCATAAAGAATCCCCCCGAACTCCCCCGAACTCCACCCTTTTTTTTTTTTTTTTTTTTTTTTTTTTTTTTTCTCCTTTTCTTTTTCCTGGAACTTTCCTAATCTTTTTAGAGTGTCGCTAAAATGATCCGCAGCTCTTTTTTTTTTCCCTTTTTCTTTTTGGCAATTTTTCTGACCTCTTTGAAACTCTTTTCACTGTCGAGGAACAGGAGAAAGAGGAGGGACTCTTCTTCTTCTTCGTTCCGCTGCATACTTTGTTTCCCCCCCTTTTTTTTTTTTTTTCTTTCAAGGGGTCGCCAAGATAATGTATTTCCTCCTCCGCTTATGGTCTTTTTAAATTTTTTTAAATATCTCGCCCTCTGGATGTACATTCGATTGTCATCGCACGAAAAAAAAAAAAAAAATGAACCTTTTTTTGCTTGTTGTCTACGTTACGGCCCAATTTATTATTATTTTTTGAATGTTCCAGTCGTCGATTGAATAGAAATCGATAATAAAAGCAGAAAATAGTAAATGTAGACGATCAATAGGAAACATAGATGGGAATGCGACCGTGAATTTCGAACGAGTTCATCGTTTTTCACATTTTATTTTCTATGGGTCTTGTAGAGACAAACGGGCCACTGCGCATAATAGACGCGAGAAAGAGACGGAAGATAAAACAAAACAAAAAACAAAAAAAAAATGTGAGATCGTTGTTGTCCCGCTCAGATATCGGCCGATGCCACGGGTTATCAATTTCATTTGTTGTACCCCAAGTGTCTGTTGTCTTCCAGTCTCACTACCACAGGAATGCCTTAACGAGTTGCGTGCCGTCCCAATGAAGATGATCTATAATTTTTTTGTTCTTTTCTTTCATCGTTGTGTACGCCTTTTTTCATTGTGAACAAAAAAAAAAAAAAAAAAAAAATGGAAGAAGAAAAGCCACAAGTCTCTGACTATTTGAATCGAAATGAAAATTTCATTTAAGTTTCAAAAGTTGGAGGGGGGAGGGGGGGGAGGCTCTTGTACGAATGATGTTCCGGTTCGAAATGCTTCGGCTTCTAAGAAAGAATGGGACCGTGTGTCATGTTGTTATCGATTTTAGCGGGTGTCGCAAGGAATGTTTTAAAAGCGAACGAAAAAAAAAAAAAAAAAAAGGGAACTGGTTGATGGAAGATGACTGGACGATAAATCCATTGACAAATAACCAAATGAGGAGGAAACAGAGAGGTCGACTTTTGGGGCCATAACTCATTTTCAAACTATCGATCAACTTGGTGGGGCGCGTTAGGCATGTGTCTCTGCGGGAGTGACTCTGGTTTTTCTTTTTTTTTTTTATTTTTAAATACAATCCGAAATGTCGAAGGGCTTCTTTTTCAAAATGACGTGTCGGACGCGTGTCTCTTCGAAGAAGAAGGAAAAAAAAAACAAAAAAAACCCCAAAAAATTCGAGAACTAAAAAACCTGAAACGATTCAAAGTTATTGGCCTTTTAATCAATTAGGTGCAAGAATACCAGTTCTCGAATTCTCGTTTTTCCATTAGTATTGTACGACCACCACTCGCACTCTATAAATCTATTCAAAACAAATTGATTCTTGGACGCTTCTCCTTTGACATCGTCGTCGGCTGTTGAGACACACGTCTATATGCGGTCAACTTGTGTTGGGACCCTTTTTTTTTTGTTTTAGATGCAGGTTATCTTTTTTTTTTTTTTTTTTTTGAATTTTAATAGTATGCACACTATTACCTTATAGACAGGCGGGGGGGGGGAGGACTAGCAGTTCACCTGGATGCCATCAGCAATTTTTTTTTTTTTTGTTTCCTTTTTGGCCAGTACTTTGCTCTGGCCCTCCTCCTATCTGACCTTATACTCCCCCCCCCCTTTTTCTTCAAAGACCAGGTAGAACGTCTTCTCTTTCTTGAGGCATTCCTTTTTGATGTGCCATTTTGTGTAGCTCGACACACACACACACACACAAAAAATGAATTTTAATTTTATTTTCTTTTAGAATCCCCCCCCCCCCGCCTCCCTCTCTCGGTTGTATGCCCATCTTGCTAAGCGCGTCCGCGTTGCACACACAGACATACAAGAGTCCAGCAGTCAATAGCAAAAAAAAAAAAAAAATAAAATAAAATAAAAACCTTTTCTTTATTTCTCTTTTGCTGGTGGTGGCGCGAGTGGGTCTTCCAGTTCTCCACCAACAACTCCTCCCCCTTTTTCCTTTTTTTTTTTTTTTTTTTTTTTTCTTCTTCTTCTTCTTCTTCTTTTTCCACTTCTCCTCCTCCTTCTACTACGCCCCATCGGCGTGCCGAGAGAAGGAGAAATAGAAAGAGAGGAAGGAGGCTCACTTCTTCAAACTTTGTGCCCAAACACTGTACACTCTCTTACAAGACTCGCCAGAGCTCCCAGTCACATGTGCGGAGGACACGCTGGAGAGAAGAGACCTCGCAGTCTCCCCCCTCCCCCCACACAACGTCCACTCTTTTTCCCCTTTTTTTTTTTTTTTTTTGTTTTCTTGAAAATTTAAATCCGTTCTACAGTGTCATCTCGTCTTGTGTTCACTTTGCCAATAGAAGAATTAGGTGTTTCACCAAGGAATTTGCGCGCGCGCGTGTGTGTGAGTGAACCGTACGGGTTAAAGATAGGGAATTTTAGGGGTTTCAGTGTGTTATTGGCCTGATTTTGAAAAAAAAACAAACAAAAACAAACAAACATAATTGATGATTTAGTCAGTGGCAGTGCGCAAATTTTAAAAGTGCGGTTTTCTATTATTATTATTTATTTATTTTTTTTTAAACGAGTGATCTACTTGTGACGAGTCAGACTTTGAACAGGATGGATCGACAAAGAATTCGAGTGTCTAGTTGACCCTGTCTGTGTTTGCCGAATCAGTTTTTTTTTTTTTTTTCACTCCGTACCCCAAAAAAAAGACAACGAAAACAAGTTGTTTTGTGCCAATTTGACCAAACCAATTCAGCGGATTATATAGCAACTGTCATCGAGACAGTCTGTGCGCGCATACACGTTTGAACGCTGGGATTTTTGTTTATCGTGTTCCTCCTTATTTTATTTTTTTTGTATTGGTTTATTTATTTATTTTTTAAAATCCTAACGGTAAGTTGACACTTGTTTTCTCTCTGTTTTATATTACAATGTCCGTTGCGCGTTCACGATTCTCTACACATCTTATCGCATTTTCGAATACCTTCACCTGTTCGTGACGGTCACCCCCCCCCCCTTTTTTTGTTTTTGTTTTTGAATTCTCTTTTTCCTATCACTCCTATTTGCTGTGGGGCGTCAAGTTGTTTTGACCGAGTCCGACTTGAAACGCCTTTTTTTTTTAATCAGCAGTGGAGTAAGCGACTCTTAAATGATGTCACACCGATAATTGGAAATCACGCGAGAATCGTTTAATATTTCGATGGAATTTCAAGAGTAATCGGTTGACGTAAGTAAACAGGAATCAAACGAAGCCAGCGGGGGCAAAACGAGAATCCGATAGCATAGCCAGGAGTTCCCCGTTTCATTTCTAAAAAATTTTTATTTTTATTTTTTTTTTTCTAAAGCTATCGATTACGTGTCGTTGTTTTGCGTGTTCTTGGCACCGAAAGTTCGATCTCTAAGCCTTCAAAATATGGTAATGAACATTGCCTTTTATTTTTTTTTTTGCCCTGATCTTATGGGCCGCCCGCGTTTGCTGCTATGCCCCTACACAAACGATAAAAGCATCGGCGCGCCTAGCTTATATTTAAAAATATAAGGAAAAGGATTTTTCTTTTCGGTTGATGACTCTTCGCCGCTTGGTCCGGTCAAGGGTCCCTTTTTTTTTTTTTTTTTTTTTTTTTCTTCCCCATTTTTACCGCGTTCTCCCGAAGGCGAATGAGCGTTATATTTTAAGAAAGAAAAAAAGAAAGATGTAAATCCTTTAGAAAGAAAAAAAAATTCTTGTGTTGTGTTGCCCGCCGCCACCGCCGCTAGTAGTTTGGTTGTGTCGTACGTTTTCGACTAGCGCGAAAAATGTCGAAACAAATAAAACAAAACAAAAAAAAAAAAAAAAAAAAAAAAAAATTAAAAAAAAAAAAAAAAAAAAAAAAAAAAAAATGTTGTATTTTTTTTTTTCTTATTTGATACGGCGATGCGTGCATACCTGTTGCGCAATGTATCTTCCGACTTGACGGACTTGTGTAGGGCCCATTTATCATCGGCCCGTTTTCTTTTCGATTTCCCCCCTTCTTTTTTTTTTCTCTCTTTGTTGTTCGTTGTTTTGTTTGACACGTTCACATTTTCGGGACAGCCAAAAGGAAAAAGAAAAAAAAAAAAAAAAAGAAGAAATATATATTAGTAAAGGGAAAACACGTTCTGATGTAACCGAATGAAAACAAAAGACGATGCAGTTAAATGGGAAGACAAAACGAACAACAACAACAACGAAAGAAGTGGCAGAATAAAAATGAGTCGCTTCAAACTGTGTTGCGCATGTTAACCGACAACATTTTCTCGTAGCTCAGATCGTTAACACACACACACACACCATTTTTTTTTTTTTTTTTTTCCGTATAGACGACGATGCGCACGCAAGTGTTTTTTATTTGGTGGCCAGCCGTTTTTCCTTTTTATTTTATTTATTTATTTATTTTTTTTTTTGATTTATCAACATCTCCTCCTTCCATTCCCGAAATATTTACATGAATTTTTTTTTTCTTGTCTGCTTTGTGGACGCTTTGCAAACATTGTACGTTTTGTTCGTCTCCATTTTTTTTTTTTTCTCTTCTGTGTTTGTTGAAGTTCTGGTAAAAAAAAAAAAAAAAGAAAAAAAAAAGAATACGAAATGTATGAATGTCTATTGAGTCGACTTGAAGGCAGAAGATGTTGAAGGTAGAAATATGGGAGGGGATAGGACAAGACCATAAAACATGGAAGGGTCATATTATGAAAATCACCGTCAGGAAATTTATCGCTGCCTGTTTCTTGATGGTAGGTCTCTCGTTTTTGTGTGTGTGTGTGTGTGTGTTACGGAAATCTTTTTTTTTGCCTCGTCTATTTTTGGGAAAAATTTCTTTTTTTTTTTTTTTGTGTGTAAAATTGAAGGAAGAAAGAACTTTCCCCCCCTCCCGTCTATTTTTAATTGGTGCGTTTCTTTCTTGTAATTATTACTTCCCTGACCCGTCCTTAAATCCCCTCCTCCGTTTCGGTACGCAGCACTTTTTGCTGTTGGTATGCGGTCGTTTTTTTTTTTTTTAAGCATTAACTTAAAATTTTCGTTTAATGGAGAGGTGAAAAAAAAAAAAAGAACCAAAACAAACCTCAAACACATACATACACACACGCACAAGTTATTTCAGTGTTATTGCCCAAATCCTTCCGGATACTTTTATTTTTCAATTCTGGTCGTGTTCTGACCGTGCTGCCGATTTTCACGAGGAAAATCCGTGCGGGATTTGAGGGTTGCGTGTTCGGAGCTCGCGCGCGCTAAACTTTTGTTTTTGCTTTTGTTTGTTTGTTTTTTTTTTCAAAAATGAACTCG
Source organism: Daphnia carinata (assembly GCF_022539665.2). Taxonomy (NCBI): domain Eukaryota; kingdom Metazoa; phylum Arthropoda; class Branchiopoda; order Diplostraca; family Daphniidae; genus Daphnia; species Daphnia carinata. The sequence goes on from NC_081337.1 coordinate 8,294,788, forward strand.
ACTTTTTGATTGCGTCCTTTTGCTGTTTAGATATATATTTTTTTTTTAAATAGGGAGTCCGTGACGTTTCCGCCTTCACCGTCACGACCCCTGGAACAATGTTTTCCCGGTCTAACTGTTTCTTTTTTTTTTTTTTATGCACGTTTGTGTGCATCACCTTTCGTGGGCTGTTGAACGATTTTACTTCTGAACGGCTATGTTTCCTCCCGTTGGAGAAAATGGCGTGCAAGAGGTCATCACATATTTTACCTTTATTTTTTTTTTTTTTTTTTTTTGGTTAGGTAACTTGGCGTTTAAACTATATTGTTTATAGTTGGCACCTTGTTTCCTTTTTTCAGGAGTTTTTTTTTTTTTTTTTTTTTTTTTTTTTAAACTTCAGTCTGGCAATTGCCTTGAACTGTTTTTTTTTTTTTCTTTTGGTTTTCCACTTAAACGTTTGAACGATGAAGATCTTGGGGAAACATGTTGTGCAGCACACGCGAACTGTTGTTTTTTTGTTTTTTTTTAATGTAAAGCCTTTGCCATTTGTAAGCAAATGAGCTGTTTTTAAAGGGACGGGCAGGGTACGTAGAGTCCATGACACCTGTTCAGTTATGCAACGAGCGTTCGTTCAATGAATCTGTGAATTCATCTTGCGCCTGAAACCAATGACCAAACGTGGGTGCATTCCTACCTGTTTGCTGATTGGATAATAAAGCATCTGCCCATTATTTCCACTCTTTTTTTTTTTTGGGTACAAGCAAAACAAAAAAACAAAATTATTCCTGATGGTAGCTGAAGAGGAAAAAAAGAAAAAAATAGAATCACAAATATGAAAAACAAATCCCATTGAGAAAAACCTCAAAGAGATTGGATGAACCAAATATAGAGTTAGGAAGTCAGTGTAACCAGTTCGTTTGGCCGCCAAGCTTTTTCTTTTTTTTTTTTTTGGGGGGGGGGGGCGAAACAAATTAACGTTCTTTAATGGAGCAAATGAGTTGTTTTCTTTTTTCTTTTTTTTTCCTTTGCATATGTTTGATGGGTATGAAACACAGATGGAATTGGCGCGAGATGAAGAGGGATACGTTTTGCGCCGGTAGAATCGGCATTTTCTTTTTTTTTTTTTTTTTTTTTTTTTTTACGGATCCATTCGTAGAAATTGCCATTGGAATGCCGATGACCTGTCGCACGCGTTTCTGTACCTCTATTCAAACGCGCATGTATTATTTATACGCGGCCATACAAACGCTAGACACACGATGGCTGTAATAACAACTTTTCACGTGTCCGGCCGTTGTGTGTGTGACAGGGCGCTGATGTCGTTGGAGGAATCCGGACGCATCATCGAAGCCTCTCCTACCTCTCATTTTTTTTTTCTTTCTTTCTAAAAACCTTCCATTTTCCTTTCAAGTCATGGATATTTATTTAGCTGTCCATCAACAGTTGAGATTTCTTTAATATTCCCATCAGCTTCTATGTGGCACCGCTTGACTGCCAACCAATCTTTGCCTTGCTAAATATTCAATTCCTTCTCCTCCCTTTCCACGTGTGTATATTATCTACATGTATTCCCTTTCTTTTCCCCTTCTCTTCTTTCGGTGGGCCGTCTTCACGCAATGCGGCCCTCAGCCTCCCCCTCTAAAAGAAGAAGAATAAAAATAAGAAAACGCCGCAATTTAACATATGAGACGAAATTGAGGATCGATCCCTGCCTGTAGACTCCCATACATAAAACAGTAGTATGATGACCTATCGATAGATTTATAATACTTTTAGCTTTTGATTCATTTCTCCCTCCCCTGTCCCTTTTCTTTTTTTTTTTTCTTTTTTTTTTTTTTTTTTTTTCCATTTCTCCCCTCTTCCTGCGGTTTTGTGTGCGCAAGAAACGGAAAACATTTTTGTCGAAGGTCTATCTTTTATTTTATTTTATTTTTTTTCAATAGAATGCAATCACAGATCGAGTAGGGAGGGTGAATCAAAATAAAAAGATTTTTTCTTTCCCGGAGAACGATAAATTTTTTAAAATATATACATGTATGATTTTTTTTAGTTGTTGCTGTTTAGCATATATGCATATGAGTGTAAGAGCTAGTAGACATGTGCCGCCATACCCTCTATGTCGGATGTTTTGAAACGTCGCTGAGATGGACGGCCGAGAGCCGCACTGAAATTCTCATTTAAATGTACCATCATCGTCATAATTTTCAGAGTCTAAAAGGAAGGGGGGGGGGGGAATGGGAGTAGTTCTAGTCGCGTGTGGTATTGGAGAAAACCAGTAAAAGCAGCAGGAGGAATCGTTTGGGTCCTCCCGTTTTTTTTTTTGTTTTTTGTTTTTCGGGGCGTGTAACGTCGTTTGTTTGTTCTTCTTCTCGGAAGAGCGCGCGTTTCAAACGCGTGCCCGAAAGGTGAAGTCTGAACGTTGGGCTTGTCTAGCGCGCGTTTCATTTTGTGCACTTTATTGATGCAGACCCTCCTCCCCCCCCCCCTCCCTGAGAATTTTTCTCTGTCAACCGTAAAAAAAAAAAAAGAAACAAAAAAAATTTTGTGGATGATATTCAAAAAGAAGAGGAAATGGATGAAAAGGAAGAAAACGGCGCCGCATCTCCTAAATTTTCAGTTAGGGCAAATGCTTGGAGAACGTTCATTCACGCTCGTCTGGGGGGCTTCATTGAGATGCTGGACCGGTCGAGCGCGTTTAATCGCGCATGGGAGAATGCGTCTGTTGATTACACAAAAAAAGGGGGGGGGGGAAGAAAAAAGAAAAAAAAAAAAAAAAAAAAAGGAAATGGATGGACCGACATTCCAATCCATTTGATTTCGTTGTCTCCTTTTCTCTCGCTCTTTATGAATGGCCGTGAATGAAACGAATTAAAAAATAAAAAGGTAACAAAAGCCGGGCTACGCAACTGGCAGCGGTTTGCACGCCACCACCGTCGTCAATCGGGGGATTGCGGGTTGATGACATTCTTGCCCCTATTCATTTTCAAGTAACGCTATTTCAAGTGTTGCTTTGCACTTCACTGTGACGCAACGTGACCGTTTTTTTTTTTTTTTTTTTTTTCGTTTTAAATATCGACAGACTTTGGAATGCCGGACGAAAATAGTTGGGTGTTTTTTTTTTTTTTTTTTTTTTTTTTACCTTATCGGTTGGGAAAATGATAAACGATTTTTGCTCGTTCATCGGTGTCGTGCGTGAAATGTTTTTTTTTCGAAAGGTAGAAAGAAAAAAAAAATGAAATATATTTGTCTCTTGTACCGGCCGATGAAGGAGATGCATCAAAAATAGCTCGACTCTTGTTTGACATTGGGAAGTTCGTGACCGAGTGTGGCTGTGCGTTCTTCTTACACAGTTCATTCCTCCATCTTGAATGTTTTGTTGTAATCTTGGAGCCGTCATCTTGCACGACCTTGCATTCCTCTTGCCTCTATCCCAGTTTCGGTTATTTTGCCTACGTATACGGTGCGAGCCGTTCGAGGAATTTTTGTTTTTTATGTTTTTGGCCGGGAGCTGGAGATCTCGTGATTTTATCGTTTCATTTTTGCAACAGCCTATTCACGCCGGTTAGCCATTTTTCTTGCTTAATTTTTCTTTTTTTTTTTTTTTTTGCCTTCGTGTTTGTGCCGAGTCCAGCAATGATTTTTTGTGTGTCGTGACGATGGCAACGGCGCCGCAAGAGATTTCCCTTTAAGGTGCAAAAGGCGTTGGCATTTTCCTTCGTTTGTTTTCTTTTTTATTGAAGAAAAAAAAAAGAAAAAGAAATGGGCTTCTTTTTTTTTTTTTTTTTTTTTTTTTTTAAAGGATAGATAAAAAAAGAAGAGCCTATTCTTTATCCTTTCGTGTAGAACAACAACAACAACAAAAAAAAAAAGAAGAAGAAGAACTTTAGAATAGCGACTGGCCTGTGCATAAGGTTTGGTACCAACCGAATCAACCAACGAACCCACCAACATACCAAAGAGGAAAGAGAAGGACGACGACGCTGCGAGGCAGCACGCGATAACCCCCACTGAGATATGCATACCTTGTGGCAGGACGTGGAAAGAGAGAGAGAGAGAAATAGACATAGAAGAAGAAAGAAAAAAAAAAAGAAAATGTGGAATGAGAATGAAAAAAAAAAGAACAGGAGGAAATAGATGTAGAGAGAGAGAGAGAAAGACAGATGCTGCAATAGCAAATAATCAGCGCTTTCAAAAGAATTAAGTATAAATTTATTTACCTATGCTGGGCGATTCATTTTGAATCCCCCATTTCAGAGATTGGCCTCTATCAATGCAAAACGGTTTCTATTTTGTTCCGAGAGAATCATCCGGGGGGGAGGTGTAAAAGGTGCGTTCCCGGTGTGTCCGCGCGTGATAGTAAGAGACGAACGACGTCGCTCGAAGCTTTCTTTTTTTTTTCTTTTTTTTTTTTTTTTTTTAGCCGATCTGAAAAATGCTGACCATTCAGAGCTGCCATTGGGAGGGCTGTTAGCTGCTGGCGGACTTCCGCATTGCTTGGTCACCGTGAACATATAGCAAAGCTGAGGGTTCTCTCTCTCTCTCTCTCTCTCTCTCTCTCTCTCTTTCTGTGTGTTTGTGCTGATGGTTGCCTTTGAACAGAATTAAGGACCCCACCAGAAAATAGCTGGCGCCAGAGGAGGGGCTCTTGCGATAGATTTATTTTTCGCACGATAGTTTATTTAAGAATTTTTTTTTTTTATTTTCCTTTTCTTGTACAGTCTACAGGTTGTGATTTTCTCCTTGAAAAAAAAAAAAAAAGAAGAGGTCTCTCATGATCGCCTATTAGCCAGTAAGAATAAGCTAAGAGTCTGCGCGCTCGTCTCGGACGAATTGAAAAATGTTTGAAAAAAAAAAAAAAAAATCAGAAAAAAAAAAAATAATAATAATAATAACCGTGACGGAGAGTTTGTTTGAGGAGGGCTCGTAATGGGCCAGAGCTAATCGAACGACTCTGCTAAGCTCAGGCCATTTTTCGTTCGTTCTTTTTCGTGAGATTAGTAATAATTACTCTCTCTCTCTCTCTCTATCTCTCTCTCGCATGGAGAGATGGTAGTAGCGATGAGACAAAGTATTACAAAAAGCCATTAAAAAAACAAAACAAAACAAAACAAAAAAATAGCCAATGGTTGGTTTTGTACGACGAGCCGACCCAATCAGCTCGTTTGTTTTGCCGTCCGTCTTCTCATTAGATCTCTCCCATTAAACAACAGCGACACGTCTTATTGTTTCTCTCTTTTTTTTTTTCTTTCAAATTTATGCGTCCCTCCTCTGCTACCCAGTCACTTAAAAACAAAACAAAAAACAAAAAAAAATCCAAATGCAAATAGTTGCTGTTGGCTGTCTTGCGATCGGTCAGTTATTTATTTTAAACGCACGTCTCTTTGCAGATAATTCCTTGGGCTGTCTGCAACCGCCGTAGTTGTTGTATCGTCCCGACGTGTAATCATTATAGGTGTGCCAAAAACAACCGCACACTCTACGCTGCTGCGTTTTTTTTTTTTTTTTTTTTTTTTTTTTTTTTTTTTTTTTTTTTTTTGCCTTTTCTTTTAAACGATGGCCATGTGAACGTACATCAAATGGCGGGCAGCTATTAACTTTTGAGAGAAATCCGAATGGATGGCTGTCCGCGGAGGAGGATCAGCTGATAAACCGGGACGACAACTGATTTATGATCCGCTGGCGAAAAGTTGGGAAAGGAATGTGTGTAATGCCACCGTCTGAGTTTTGCGCTTTTTTTTTTTTTTTTCTTATTTTATTTAGCTTGTATATCTATTTTTTTATTTTTTTTTTTTTTTGGTTTAAAGCGGACGAAAAGTGCGCAGTGGCGGAATTCCACTCGTCGTGCAAAGGATCGGGGAAAATGGAAAGACAATGGCTAAGGTGGGCCTTTTTGGTTTCACCGTTACAACGGACGTGAATGTAACATAGATATGGCATTTGCTGACGGTGGGCCATTTATAATTTGGTGACAACAGCGCTGCCGGATATCCAAAAGAATGTGTGCGGACAATGAGGAATGTCCAATGTCCGCGTCATATGCAAAAAAAAAAAAAAAAAAAAAAAAAAAAAAAAAAAATGGCTAAATGACCCGATGACCAAGCGCATTTTTTTTTTTTTTTTGAATCTCTTTTCTTTCAAAGTCGCTGTTGTTGAAAGAAGTGATTCGATGGGGAGGAAATAATCGAGAGTTCGTTTTGTTATTACATTCGTTCCCCTCTATTTGGCAAGTTGAATATAAAAACAGCCAACGGCGCTCCAGTTCAAGCAATTCCGGCTAAAAGAGCTGAGATAGAAAAGGCAATTATTACAACTACAACAACAAAATAGATGAGATGAAAGAAAAAGGATGTGCCAAAAAAAAAAAAATAATAATAATAATAAATAAATAAACAAAAAGAAGGGAATTTTTTTTTTCTTTATTCACCGCTCATTATTATGTCCGTCGAGTCGGCCCGTGTCGTTCCTATGACGCGCGTAGCTTTGTACTCTTTGACGGTGATGGATCTCATTGTCCATAGCGTTTTTTTTTTTTTGTTTTTTTTTTTTTTGTTGTTTTGTTTTTTTTGCGTCTGCGTGTCCGTTTCTTGCATGCCTGCTCCCTTTTGTTTTCATTTTATCTTGTTCAATGTCGTCGATTGGCGTTCCTTGGAAAGAACAAAAAAAAAAAAAAAAAAAAAAAAAATTTAAAAAGGGGGGGGGGAGATAAAACGCAAGAAATAAAAGCGTCAATGATGTGCAACGTTCGACTGGAAGAAGGGGCTTTCGACAGGTGGTTGCAGAGCTTCGTGATTGGGTCAAACATTCGGTTGATTTCCGTAGCGAAATTAGGCAATCGCATAAATTACCGTGTGTGTCTCGGGGCAGGTAGAAATTCCAGGCTAAAAAGAATAAGGGATTGAAGAATGAATCTAACGCATTGTGGACGTCTTTTGCATGTGATTCATTTCAATAGGCCTGTTTTCGTTGTGTGCTTTTCGTTTGTTCTTTTTTTTTTTTTTTTTTTTTTTTTTTACTGAAAGTCTCTTTTGCATTTCCTAATGAGAATCTGCTGGCATTTCCAAATAAAGCTTTGCCCCGTGTGCTATCCTCGACTTCTCTTCTCTTCTCTTTGGAACCTATCATTATCGAAATGCGCTGGGGCGCTTGTTATTCAGTCTGCTCACGAGAAGTTGACTATACGATTCGTCTGAAGAGGGGCGATGAGATGGTACCCAGAATAGAACTAAACAAAAAGCCCCCCCCCCCCATTCCCCTAAAAAAAAATTGAATTGTGTGTGTGTGTGTGTGCAGTGGTTAATAACAAACGGCAATTTTTATGATGATTTATTGGCCTGATCAATTTCTGTATAGAGTCGATAGTTGAAAACGTACGAAGACTGATTATTGGCGAACGGGGCATTCCATCACGTTATTCTTGTTTTATTTCATAAACTTGCGGAACGAGCTTCGTTATTCCTTTTTGAAAACACACAAAACAAAATGTGTTTCTACCAGGAAATGAGTTCCTGCCTCTTTAAAATATTTTTTGGATTATCTGATTTTGTTTGATTTGATGGCCCACCTTTTTCTTTATTGAATTCTTTCGAACGTCCGTTTTCTCTCTTTCGTCTATGAACGATGTTATTGCTCCTGGCCGATCGGTTTGAAAAAAAAAAAGAAGAAAGAAAGAAAGGCGTGGATAGACATCGTACATATCAGGTGGAATGCTCCGTCTATACGTTCTGATCATCGTTTATTATAAATAGCTCTGGAAGAGGCAAGGCACAGGTGGAATGAGCTTTTGGATGGTTACCAAGAGCAGCTTCACTTCTCTCTCTCTCCCTCTCTCTCTGCCTGCCAACGTGTCTACCCTATTTTTCGTTATTGGCTGGCGCGTTCCATTTCTCTAGGTAATCGAGGCGGGACAGGCGAACAACGCAAATTTTTTTTTTTTTTTTCTGTTCTTAAAGGAAATCTAAAATGCTGTTATTCTTCTTCGCGTAGAACTATAACTACCGAGAATATTATCTAACCGCGCCCTCTATTTATTCCCGTCTTAAATATTCAAGAAAAGTCTTAATGTAGTCGACTTTTTTTTTTGATTGCGACATGTGGGCTGGACTTCAATATCCCTCTTGGGGCAAATAAACTTTTAATACCCTGGCTTAAAGCTGCTTTAATCAAGATCCCCCCCCCCCCCCCCCCCCTCTGTTTTTATTCTTCGCTTTCGCCTGGCCAGCAAAAGAAATTCGTGCGTCACATTTTCTTTCTTTTTCTTTGGCCATTTTCCGGAATGCGTGTACACGTGATTAGCGAAACGTCCTCGCCCGAAGGCACGGAATGATCTACGATCTCAACCTTTTGTTAATTTTTTTTTTTTTTTTTTTTTTTTTTTTTTTTTTTTATATCCTGCTCTCTTCCATCACTAGAGCACACTGGAATATTTGATGTAATATCACATTCTTCCATTTAAATTATTTATTTTTTTTTTTTTTTGGTGGGGGGGGGGGGGGTGTTTCTCATTTCAATACGTAAGGTGTTTTAAAATGCCTATTTATTCATTTTTTTTTTTTTTTTTTGCAAATTGTGTCGTGATTTAAAGCAAAAGATTTTCGAATTGCACACACTTGAAATGTGGCGCAGCGTATTTTGCTAAAGGTTAGTGAAGGTCGGCGTGACTGTTAGATGATGGCGAGCTCTTCGGAGAAATGAAGTGATGCGCCAATGTGGTATTTGTGCGGTACATTTCCTTTATTCTGATTGTAGAACAAAAGGTAGGAAGTACTAGGAAAAATGTTAAGTTTTGAGTTTTAAAAAATAATAAATTTTAAGGCCGGTTGCTCTATTTCTGTGAGCAAGTTGCATTGTCCAATCATATCTGTCCCGTCCTCGGGCGGGATTAACAAGATCGAAAAAAAAAAAAATAATAAAATAAAATAAAGAAAAAGAAAAAGAAAAAGAAAAAGAAATAAAGGAGTCCACGCTAAATGAAGTCCCCGTAATTGAATTTTTTAGTGTTGACCTTCCAACAATTTTTGTGGGTGGCGAACGCAACTGGAAGGATCTACATATGTCAGTAAAAGGAAGTTTCAAACCAAACTGCCCATTTTCGGGAATTCGTAACTCGACACAGGGAGGAGGTAGGTGTGCGGAGGATGGAGAAAACAAAAATGAAAAGAAGCGCGTTATTCATCTTGATTGATTGTCAGTCGCCCCTTTTTGCTCCTCTGTTTGCCTCCAAATTTGGCCATTTGTCGATGAAACCGATGGCAATCAACCGCACAGCCATTCCGATCCGTCCCGCTCGTAATTCAGGGAGTCTCTTCTCACTGTGTCCCTCCTTTCTCCTCTAGCGACTGCTCGTTCTCCACTGTTTGTTAGAAGTCGAAGAGGGGGGCTTATTAGAATGAGATAGCATCAGTTCAAAGACTAGCCGAGTTGTAGACGTTGGCTTCGAAACGCGCAAGCTCGTGATTTTGAATGGCCATGGCTGCGGGCACAAGAATATAAGGCAAGACACGAAAAGACAATATCAAACTTCCGTGCAACTGGCCCGTTCGGCTCGCCGACGAGTCATTAGCTCCCCAAAATTGGAGATGAGCTCTTTTAGTTATTTTTTTTTTTTTTTCTTTTTCTTTTTCTGGCTCTGCTTTCTACCGTCTTAAAAGACTAGTCACAGTCGAATACGTAATCACTGTGACTTGGCCAACCATCTTCTTGTCCCGCTGCGCTATTCTTGAACAGTGCCGATATCCTAGACGGGCCCAGAGAATGAGTTAAAAATGAAATGAGATACGGTACAACTTGGTAGCCGTATTCACGGGTATTGTGGGGTCTACTGCTATTATTATTATCTTCATTATTACATAGTGGAGGTCTTAACTGCGTTGCGCCGGACGGGGATCTAGGGCAGACTCTTGTGTCAGGGGGCCCCTCCAGATCACTTTAACGGTAATCTACCAAAAAGCTCCGGGACCGTGTCGTCCTTTAAAGCGTAACCTACTTCCTCTCGCTGTATTGTCTCTGAATGTCGGGTGTTATTTTACATTCATCACCGAGGCTTTTAGAAAACGCTTCTCTTTTTATGTAAATGCAATTTTTGAAACGAGAATGTGCCGTGAACTTTGTGAACATGACCAACAGTTAGGACCGCGGCGTGTTCAATTATTAGATTTGTTTTTTGTTTTTTTTTTCTTCGCTGGCCCAACCGCGGCGAAGCGACGCACCTGCATCACCATGGCCATTTCGAGTCTACCTGATTGGGTCTTAAAAATTATTTGTATAACATGTTGCACCTTTTTATTTTCTGCCTTCTAGTTTTTCGTTTTTTTGGATGGGGGGAGGCTGGCCTTCATTCTACTTATTTGGTTTCTGCTCTTAAGACCGAGCGGTTAATGCTGCGCTCCAGTTGCCCCCCAGCTCCGTGATTGTTCTTCACGCAATCTTCTTCTTTTTTTTTTTCGTCTTTATGTGTCTTGTTTGGACGATACGAAGTTCCAAATGGGAAGAGAAAAAGAAGCAAACACTCCCCGCGAGGCAAATCTAATTATTGGGCGCCATTTCTTTTCTTTTTTTTCTTTTTTTTAAGTTTTGGTATGTATGAACTTGAATGAGACCGATATGTGTGATGCTCTCAATTTCCATGGTGAGAAGACGAATTGAATGAATACGCTGTGGCGTTTCAATGACGCAATGCCACGGTCAGTGGTTAGAAAGCAACCGGTCGTGAAAGATGCGATAAGATGGGACGTCGGGGAAGAGAACCCAAAAAGAATCTTGTTTCATTGTTTAGGTATATAACTAGTTAACCACGAAACCACAGATCATTTCGTTGCGTTCATGGAGGAATACCAGGTTTTTTTTTTGGTTTTTTTTTGTAGCATTTCTGTTTTTAATTGTTTTTTTGGTTTTTTTAAGTTTTTTTTTTTTTCAGCACTGCAAAATTACCATTTTTGGCCCAAATTTAAAACCATAAAAAAAGATATACATGAATATATTCTTGAACATTTTAGTGTATTGCAGTTTTCCGGTCTGTATGTTTGACCGCAATTCAGCGAGTTGCATCCTTCTTTTGTTGTGTTTTCGAATTCTTGATTTTGATTCAAGAAGTTCTCACCGCTGTTGATAGATGGCGTATGTCCTTCTCTCTACCGGCTTTCGCCGCCATTTGAAACCTCGTGTTCCACTTGGACAGTGTGCTTGCAGCGTGTGGTGTTTCCTTGAAAAAAGTAGAGGTCAACCTCTAAAAATGTGTACTTTATTCCTTCACTGTAAGGACAGGTGTTGTGACAATGGAAACTATCAAACGAAGAAATCGTTTTTGCATTTATCTGCCGAAACGTTTGCTGGCAGACATCAACGCATCAACAGCGTGGAGATGTTGGCTGCATTCCTGTGTGATGTATGCACCTCTTAAAGAGCCTTGATGTTTTCGAGTTTTGCAAACAATGGCTTGTCGTTGATTGACCTGTCTCTCTGACATTGCATGGGCGTTGCACTTGACGCATGACACAATCCTGCATGTCCTTCACGACCCTCCAGCTCCACCCATAGTACCCATAATGAGATTGGCAATCAAGAACGTGATCGTACCCACCTCGACGAACCTTTTTTTTTCTCTTTATCTTTTTTCTCTGGCGTTTTGGTTATGGCGTTTGCCGTCCCTGTTTGTCTGATTCGGATCTAAATTCCCTAACTCCATAGTTGTCATGAACCTACTATGGCTTCAATTTGACGTGCATTGAACCCAGTTTTGTTTTTTTGATTGGCAAAACAAATTTAAAGAAAAATGAAAACAAAAACAAATGAATGTTTAAGACCGAAATGGCAATAGTCGTATTTAAATGGGCGCTTAGAAAGACTGGAATAATGGCGACATCAATGGCCAATTGCCCAATCTTGGTCCAAACTGAAGTGTCGCCATTACGTAGAAATGAACGAGCGAAGATAAAATAATCCAAGACAATTAAAAGTTGCTCCAATGTTTTAATTCCTTTTTTTTTCTTTTTATCATTTTCAGGTGAAGGAGATTCTACTCTACTATTATCATCACCACTGGGTCAATTCCTACGAGAAAGCACAATGAGTAGTGGTGGAGGGACGCATCATCCTATACCCGAGTTCCGTGACGCTGACCATTTCTGGGGTCCCGGTCTCAGCCAGGTCGTTAATGGAAGCCACGAAATTATTCGACCGAAACCCAGAAGGTGAGTCCCTATCTTTTCATTCTTTTTTATTCCGCGTTTGGAAAGCAGTGAAAGAAACAAAACAAAGATGGGCTTTTGTCTGTTTCTATAAGAAAAGAGGAACACTATTTTAGACGAGAAGAATCACCAAAGAGGTGAAAGAGGAGAGAGAGGCTCTTTCTCCATGTAATCTTCCACCTCCACTCGCACCGTCTAATTATATCTACACGTATGCTCCGTTTTTTGTTTTTGTTTTTTATATTTTCTTCTGAAGACAAGACAAAGAAGATCTCGTTCCCTTGTAGGTTTCTGTGTTTGTTAGGATTTGTTCCCTTTTTTTTCTTTCTCAATGTCAGTCCGGCTATGTAGGTCCCGAAGTTTTCAACATAATAAGGTTTTTTTTTTTTTTTTTTCATTTTGAAATTCTTTTTCGACGGCACACAATACTTTAATTTGAATTTTAACCCCAATTGATGTAGACCAACCACGCACATTGGTTTACGAAATCTTTCTTTTTTCCCTCCAGTTTTATTCACCTTCTCAATTACGTTGAGATCGTCTACCTGCAGACATTAAGAGAGCCATACATAACGATCTGGAATTTTTTTTTTTTCTTTCTATCTCTCGTCTTATTGCCGTGAGTAATTGAGGGCGGGAATTAATTTCCAAAAGCCGATTCTCGTTTTCTTTTTTTTTCTAACGAAGGGAAATAGACTCCAACAGCCCCCCCCCCCCCCTCTCTCTTACCTTCCAAAACGTGTGTAGCGTATCCAATCATGCAACATTTTGCTTCAGGTAACCCCCTTGTAAGAGGGTCGAGATCTATACCCCCTCTCCCGAAAAGAATAGATCTCTACCAACCATTTTTTGTTTTTTGTTCTTTCTCTCCCCTCAAAGGAAAGAAAGAAAAGAAGATTTTCGACTATATTATGAGAGAATGATAATAGACTGGAGACGTTGTGTGCGCCAGAGGAGATGGAACATTTCTTTTCTTTTTCGTTAAAGACTCATCGGCGGTACATTTACACCTACACCGTGAAGGGTAGTGTTATCTCTTTTTTTCCCCCCCCCCTCATGTTTTTTTTTTTTTTTTTTTTTTTGCCGAATGGAAAGAACAAGATGTACGTGTAAAAGAAATATTTTTTTTTGTTCACACACACACATAGACACACAACAACAGCATAGCTATATATCCGTTTGCGATGTGTTCATCACGGACATTACTCGACCCGCCAGGTATTTCTCAAGTCGATCTACATTTTTCTCTCCCCCCCCCTTCGAAATTCTTTGATGATTTTCCGGGTTTCACGGTAGATTATCATCTCCATTAGGCATTTTTGATTTTTTTTTTTTTTTTTTTTTTCGATTGATAGTTATGGCTTTTGTGGTACGGTCTTTCCCTACACCCGAGTGAGACTGAAAATCATTGAAAAGCCGCGTCACGAAAGGGCGCAACAACTTGAAATTTTTCCATCTTTGTTTTTAACATTTCAATACAATTTGAAATGAAAAAGCCGAAACGCGTCCAAAACGATTTTCTTCTCTTTAATTCCATCGAACCAAAAGGAGCTACCGACAGATGGACAGAGGCCGTCTAAAGCACAAGGCACCTGCTGCTGGAAATAGAGTTTAGGGGGGAGATTCAAATCTGTTTCAATCGAGGCACGTAAAAGGATGACGAGTTTTATTTATTTTTTTTTATTATTATTATTCTTCCTACCCCCCTGATGATGCTTTAAACATTTACCAATGTCTCGACCAAAATGCGCCAGACTTTTTTTTTTTTTGATCGCGCCATCCAATTAACTTTTTTTTTTTCACTCCGCCTCCCGCGAGTCGTTATTTGACTTTTATATCAATTATTTTGATTCACCTTTTTTTTTTTTTTTTTTTTTTTTCTCTCTCTCTCTCTCTCTCTCTCTTATTTGACTAGTCGACTCTATAGCCCCGCGGAATCGAACATGTGTGAGCGTTTTTATTTTAAATAAAGGCCCTGCAGCCAAAAGGGAAACGAACGAACGAACGAACGAACAAGATAGACACAGTCCATCGAGTCTGTTTCTCCTCTCGTCAATCTCTTTTTGCCTTTCTTTCTTTTTTTAAATTTCTTTTTTTTTTTTTAACTCCTATATAAAACCATCAGCTTTTACCTGTGTGGTAAATCATTAGATACCCTTCTCTTCTTCGTCTTCGTCTATGCGTCTAATCTATCTCAAACCGGATTGCTGCTCACTGTTCCTCTATTTCATCCCTATCTATGGGCCTCCCTTTCTCTCCCCTCCTCTCCTCCCCATTTCCTTAAGAAAGAAAGAAAGAAAGAAAGAAAGAAAAAAAAAAAAAAAAGAAGTGGTTGGTGGTTGTTGTTGTGTCTCGGCCGTTGTGTTGGAACTCTCTTCCCCCCCAACGCGCACACACGCCATCATCCACCTCTCCATCTTGCGGGCACCTGGCCAAGCCGCGATACAACAGTGGCCACTCGGGTCCACGGATCAACAGTTCACCTGACCTCCTCGTCAGCGCCAGTCGCCGCGTTTACTGGCAAAAACGCGCACCCCCCCCCCCCTCAAGAAATCTTTCCTTTTTTCCCTCTTTGGCTGGACACGCTCGTTGGACACGGTTGACCCCATTTTTTGTTTTGTTTTTTTACTGGCGTTAGGAAATCCTTTTTTTTTTTAGTGTGTCAAAGTGTCGAGTTTCATCTCGTGATGCCAACAGTTTGAATCGAACGTTTGGATTACACGCACGTCATCGACTGTTGTCGATTGTTGTCTCACAATTCGAACCGAAATTTTCGTTCCACCTGCCATTTTATCGATGCGATGAAGATAGAAAAAACAACAACAACAAAATCAAATGATTTATCGACGACTAATTGAATAGCCATTTCGTCCGCGTGTTTGTGTCTGTGTGTGTGTGTGTGTGTGGCTATTTTTCGTGTGTGTGTAATATGTGGCCGGCGTGAATGTTCTCTCAGCTGGAACACGACAAAGTGACGGAGCACACGCGAACCTCTTAAAGTGATGCTTCCCCCTCTCGCTCGCCAAATAAAGCAAACACATTCACGCACACAGCGGGGTGTTATCCAATAGAGACTCCCTTTTCCAGTTTTTATTTCTTTTTCTTTTTTTTCCACCAACTATTTATCATCGATTGTAGTTTTTCTTTTTTTTTCTTTTTATTCTTCTTCATTAACTAACCGCTAGTCGTGACGTTCAATTTTCGAAAATTTATTCATCTAATGACCGAAACGAGAGGCTCTCACCAGCTCTAGATTTTTTTTTTGAAAACATTTTACATTAGGCGCCAAGATTTCATCTGCACTAAAAGGAGCTTACGACTGACTCTGTTACTTACAACTGCTACCACTACCAAACCCATCTACCGTTATTTAATCCATAAAAATCCCGTGAAGAGCACCTCTTTCTTTCCCATTTTTTTTTTTTTTTTTTTTTTTTTCATTCGAGTTTGTCTCTTCTCTTTCTTTTTTTTTTTTGTTGATTGCGGTTCATCTTTTTCTTTTTCTTGATTGTGTTCATTTCGAAGTGGCGGCTATATAAGTAGCGTCTAGTTGAGGGCTGGTGACCTTTTCTCCTTTCTCGTTGTGTGTTCCTCTTCTTTCTCGCTTTTTTTTTTGTTTGTTTTTTATGATTCATTTCGAGGAGTTTTGTCTTCGCGGCAGATTCACAGCTCTCTTTTTTTCTGTCCCCCCCCCCCCCCCCCCCTGTGTGTGTGTGCTGGATGAATCGTAATCATCGTTGCCAGACGAACACGACAATTTTCAGCTGTGAGGATCGAGGCGCTTTTTCTTTTAAAACAAGAATTGACCTTAATTTTGGGGTTTTTATTCCGTTTTTCTTTCCCTCTTCGCCTCCCCCCCTTTTTTTTTTAAGAAGAAGAAGAAGAACCAGAAGAGAACTCTGCGTGAATCTGTGAGACAATCAGACTGATCAAACCTGAAGGGACTTGTATAGTGTCTGTGTCTGTGCTTTTAGAAAAGAATTTGCAATTTCAAGAAAGGACTGCCAACAGCGGAGGTGAGGCAAAAGTTTGCCTTATCAAATTTGCATACGTTGATGTGGTAATGCGCGACAGCAGTTGGTTGATAACCGAACGCTGGTGTTATATCTCGCGAAAGCCATGAGCAACAACAGCCTGGTGCCGTCCAATGAACCTGTCGGTCTGCCCGATCCCAGGTCCCACTCGCTTTCTTTCATCAGGTATAAAAAAAAAAAAATAATAATAATAATTTCCAACAAAAAAAAAAATTTTACAATCGAAAGAGAAAATCTTTGCATATTTTAAGATTGAAAAATTTGATTTCATTCCTTCTTTTTTTTTTTTTTTTTTTTTTCCCCTTCAAACTTCTTGTGTTTGGATGTCGACAACTTAAAAGAGAAAAGCCTCTGGGTATTTAACCATAAAGATCGGTTACCTCTCTACGTACTCTTCTTTAACTCCCCCGTGGTATTTATTGATCACCAAACCCAGGCGCTATAAAAATAGAGTCGCATTTTTTTGTCGCCAAAAGAATAAGAAGAAATTTTGCCTTGTGGCTCACACATGTGCCCCCCCCCCCCCCCATCATAAAACTTAAAAAAAAAAAAAAAAAAAAAATATCTACTTATTTTTAAACTACTGTACGGTAAACCTCCCTCACCACAACGTGGCAAATCACCACACTCACACACACACAAAAATGAATTTGATGAAAGAAACGGTTCGGCAAGATTTCCCGTTGGGGCTGTACAAACTAACAGAAAGAATTGGTGGGGATCTGTCTTTATACCTGTCATGTATTTATTGTACTTTTTTTTTTTTTTTGTATTTCTCTCAAACATTCTGGCCCATGTCTGGCTGTACTTCCAAGTTGCGCTAGATTTATAAGTCCCTGAGAAAAACAAAATTTTGAAAGTAAGAAGAGGGGGGTGGGGGGATAGCCACTTTAGTTTCTAGTGGAGGAGCTTTATAACCGCCTCTTTGGGGGGGGGGGATGTATCTGTTCATCCTCAACTTGATAGACTAGGAAGAGTTCGTGTGTCCCATATTTTATTTTATTTTTTCTGTTGGGGAAAAGAAGAAAACCTTGAAACGATCCTCCTCCAGCATTGGTCAATTTGATTGTTCCCTTCTCTTATAGCCGACTGTACAATACCGAAGGTGGTCGATTGCTAGTGGGAGAAAAAAAAAAGCTTGTTGTTTTCCCCTCCGCGTTCACTTTTGATTTTTTTTTTCTTTCTTGTAGAGAAACGAAAGGGGCTTTGGTTATTGTCCTGTTTGAACGTCTAGTCACGGCCACTATAGGCCCTATCGGCGTCTTAACTTAGAAATGGACGACCAACGTTGCAGGGCCGTTGTTACCTAATTCAAATTCAAATTGACTACACACGTAGAGCCACCAAATTTTGAATTAGAATTTATTTTTTTATTTTTTTTTTTTGGGTTCAAAAAGGGGAAAAAAAAATCCTGTGGGGCTTACATATTATTTTGTTTTGGTTTGGCCCGCCCTTCTTTATATAGGCATGTTTGTGAGGTAGACGGATAACAAGAGTAGCAATAGTAGATACTCTATGGTAACGTTTGTTTCTTCTTTTTCGAGATCAACCGCTCCCGCCGAGTCACGAATCGTCTTGTTTATTCCCTCCCCCTTTTCTTTTATTTTGCTTACAAATACTACACACACACACACAAAAAAAAAAAAAAAGAAAGAAGCAACTGGGGACATGTCCCGAACAGGTTCAAATCTCGTTTTTCAACAAATATTCGATCGAGGAAGGGGGGGGGGGAATTTGATCAGAGGTTGTATACAAATAAACAAGAGCTCGTGCTGCCACCATATGGTAAACACGTCACGTCTCTTGGCGTCGTGAACGAACGTTTTTCCCCATCTATTTTGCATATCTTTTGTTATTTGTGCGACTGGTGGGGGGGGGGGGGGGGAGGGTTGGATAACATACCGATGATTTGCCCTGTAGGTTCATTCCTGAATCTCCGAAGGGAAGGGAGAAATAGGAAAAAAAAAAGGAATATATAAATGCAATCATTTATGTAGTAATGTATCAGCAATCGAAGACCCTTTGGCAGGGAGAGGGAAAGGAATCAGGGAATGACTGAGAGGGTTATATCTTTCTTTTTACTTATGAATAAATATGTTAACCATTCATAGAAGCAGGGGCTCTCTCTCTTCTGCCACGTATCTTTACAACGATTCCCTCCTCTCGCTTAATTTTCATAATTATTCAGAAAACAAGAAAAAAAAAAAAAATCGAAGACACGACAAATCGTTGCATACATTTCACCGCACGAAACAACATTCGTGTATCGATGATTTTTTATTTTATTTTATTTTTTTTTTTACAAGAAGAACAAATCACGCGACATTGTTTATGTCCGTTATTAGTATTAGATGGGGAGAGGCTGCGTGTTGTGCGCTATCAGTCCCGACATTTGTGGGGGGGGGGGGGGTCATCTCGGCTTCCTTTTTTTTTTTTTTTTTTTTTTTTCTTTAATCAAAAACGTCCCCCTGTCTTTCTTGTGTAACGGACCGTGGACAGGAGTTCCAGCCATCAGCGCTTTTACTCGACAGCAATCTGAAAAGATAGTATCCATCTTCTTCTTTTGTGGGGGGGGGGGGAATAAATAGAAGTCAACCAGACCGAATGAAAAGACATTTTCATTTCTAGTTTTGAATTCTTAAAAAAAAAAAAAAAAAAAAAATGTTCGGAGGTCTATTTTTTTTATTTTTTAAAGCTTTCTATCCCCCGTCTATTGTCAAGGTAAAGCTACCCCGACTTCTTTCTTCTCATGTCCTTGCAACCCCATCCGAAATATCCAGTTTTTTTTTTTTTCCAGGAGCTTCCAAGAAAAAAAGAGAGAGAAAGAGAAGAGTCAAAACGATTCATTTAGTCTGTATCCTTGTATGGCTGTTAGGACGACATTCTTCTTTGTGATACAAAAAGGGGAAGAAGTTAAATGGGGAAAGAAAGAAATGAATTTGATAGCGGAGGGCCTAAGTGACCCGAGCTCTCTGTCGTCTTTTCCCTTTTTCTTTTTTCTTTTTTTTTTTTAACCGCATAAACAGAGTGACATTGAGCCCGCCAGCCGTCCGGCTTTCATAACTGGCACGCTTCAAATTGTGTCTTTTCAGAGAAATGAGAAATGATCGTTTGTCATCAAAGGGGGAGGTCGAAGATCCAGTGTGGGGGGGGGGGGCCACTGAACAATTTTTTGAATGATTCTCTTTCGTAAGCGTGGACTTTTTTGTTGTTGTTTCTTTTTTTTTTTTATGAGCACTCATCACAATTGGAATCTCTTAGTTTTCGATGGAAGGATGTAAGAATCCTCAAAAATCTGCTGGTTCAAACAGGGGGGAGGAGGAGAAGGGGTTGAATATATCTACCATTACATCCAAGTCTGCTGGTAGAATTGAATATTCAAAAGACATTTCCCCTATTGGTATTCTTTTTTTTTTTTTTTTTTATTGTAATATGTCTTTGTTGTTGTCTCTTAACGTTCCTATCTCTCTTTTGCTGTCTGTCCTGTGTGATGGCTCTTTGGGATTTTTCTTCCCCCTTTCTTTTTCCAGCGTCGTCAACGACCTCCATAACCTCTCGGTCAAAGAAAATAGGGAAAAAAAAAAGGAGTCAAAGGTAGGAAATATATCACCACATAGAATCTCAGCGTGAGTTCATTCTCTCCCCCTCCATGAGAAATAAAACACGAGAATTGGGGGTGGAAAAAATTAAAATATTTTTTTTTTCTTTCTTTTCCTTGTTTTTTGATGATGTGTTGAGAGGATCTTGCTGCGTTCCAGGAGTTGAGGGGGTCGACCCCCCTCCACAACTGGGAATGTACATGTCCTTTTTTTTTTTTTTTTTGTCTTGTTCTTTTGAATTCGATTACATCTCTCGAACAGGCCATTTCCTTTTAAATCAGAAAGCCCCAGGCAATTTTTTTTCTCTTTCGGAGTTCTTTAAATGTCATGAAAAAAAAAAAAAAAACCCCAATAGAAAAAACAAAAACTCTCGACTCTCCATTTTCACTGTGCGTTAATGTCTCGATTGTGTTTGATAAAGCCATTTTCACACCCCACTTTGCTGCGTTGATGCGTTGGCGCCGTTTCGCAGAATGCGGCCGACGCCCGCCTCTACTTGGGTACACGAATACGTACGGGAGGTCGCCCTCCTCCATTGAAATTTCACAACAAATGAAGAAGACGTTGCGTTGTCTCCTTTGTGTGTATTTCATTTGTCTTTCTCTTTTTTTTTTTTTTTTTTTTTTAACATGCACAATGTTTCTCACCTACGTACACGTTAACGCGTACGAAAAAGAACCACCCAATAAGAAAAGAGAACAAGAAATGAGGAGGTCAAAGGCAAGAAACATTTTCTTTCTCGATCCCCAAAGTCGTTCCACATTTTGTTTATTTGCTGTCGTCACAGGGGGAAATTATTAAACGTATTATTTATTTTATTTCATTTTTTTTTTTTTGAAATCCTTAATAATTTAGAAATAAAAAGAGAAAGACGCATCAATATGCGCGTACGATGTGGCACGCAGCTTGATCGCGTTGTCGGCACCGTTTCCTGTTGCGATTATGTACTCAGTGCGCCGCGCACGTAACAATCTAATAATAAAGCCTAGCGAAATGCGTTTCTTTCGTTTTTCTTTTCTTTTTTTTTTTTTTTTTTTTTTTTACCATCGTTCGAGAAAGTGTGTCGCATTAACCCGATTCTTTTTTTCTTTGAAAGACGAAAGCGATAGCCAAATAGCAAATGGCGTAAATGAAAAATCAATTGATTTAGAAAAAAAAAAAAAAAGTACTTTAAAAATGCATAAAGAAATGAAAGCGACTCGAAGTTGTTTTTTTTTTGTTGTGGTTGAAATTCTATTGTTGTTCATGACCGCCAGCTCATCACACAGTTATATGCTGATTTAGTTGAGACCATTATGCAAATGAACACATTTTTGCATTCCTGATTTTTTTGTTTTGTTTTGTTTCATTCTTTTCCTGTCTTATTTACGTCTGTAGTTCACCACTGCAGGTTTCCTCCTCTACATTCTTATTCAAAATTGCAAAAGACCAAGGGCCCCCCCCCCCCCCCCCCCATTGGTCCTTGGATTTTTTTTTTTTTCGGGGCGGGAATTACAAAAAAATGTTGCCTACAGCCCCTCATTCTTTTTTGTTCTTTCTCGGTCCCTTATGTTTCTTTCTCGATTACATCGATTCGTCACGGATTTTTTTATTTTTTTTTTTCGTCCCTCCCTACCCTCTGATTTTTTTTTGACAGGCCAGTGTTTTCTTGTTTTGTTTTTTTTCCGAAGGGGGGGAGGGGTTATTAACGGTGAAAAAAAAAATCCGGAGGCTATCCCCCCCCTTCATCTTCACCTGGTTGTTACCTCCAACCTCTTGCGGTTGTTGTTCGTTCGTACAAACGTATCTAGGTCTGAGAAGTGAAGGGATCCATCATGTTCGCCAAAGTGTCATGCCATCGCGTAGTATCGAAGCAATGGACGTCTTTTTACGGGGCGTAGAAAAACAACACGCCACACGTACACGAAAAAAAAAAAAAAGAAAAAACGAACTATAAAAAAAAAGAAATGGGAAACATAAAACGAAATAATTCTGGCGTGCGTCTTTTTTACTGTTATTATTACTTATGTATATAGTATTTATTATATATATATATATATATATATACATATAGGTATCGGCTATTATTATGGACGCGCCAGTCGTACAGGTTTTTTTATAGAATCGTCTGCTTTGGTTAGTTGCCTCCTTATAATAATAGACGAACGACTACCAGCCTCCGGATTTTTATTATTATTTTTTTTTCTTCTTTTTTTTTCTGGGTTCCCGAATCTTGTTTTTTTTTTTTTTTTCCTTTTTTTTTTCTTAGTACTTAACAGGGAAATGTATATATAAATTTTATATCGATTTTCTTTTTTTTTTTTTTATGTATAAATTTTTACTACGCTGTTGTGCGTCTTATGTAGATGATGTTGGTCTCTCAACACTCATCTCTTCCGTCTATTTTTTTTTTTCTTCTTCTCTCCTTTTATTTATTATTATCGCCTTGTAAATGTTGCCAGTGGCGTCGGGTATTGCTACGGTCGTCACAAACACACCGTGCGCCAAGTGTTGAACAAAAAGAAAGAAGAAGGAAACTGTGTGCACCCGCCTCTTTAAATTTTCTTTTTTTTTTTTTTCTTGTGCGTAGTAAACCGCTCCAGCGCGTGATGGAACACAATCAATCGTCCCTTCTGCAGATTTTTTTTTTTTTTTTTTTTTTTTTTTTTTGGTTTTTGTTTTTAAAATTTATTTATTTTCAGCTTTTTTTTTTGTTGTTGTTGTTTGTTACTTTTGATTTTATGTGGCGTGTAAGAAAAGCAAGGAAATTCAAATGACCCTGCGGGAGCGGCTGAGCTCAGCAAGCGCACCCTCAATTCGATCGTATAAAACCCGCGCGCTCTTCACTGTCTCACCGTTCACATTTTTTTTTTTTTTTAACTACGCGATTGCTGGAAGCGAGAAAGAAAGAAAAACCTGATCCATCGATATCCCTTTATGAAAAGAAAGGGGAACAGGAAAAAAAAAATTCAATAAACGGCAAATTGAATTTTTTTTTTTTTTTTTTTTTGGCTCACGAAAGAGGAAAAACAACTAAAAAAAGAAAAAATCAGATGGGAACAACAAAGAAGCTGAAAATAAAAAGATGTGGAACAGGATGAAGCTGCTGTTTTGTCTGCAAGTTGAGGAATTAGGTAAAAAATCTTTTGACACACATGCCCATGAAACGCGCTCAATTTTTTTATTTTTTGAAAGGCCTTCTTTTGTTTTTTTTTTGTTTTTTTTATGTGCTGTATCATATTCGTTGATGAGCATACCGCAAAAAAAAAAAAAAAAAACGAGTAAGGTAAATTTGCTTGATAGCTCAGGATCATTAGCGAACATGTAATATCATTCTCGTGGACTTGGTTTCCTTTTTTCCGCATATCCAACTGGTTTTCTTCGTTTCGTCTGTTTTTACGCTTTAGTCTTAATTTTTCTTATTCCTCCCCTCTGAAGAAACCTGGGGAAAAAAACAAAAACAAAAAACAAATGTCTCGAGAAGAATAATTACCCGTGAGCGAGAACCACCGAGAAATTCTTCCTTGTTCCCTACGCAAGAAAAAGGAAAAAAAAAAAGAGGAGCAACTCCTCCTTTTCTACGATTTTTCTTATCTTTCGTTGTATTTAGCTATGCATTTCATTTGGGAAAACACAAAAAAAGAAAAAAGAAAAAAGAAACAGAAGAGGGGAATAACTAATGAAGATAGGGCTCAGACTAGCGCGCGTTCCAGGTTTCTTTTCGCTTCTGGGTATAGCGGTGTAATACACCTGATTTAGCGCGCTCAACTGTTGGAACATCAACACAAAAACAAAAACATGAAACGCGAAATGAAAGAACCATTCATTATTTGTACAAAAACAAAAACAAAAACAAAAAAAATCTGGTTTTTCTTCTTTCATTATTTTGACTTGTTTGCGCTTTTATTTAATAGCGGACGTCCGAAACGCTGGCCGAGAGAATGAATAGCCAAGTACATGTTGCGTGATTTCTCTCTTTATTTTGAAGGAGGGGCGGCGTAGAAGGCAAGAGATGATGAATCCAATTAGTAGAATGCCTTTTGAATTATTATTTTTTTTTTTTTTTGCACCGTGATTCGTTTGTTTATGATGATGATGGCCAAACACAATGGATGTTTCGAGATTGATGATGTCCAACTCGCCAAAAGGATCGATTTAACGCGCTCGTTTCCCCAATACAATCTCGCCTAATAAAAATCCATACGTTACACACATCGAAGTTCGTATCCAGGTTAGAGCGCAACGTCTTGCCAAATAGGTTAGACCCGCGCAATCTATAATGCAACGTTTTTTTGTTTTGTTTTTTTTTGCCCGTTACTTCGATTTCAATATGGCTCCATCTGTGCGTACGTAGCCTACTGTACATGCACGCGTCTCCATGACATGAGAGAAACTGATTACCGTAGACCCCCCGCTAACGACTGTCCTACAATCTCCTTTTTTTTTTTTCTTTTCCCGTTTTGATTTGCAAACAACAAGAAAAGAAAGAAAAATAAAAATAAGATACACACACACACACACACACACACAATTCTCGTCCATCTTTTGTTTTTATTTTTATTCTTGGCCCACTGGACAGGGTTGAAGCCATATTAGATGCGCCTCTTGTTTAGCTAAAACAATGAACTATGAAATATTTGTGTGTGTGTGTGTATGTGTGTGTCTGTCTGTACACTAGTTCCCTTTTTGTTTCTTACCACGCCAAGGCTGGTGAAAAAAAAAAGAAAAAAAAAAATGAAAATCTCTTGTTGTTTCTATTTGGCCTGCGGGTTCACGTTCCCGATACATACCGAACGCTCGACGCCCGACGCCGCCGCCATCGCCATCGCCGACTTTGCTTGCCTGCCTATATAGTCTGTCGGTGTTTTGTCTTTCACGGCGAGTACTGTTCACAACCTTCGTCGAGGCACGACCGTTTGCTTTTTTTTCCCCCTCTCGCTCCCGGTAGTTTGAATTCACGTGCGTCCCTCCCCCGAGTGTGTGTGTGTGTGTGAATCAACCGCCGTCATCTTTTCATTAAAGTTTTTTTTTGGAGGGCGTCTTGAGAATAGGATGACATAATTCATCCAACCAACGGGAGTAGAGGAAGTGAAAGACACAAAAAGGGAAGAGAAATGGGTTTGTGGTGTATGTCGTTCGATGGCTGTTGCCTAGTCAACTTGTTGAAGTGAACTTTTGTGAAGAAACGAGTGGAGGTTAGAATTGCAGAAGGAGAAAGATAGAACAAAAAAAAAAAAAAAAACACGATCGTTTCTCTGTCCGTTTGTAGCACCTCTCATTAGTGAGGTGTGTGCCACACGCTGTTTCTTTTTTTTTTTTTCTCAACGAAAAATTCGACGCCCCTCAAAAATCCCGGGATTTTTTTTCACGTTCAACCCTCTGATTTTTATTTTTGCCCTTTCCCCTGAAATGTTTTTTTTTTTTTAAAGCGGCCTCTTTTTTTTTTTTTAAGAAAATAAAAAAAAAAGTTTTATTCACGGTGTGAGGATCGAAGTTTCTCGTGCAGTGTTTGAATTCTCGTGTCATAATCACGGGTTTTGAATCGCGACGTCAAACATCCCGGAACACACATTTCATACGTGGCATTCTATCAATTGTGTTTTTGTGGGGCGGGGTGGGGTGGGGGGGGGTGGGCGATCGATCGATTGATTGAGGTGGCCAGTGTTTTCCATCATGCTGAGAAAGAGCGCTAGTCAACGAACGGTGCGCGATACGAGACAGACCAATCAGAAGCTGAGCCGCCAGATTGAAAACGTGTTCAGCTATCGATTGCAAGACGCGTTCCAGCGAGGATTGGGATACGATTCTACCACCGCAAACGAATGGTAAGCTATCGTCCATCCATCACTTCGATAGGGAAATCATCTAATAACAAAAAAAAAAAAAAAAAGTTGGGAACTTTGAGTGGGGGGGGGGGGGGATGTTTTCCGCTCTTGTTGTTCCCTTTTCGTTTTCTCGAAAGAATATCTTTTTGTTGCCTCCTCTTTCTTTGAAAGTCATTGATCAAAAATCAAATTGGGCAACATTCGTCAGTTTTTGATGGGCCCACCTTTTGCCCGTCGGCTACTAGGGGCAATCAGGAGCAGCTCTCGCTCTTTTATTGCTTTTTTTTTTTTTTTTTTTTCGTTTTAGCTGTGCTGTCGTGTAATCATCACGAAATGGAAGGACGAAGGTAATAGGAAAAACAAAAACTCATGTTGGAAATGTATACCTACCTTATTGTTAAATCTCGTAGCGTGTGTAAACATCTTTGGTGGGGGGGGGGGGGGATGCAACTGTGCACCATCACATGTTTCTTCGTTCTTACGGCATAGAGAGAGGGTTTGATGATGATGATTATACACAAAGACACGGAGCGCGCACATCAGCCTTCCCTGCAGCCAGATTGACAGACACACACACAAAAAAAAAAATCCACGATTATTATTATTTTTTTTTTTTTTTTTTTATCTTTCAAAAGCAACGCAGTCGGGATATCACAACCTTCCCCCCCCCCCCCCCCCCCCCCCCCATGAAAGACGTATTAGACCGCAAAGATAGAAGGTGGGGGGGGGGGGGGGGAGCACCGTCATAATTTCTATGTAAATGATAATTCTTCAGCAATTGCACGCCGGAGAAACACAACAACAAATCCCAAATATTTTTTTTTTTTTTCTTTTTAATTCGTTGTAAAAACGAACGCGCGTGCGGCAAGGATTTTCATCCGCATCGTCTTTTTCTTTTTTCTAGGTTAGGTTACACGCTCCCATTTATAGGCTTCATTAAAAAAAAAAAAAAAAAAAGGAAAGAAAAAACAAAACAAGAAAAGACGAACGGATGACGGGGAAAACAAAACAAAAAAATAAGGTCGGCTGGTCGTTTGATGAGGTTACGCGTCTTCTTCTTCTGACCGTATTCATCACGAAAGACGAGTCTCTTTTATTTGCCCCCATTTTTATTTTTGCTTCTCGCTTGTTTGCCGTGGCGCAGCCCAAATGAAGAAATGAAACGGTGTGACGTGATTCGCCCACTTAGTCATTCATCCATTGTACGCACAAACGTTATAGACACATGTGTGTGTGTGTGCGAGCAGCCCAAAACGTGTTAGTTCCTTACGAGGCGTGTGTGCCGCGCTTGTGGCCGATATATCGGGACAAAATTCCCGACGCAATCAGGGAAGAACGATCGCTTTAAAAAAAGATATGCCATTTCTTTCTGGGCGTCGTACACAAACTATTTTTAACAGGAATTTAAAGTTTTATATCGGCGTGACACGTACGACCGAACAAGTTCCGAGAAGAATGGCGGACTGGTGTTTTCAACCTTGTTCGCGTCTTCTTGGGAGAGAGGGAGGGAGGGGAAAAAAAAAGAACAGGTCACCGTGAGTTGCTTCACCTTCGCGGGAAGGCGAAAAAAAAAAAAATAAATAAATAAATATCATTGCCGTTTGGCAACGTTTTTATTTACGATTTTTGTTTCTGGTAACAAAACATTCGAGACGTTTGTTTTTTTTTCTTTTTTTTTTTATCGTCTCGCTTTTATTTTTTGTTGTCGATGACTTCCGTACTGCGACGTGTATTTACCTCAATCCGTTACAACCGCAAATCAGGTGCAAAACATTCCCTCCGCTATAAGCGATGGAGAAGGGAAAAAAAAAAGGAAAATGCAATTTTCATTTTTCTTCGACTTCGTGATTCTCCCTGCCGAGGCCATTTCTTTATTAAAAAGAAAACAATCGTTAAAAAATAAGTTTGTACGTTAGATGAAGGCAAAATGCGTTTCTTTTCACGAGGCATTGTTGAACGAAAGAATCCCATCATCGCCGTTCTGCGGTGCATTCCCCCTCCCCCCCCCCCCCCAAAAAAAAAAAAAATATGAACATGGGAAAGTGATGCTGTTATTAGACAGAGAGAACCAAAGGTGTATAAATGAACGGCAAAACGTAAAAACTCAATGACGCACAGCCTCAGCAGATTGGCACGATGAAAGATTTTTGCATTCGAAATGAAATGAGTGATTTGCTTTTTGTTAGTTTCAATTCTATTGTACGCGTTGAGGAGGGGAGGATGTCGATGGGCGTGGCTCGAAAAATGATTCATTTTCTTTACATTTTCATGCCCGGCTGTGTATCCGGTAGACGTAGGTAGAAAAATATCTATAAATCAGAACGAGAGGTGCGCTGATAGTCAACGATGTAAGAACTGCCGCTTCGTAATCTGACCATCCTCCCCGCCTTTGACGGTTTTCGGAAAAAAGAAAGAAAAAAAAAAAAAAAAAAAAAGCGGGAAATCAATGCCGACCTGAATATTATCTCCGCATCATCATCTTGTTTTCTTTTCGTAGCGTGCCGCGGTCATCCAATCGTTTTTACACGCGTACATCACGAACGTTCGTGCTGTGTAGGCCAAACCCGTTTCTTGGCCGTGGTCTTTTGTCCACACGGAGCGCCTTACGTTCGGTTTTTTTTTTTTTTTTTATTTGTCTTGGCGTAAATCACACACAACGTACGTCCGTTTTCGGTTGAGACGTTTTCACTGGTTTAAACATTCCGTTGATGATGTTTAGAAAATTGCGCGCATACTCGGGAGAAAAACGCAAAAAAAAAAGGAGAAGAAATAAGCGTGCATAACAGTATCGGATACGGCCTTGTGGTTACGATGAGAGAGTTGGCAGTAGATCCGATGTTGTTTGTTTTTTGTCTTGTCGGGCCGGGAAGAAGCGAAAATGGCCCGATGACGTGTGCGTACTCGCCTATTGAATGTTTTCAAGTATCTGCTTGAATATGTTAGAAAAATAAGGCTGAGCTCTCTCTCTCTCTCTCTCTCATTTCTCGCTTTCTTTAGTTGCTCAAGTAACCGATTCAAACAGCCTCTGTGGCTTCTTCTTTTATCTACCGAAAAGAAAAAAAAAAAAAAACTCTTCTAGCCAATCATTTTTTTTTTCCTTTACATTATTTTGGGGCTCTTAAGCGCATTATGCATACGGCCGCTCTTTTGTCTGGCCTCCGTTTATGTAAATTTTTTTTTTTTTCGGAGTTTCGTTTGAAATGTGAATGATGAAATCAAACTGGCGCTTCAGTCGTGACGTACTTCTCTCCTTTTTTTTTTTTTTTTCAATTTGACCACCACCCGATAATACACACATTTTGAAACGGGCGGGGATGTGTCTTTTTAGGTAATAAAAAGGCACGCGTGCGCGCTACGTACCACGGATGGCGTTACACGATGTATGTGCGTAATAAATAAGCGCTCGGCTAACGTTTGTGTGACGTGGACCAGCGTGGGCGCTGTAAAGACGTTGACGGATGAGTTATGAGCGATGGTTGATCGGTTGATTGCGCAAGAGCTTTATCACGACGCTTTCCATCCCCCCCCCCCCCATGATCTTCCCGCTCGATGACTAGAAATCATTAGTCAGTTATGATCTACTCTCTGCATTTTACCGCCACCCACTCGTGGTTTACCTTATTTTTTTTTCCCCCTTTTGACTGATTGTCCCATTTTTTTTTAAATAATAATTTTTTTTTTTTTTTTTTTTTGTTTTTGTTTTTGTTTTCAATTGATAACGAAAAGGCCTGGCGAATTGAACAGACTCAGCGCCGATGGATCAATCCTTTTGAAGAATGGAGGAGGGTACGGCGGAGCGAATGGATTCCTTCACCATCAGTCGTCTCCGGCCTTCCAGAATCATCTGCAGCTACAGCAGCAACATAATGCGGCGTCAGCTGGAGGAGTAGGTCAACATCCGTCACAGGTTCACCAGTCACAGGCGCAGCAAACGGCGGCTGCGTTGATGATGAACGGCAAATCGCCGTCACGCGACCTGGGCGGCGGATCAACTCCCGTTTTGAAAATGACGTCCGCCCACAACAACGCGGCAAACACTCAGGTAAAAATAAAATAAAAATTAAGGACTAGATTATTTTTCGGATTGGAACACACACAGACAGACACACAAAATTGCTAATTATTCAACGGCTCGTTAATGTTTTTCGAAACGATGAATGGTGAAAGAAAAATAACCAATCGCTTTAAAGTGCTGGTTGTAACGAGCCCCTGTGACAAATGGGCCATTACAAACTGCGCTCATAAACCCCTCTTTATACCAGTCCTAATTAGGCAAAGCAGGAAAACAATGAAAGTAAAAAAAAAAAAAAAAAAAAAAAAAAAAAAAAAAAAAAATTATAATTGATGATAAAAGAAAATTAAAGTTGGCCACTTTCTAATGGAAAATTCATTGGTTGGGCTTTTTACGTGTCTCCCTTTCGTATTCCCAATTTTTTTTTTTTTGTGTTCCATGAGATTCTTCCGACATTATTTTGCGCCCCTTTCGCTAGTTACAGAGTCGAACTCGCTAATTGGTTGGCAGCGTCGTTTCTGTGTTTGCCTTTTCGTGACTGAACATTGACCCCAATGTTCGTTACGATGCGTGATCAAGAGCTTCCGATCCCATTCAAATGTCATTTTCGTTAGAGAGACTCTCTCTCTCTCTCTCTCTCTCTCTCTGTCCTTTCCCTTCGATGATTCTGAAGGTAACGCCTGCTTCCGCCAATTGAACATTTGCCTCCCCGAATCGGCAACCTCGAGAGAAGCCCTTTAACGATTTTTTTTTTTTTTTTCATTTTTTAAATTCAGTAACACAATTTCCAAACCACCCGCTGACGGCATTTTCCCTTTTCTCTCTCTCTCTCTCTCTCTCTCTCTCTCTCTCTCTCTCTCTCTCTCTCTCTCTCTCTCTCTCTCTCTCTCTCTCTCTCAGGCATTACGCTGACGTCATGCATTCGAAATTATTCCAGTTGGGAGTCGACATGACTCGTATGTTTCTAGACGACGTTTAAAAAATAAAGGGGGAAAAAGGGATAGATTTTACTTCATTTTTTTTTTTTTTTTGGGTAGCAAATAACAACCGTCACGATTCAGTGGAAATTTTGTTCCAGCAGCGAGCCATACACCCGTAGACAATGGAAAGGAAATAAAAAAAAAAAAAATGAAATAAATTGGGGAACAAATGTGCGGTAGCCTATTCTTTTCTATGAGTAACCGGTTGTCTGCTCAGTTACTTTGTTGTTACGTGTCTCTATCGATTGTTTCACGGTTAATCAAATCGCCTACCGTTTGGGCTGTCCCGAAGGCAATCACTTATTTTTATTTTTTTTTTTTTTTTTTTGCCTTTTGTTTTTTATTTTTTGAAATGGAATGTTTGTTTTTCTTCTCTTACCTGCCATTCTTGTTCAGAAAACAGTCGAGTCGCGTTTGCCTCTCGAATGCATTTGCGTTGTTACGCTTGACCGAAGCGCCGTCTCTTAATAGGAGATAAACAGAAAGACAGTGACCACCTATCGAGCAGAACTGCAGCATTCGACGTCAAATTTATTTTTTTTTTTTAAACATATTTTATTTTAAAGAAAAAAAAAAAGGGGGGGGGGAATTCCTATGTTGATGATTCGTTCATCTTTCCTTTGTCTTAAAGAAACGCGTTTCGTGATCCTCCCTTTTTTTTTTTTTTTTTTTTGACACTGCTCACGTTTATTCTATTTAAAGAAGATGCGCGCCAAAGTTCATTAACGAATTTTGGCTCTCGCGTAAAAAGGAAAGAAACATGATGGTTCCATTCAAATTTTTTTTTTTTTTTTTTGTTTTTCCTTCAAGGCATTTCAATTTCGGTGAATGCCGATGTCTTTGTCATGATGACAATCAGCGTCTTAGCTCGTCTTTAACACGTAACCGTCTAGTTGATGTAGATTTCTTTTTTTGTTCGTGTTATCGACTCGTTCCACTAGTCTAGTCAAAGAAAAGAAAGAAAAAAAAAACGCATTTCCTAATTGATGTTTTATTCTTTAATTATGTATTTTCCATATTACCCGCCTTCTTGCTCGAAAAAAATGGACGGACAACAACAACAACACATTTGAATCGAAAACGGTTTTTGCGTGGCTCTCTACCCCTGCTGCGTTGGAAATGCGCTGGACATTACAGGCTTTCCGGAATAATTCCGCCAGACTGGACTGCGGCGCTGGCTCGTCGAGCCACACCAACATCGGCGGCGCTATGATCGGCGCTGCGGGAGTTCCATCCATCATGAGCGCGTCGGCGGCCGTTCGTTCCGTGTCCCGCGAACGGCTTGTTCAAAGCCAAGTCGTCTGCCTGGCCACGTCCAACAACAGCAACAACAACAACAACAATAATAACACGGGTAACAGTAGTCGCGATTTGATGGCCCGTGACGCCCGTGATGCATGGGATTACTACGGTCCGCCGCCCTCTGGCCAGCAGGCCGGCAATAGCAGCATGGCGAACGCGGGTCTTTCTGGCTCGTCTCCGTCGATCGTTGGATCGTCACCGAAGACGTTCAACGGACTGGCCAACAACGGGGCGAGCCCGTCTTACGCGACACGCCCGGCGGTGGGACCGGGCGGGCCGGCCTCTATCATCAATAACGTTCGACAGACGCAACAATCGCCTGCAGCCGGCTGCAGTGGCGGTCTTGTTCAGCATCAGCCATCGTTTCAGCAACCGCAACAACAGCGGCCGAATGTCGCCGGAATAAATGGCATCGCCGCATCGGCAGCTATAGTTGGAGGGCTACGTGACCCGCGTGATCGTTTCTCTTTGCTCTCGTCGTCGGCCACCTCCCCTTCATCGTCTTCGTCTCCCAAATTGGACAATGGAAATGCAGCCGCCAATAATGGCAATTCTCTTATACACGCACCTTCGCCACAGAGGTTGTACAGTCCGGTTGGCCAGTGCCACCCACAGCAGCCACATCGAAATCAAACTCAGCAACAACAGCAGCAACAGACGATTGGGCAACAACAACATCAACAGCAATTGCTGCAGGCCCAGTCTCACCACCAGCAGCAGCAACAACAACAACAACAACACGCATCGCAATCGTTGCAGCAAGGTTGTGTAATTAACTCGCAGCCCCAGCAGCATCAGCAGCAGCAGCAACAACAACAACAACAGTCTCAACAACAGCAACAGATGATCCATCATTTGCAGTATCCTTATTATAATGCCAAGTTGGAGAGTCTGACCCATCGGATGCCCAACCTGAGTTTCGAAGGTCTGGGTCAGCAACAACAAACGGCAGCGACGGGATCCGCCGTGGTCAGCAGTCGGGTGACTGAACAGCCTCCTCTTTCACCCGCTCTTGTTGCTGCCTCTCCTTCATTTTCATCCACCACCTCCTCTTCCTCGTCCTCCTCTTCTTCTTCTTCTTCCTCCTCCTCCTCCTCCTGTTGTATCCCATCAACCCCGGCGGGCTCTGGTGTCTCCCCATCAACAACAACAACAGCCACGGCAGCAGCAATAGCAGCAGCAGCAGCGGCAGCAGCAAGTTCACAGCCATCGGCTTCTTGTAGTAATGGCGGCAACGGTGGTGGCAGTAGTGGGCCATCGCCAGACACGAGCAGCAAACACGAGCCTTCGCTGCTCTTCGTGTCCGCGGGGCATGCCGAATCGACGGCGGCCAGCGATCAATCCGTCAACGCCAGGGCAACGGGCGCACCAGCCACAACCAGTCCGCTCCTATTGCCGCCAGCAGGGCAGGTGTGTGGCAACGCGAGCCAACAGTCCAGTTCGTCGGCAGAGGTCAACGGTGCCGGTAATTCGGAAACGAGCGCATCGTCCTCCTCTTCCTGCTCGCCCCCCTCGGATAACATCGTCGATGTCAGCAACAAGTTGCAGCAGCAGTTCGACGCCTTGTGCATGGACGAAGCCTTTGCGACGGCAGCCATAGTGACGGCGTCGGTCAGGACGAGCAGTCCGTCGGTGGTGGCCAAGACGACGTCGCTGTCTGGCCGTCACAACAACAAGGATTTACTTAGTGCAGAAGCCAGTGCTTACCTGTTTCGGCTGGCCGATCCGTCCATGATGTTGGTGCGTCCAGACTCGTCGCCCGCTTTGGCGGCGGCCAGCAGCACGTCGACACCTGCAGCCGATCAAGAAGAGCCTATCGACGTAGGAGGAGGAGGATCCAATTCGTCCACGTCGTCCCGAAC
Source organism: Daphnia carinata (assembly GCF_022539665.2). Lineage (NCBI taxonomy): Eukaryota > Metazoa > Arthropoda > Branchiopoda > Diplostraca > Daphniidae > Daphnia > Daphnia carinata. The sequence goes on from NC_081337.1 coordinate 8,328,542, forward strand.
GGGGAGACTGATGGCCGCTGGCGTTTCGAATGTGTCGGACGTGCTGGGCGCCGGCATGTCACCCGAATCGGTCACCGATTGCGGATCGCTTTCAAAAAGCTCTTCAGATGGAGATCCGGTTGGCGTCGTCAGCCGCAAGCGACCGCCCACCAAACTGAAATCGCGGCGTCGCAACATCCTCAGCTTCCCGCACCACATCAGCGTCGACGAGCTGCGTCTCATCCAGGTAAAAAAAAAAAAAAGCGTTTCCCCATTCAAAACGTGCGCGCACGTAGCTTTTATAACCTTTCACTTCCATCATCATCATCATCAGCCCATTTCGTCATCACCACATCCGCTGGAAAAAAAAATAAAATAACAACGCACCATCTATCGTGTGTGTGTGTATGTCAGTGTCTTTTCCACCTCATTCGCAGTATCAGAGAACATTAGTCATAATCGTATTCAAATCATCCTAATCGAGCTGGCAAGACACATACACATACACATACACATACACGCAGAGAGAGTGTGATGAATGTGTGTGCTCCGCACTGGCGCTGCCATCTCTTCTTCTTCTTTCCGTCCTTTTTTTTTTTCTATTTTTGCCGTAAGTCTTGTTTCAAAGAAGCGCACGAATTTATTGCACACAGCACACCTTCGAATTATTCAGTAGCCTCTGGTCAAAAACTGGTGATTTGATGGTGCACACGTATTTATCTTCCTGGAAAGAACGCGTACGATTTTCTAAGTTTTTTGTTTTGTTTTGTTTTTTTTTATTAAAGAAAACAAGAATCATTGTTAAGACAAAAAATAAAATATTAAAAGAAAAGGGGTTTTATTTACAATCACGTACGACAAAGCATTTCGGTCCTTTTTTTTTGTTTATTATTATTTAAGAGAAAACAAAAGGAACTTCGGGCCTTTTATAGGAAACTAAAAATATATCTTTAAAAAAAAAAGTCTTCTTCTTTTTCTTAATTCGTGTCTTTGCGTGTTTTGTATATTCTTTTTGAAGTTTGTTGTTTTGTTTTGTTACGGTCGTTTCTTAATTAGTGTTTGTTTCTTTTGTTCTTTTCTTTTTTTGAAAACTCTTTTCACCATTGCATTGGCCAGCGTCGCAAAGAGTCGATGTACGGAGGATCGTCGTCGGACGAGAACAGGTCTTCGGGTCACGCCAGCATGTCGGACGGACACACGAGCTCGTCACCACCCGCCGAGACCCTGCCCAGGCACACGCACTACCGCACCTGCCTCAACGCCGTACCTGAAGATGACAAGTATGAATTCGTTTTTCCCGAAAAAAATAGAATTGAAACGCATTTAAAATTCATAGCTGCTTATTTTTATGCAAAAAAAATTCGCCGATTGACCCACAAAAAAAAAAGGAAACGCATTGAATTTATGTAATGATTGCATTTTGTATTTTTTTTTTTTTTCTTTCTTGTTTCGTTTGCCTACTCTTCACACTTCAAAATAGGATGTCGGCCAACTGTGTCACGCCGCAGCAGAGTCACCCGCCCAAGACCAACAATAACAGAAGAGTAGTGGCCGGCAAGGCCGTGTCGCGCCATCGGGGTCTCACCGGAGTCAAAGTATGTCGTTGACGTTCTAAAACTGACTGATTATCGATTCATAATTTTCATGTGGCGTGTGTGTGTTTGTCAACGTCTTTTCGTTTCAGCATTTGCCGTTGAAAAAAACTGGTTTCAAAATTATTTAATTTTTTGATTTGTTGTCTGCATGTGTGTGACGCACAGGATGATCTGTCATCGCAGCTGGAACACGCCACCGGGCTAGAGGACATCAAAATGGCCATCGAGCAGCTGACGTTGCGCTCGCACGGATCGCGTACGTCTTACTCGACGTCGACCTATTCGAGCTTGAGCGGGAGCGAGGGCGGAGCGGAGCCGATGCGCCGACTCATTCGTCATTCCTCCCTGGAAACGATCAACACCAACGTGACAGTTGCCGACGAGTTCGTTTGGGTCGACTCTTACAATCGGCTGGTGGAACTCCAACAGTTGCCTTGGTCCAATCACGATGTCCTCAGGGTCATCCAGAACGGGCGCATCAAAGAGCACCTGGAACGCGTTTCGATGGAGACGGTGCCACGCCTTTCCTATTTGCTCCAGCGCGCTTTGGTCCGCATCGCCAGAGAAACCCAAAGACTCGCCCGTCCGTTGGCCATGTGTTCCAAACAGGAAGTCTGCTCGGCTCTGCGCATCGTTCTGTCGCCAGCATTGGCCGATAGTTGCATCAAGGTAACTCATTTTCACTTGGTGGATGATGAACGAAAATGAATCGTTTAATGACTTGAATATTTTTTCCTAACGGGCTTCTCTCTCTCTCTCTCTTTCATTTTGTCATTGGTGTCCATTCAGGCGTGTTTGCGCGCCGCCGCCATGTTCACCGTTTCGGGCGATATGGTGCGCCAAAGTAAATCGGCCAGAGCGGCACTGCAACTCTCTGTGGGCCGATTCCATCGCTGGATGTGCGACGTCCGCTTGGGAAAATTCATTCACGAGTAAGGGAGTTTTAAATTTTTTTTTTTTTTTTTTTTTTTTTTTTTTTAAAAATAAACCACGTCATGGAACACACCCGTGCAATCGGGGAGAAACATCTGTCCTTCAGCACCTTGTTTCATTAGACGTTTTTTGTGTGTGTTTTAATAGTTATGCTGCTGTTTATTTGGCCGCTGGCTTGGAAAATTTGCTAGAAGAGATCATGATGCAGTGCATGCCATCGGATCAAGAGACCCTGCTGACGGCCTCCGTTTTGGAAAACGCCATCGCTAACAATGGCGATCTGTGGGGCTTATTACAACCCTACGCTCATCTGAACGCCGGGAGGACTGCTACTGGTAATTACCCAGCTTGTTGAATTCCTTTCGATCGTTTTTTTATCGTCCCATTTAAAGACTACAAAAAAAAAAACAAAAAAACTATAAAGAAAAAAAAAATATATAATATATTTATTTGGTATCGTAAAAAATAAAATAAACTATTTTCTTAGGAGCGTTGTCGCTTCCGAGGTGGCCGTCTCAGTCCGGGTTGGATAGCGGACTGCGCGGCTCCGGATCCGTCTCTTCCAACGGCGACGACCACAGCCGTTCGGCCAAAACACTTGAACAAAGTTTACTGACGACTTGCGTCGGGACCATCAACGAGTTGCACGAACTTCTCCAACGGGTCACTCAGTTCCACTTCCGCCATAGCGCTCCGTGCCCAGGAGCCACACCCAACGGAGGATCCAAACAGGCTCTCACCTGGGCATCGTCTGCTCTTCATGCCCTCTTTTACTTTATGCGGTGTTCGCAGGTATGTGGCCCACACGCAATGCCAAAATAAAATCTGAATGCGTAATTTGATTCTTGGAAGAAGAAGAGACAATTCTTTTGTCTTTGTATTCATGCGTTCTTTTTGTTTGTTTGTTGTTGTTTTTTTCTTCCCTTGTTGTCTACCATCACAAACAGTTGGAACACGCAGAACACGCACAGAGAGCTCCCATCCAGGAACTGGTCTACGAGCGGCCTTACATCGTGTTGCCACCGCTGATTGAATGGGTCCGGGTCGCCAGTGCGCACGCAGAACATCGCCATTCGTCCGTATTGGACAAAGACGATGTTGCGCAAGCTGCTAGACTTCTTCTACCCGGAGTCGATTGTCCCATCAGAGCCTACGGGTATGTGGCCTTAATATCCCAATCCAACTGTCATCCCACTTGATTCAATTAAACATGTGTGTTTTTTGTCTGTTTTTGTTTTTCCTGCTGCATGAATGGAAAACAGGTTCGAGGAGATTCTCTGCCCACGACGCCACATGGACGATTTGGAGTGCTCACGCAAACTGAAAATCGATTTGGCCTTTAAGATGCTCAGTTCGGCTCGTAGCGACCTTATTCCGCACGCTTTGCAGCTATTGCCATCCACAAAGGTACAAAAAACAAAAACAAACTAACAGAACTTGTCTTCCCGTTTGAAACCAGCTAAACTGTTCTTTTTTCAACGTCTATTCGAATAGATTAACACGGTCAGCGAACACGGACTGACACCTTTGATGCTGGCCGCTATCCGCGGAGACGAAACTTTGGCCAAAGTGCTCTTGGACGCCGGAGCCGACGTGGATGCGGAAACGCCCACGATTGCCGGAGCGCAAACGCATCCGGGAGCCTATCCGAACCCCGAAACTCAACACTGGACGGCGTTGACTTATACGGCCGTCCAAGGTCAGCTTAATATCGCCAAATTGCTCCTGGAACGAGGGGCTAATGTGGAAGGTGGAGCTCGACTTAGTGAAGACAAGTGCACGGAAACGCCGTTACAGGTACGAAAGAGCTCGTAAAATTTTATTCATTTTCATTTCTCGGAACTTACACGTTCGATTATCCCTCGTAACAAACTGTTCTTTTTTTTTTTAATTTTCAAATTCATTTACGTTTACAGGTGGCCGTTGGATCAGGAAATTTAGAAATGATTTCAATGCTGCTCGCGCATGGAGCGCGGCCATTCCTATCGACATTAGTAAGAGACACTTTGTGCTACTCTAGCTCTGCCCAAAAAGGATGTTACAGGTAACCAACAAGAGCACCGTTAAGTGATGTTTATTGTTTCAAATCTTTTAACTGGTTTGGTTTTTGTGGTTTCCGTTTCTTGTAGTGCCATGGCCGTCGCCGCCGCCCATGGTCAACGAGCTGTGCTGCACAAGTTGCTCTCGCATCCGGTCAACGGTAACAGTAATGCTGAAGTGCTATCATTGGAGGAGATTTTGGCTGAAGGGGCCTCTCATTTAACCTCGGATCGTAGACCGACCCGTTCGCAGGTACCACGTTCATACGAATCTTAAACATCTGACGAAATGCTTATCGTTCAAATTCTTTCAATTCCATGTTGAACACGAAAAAAGGGTTCGGGGTCCAGTAGTTCAAGCGACTCGTCCAGGTCGGGTAGCAACAGCGCCAATGGCGGTGACAATAAGTTGCAGGTTGTCAAGCTGAACAAAGGACAGATCAAAGCCCTGCAGGAAGCCATGTATCACAGTGCTGAAAATGCTCATCTAGACATTACCTTGGACTTGCGCAACTTGGGGGTCCCGTGGACCCTTCACTGCTGGATGCACACTCTAGCAACGGCGCACGAACATTCGCTGGAGAATGTCATCGACCAGCTGCTTCAGGACTTTCTACAAGTCTGGGGACCTGATGACTACTCGACCCAGTTTGTTGACGAGTGTTTACCCATCATCTTTAACATCTTCCGTTACAGCAAGGTATGAATGTTGCTTCAGTTTTATTACTATTGCTGTTGTACGATCAATCATTAACCCGTTTTCGTTTCGAAAACAGAACGAAGGGACGACTCTCTTGCTGGCCGACATTTTTGCAACCTGTTATGGAAGAGAAACAATCAAAGAGATTCGTGATACATCACTTTGCGGAGGGCCTCGAATCGATCCAAAGTTTGTCAACAATCCAGAATTAAGTGACGTCCAGTTCCGCGTTGAGGGCCGAGTCTTTTACGCTCACAAGGTTTGCCAAAAATGGACTGTTAATAGTAGCAGGGCAAGTTGACTGATGATATTTTTTGGATTATTAGCTCATCTTAATCACTGCCTCGCCCCGATTTAAGAGCATGCTCAATTCCAAATTCTGCGAGGGAAACCCACCAATTATTCAAATCAACGATATTCGCTACGATATTTTCCAGGTGCGAGAAAACGATCACTATTTATTTTGACAGTTCATGCTGATTTTTCCTTTCGTCGTCTGCTTTTTCTCGCGTGCAGATGGTGATGCACTACTTGTACAAAGGAGGATGTGAGAATTTGGACGTCAATCAGAATGACGTGTTGGAGCTGATGGCTGCGGCCAATTTCTTTCAGCTTGACGGATTACTCCGCTTTTGCGAATCTAGGTGTTCCACTCTGGTTGATTTGGATAATATCGTCTCGATGTACATTCACGCTAAGGTACGTTACCACTTTCACATTTGGCAATGGCTTTTCGCTCCTCGTTGCGGAAATCTAATAACATCTGAATAAATTTCATTTAGGTCTATAACGCTGTCCAGTTGTTGGAATATTGCCAAGGATTCTTATTGCAAAACATGGTGGCTCTATTGACTTACGACGATTCCGTCCGGCGTCTTATCTTCGGAAAGAAGCTCCACAATCACGATGTATTAGCCGGATTGTTGTTGACGCTACAAGCGCGCATCAAGAGCCGCTCCCAGCACAAGTTGAACAAATGAAAGGAATGTGTCATGTTTTGACTGTTTTTTTTTTTTTTAATTCAGTTCCACTATGCATTTTTTTGTATAACTCCTTTTCATTATCCATTATCTTTGTCATGTATGACACATCGAGTAAAATCAGACAAGTCGGTCAAATAAGTATTGTTTTGCTCAGCGCAGTGGATTGAGTTTTATCCCTTGAATGTATAGTGGCCATGTCCCTTATCCTCCTCATTATGTTTTTAATAAGGGATGTGGACTCTATACATGAAATGTACCCAATTCTTCCCTCCCCCACTCCCTCCATACGCCATAACTACAGTTTTTATGTATAATGTCTTTAATTATTGTATTGACTAACATTTCACCTAAAACTCAGGTTATGCAAAAACCCGAGATTTGCGTTGTTAATTCACGCCATGATACACGAGCTTCGTCGAAACTAGTATTGCAAGGTGATGGTCTGGAGAAAAAAAGACCTATGGACTAGTTCCAGTCTCATGCATGCCGTCGTGTTAAAACAAAAAGGTTAACATTCCCTCGACGAAGCTCTCATTCCCTCTTCTTTTCAATTACATACAAAAAAAACTGTCACTCCATACGAATTGCTTGCAGGAGGCGACAGAATTATATTCAGCATAAAGCTCCAGATATATTCCATGTGTTTGTAAAGCAAATTAACACGAGTTAGCTGTTGGTGTACTTCTATCCATATTATGAAATGCGACTGAAATATATAGTTTTCCCTGATCGTTACCTTCTATCTTTGAAGCATCAGTAATCAACTTTCTTATTTATTGATTTATTTTTTTGGCCTCGAACGTTGTTTTTCTTTTTAGTTTATTATTTGTTTGCCGAATGCTGTTAGCGTTAACCGCTTGCAATACGTGCGGCAGATGGCGTTAAAAACGGATTTGGCGGTTTTCTTACCAACGTTGCAATTATTTCAAACTTTTATTTTTTATTTTTCCACGTTCGCGCCACTTGTTGAACTTCGTGTGTCGAGGGTAGTAGGAACACGTGTTCTACTCTCGGTAGTCGGTACTGCGTTTCAAAAAACAAATTGATTGGTGTCAAAATGCACATTGAAAAAGTACATACTTTTTTTCGCTAAGTTCATGATTGAGTATAAAGGCAGCTTATTTAACCAATTTTATCATAGGTTATTATCGAGGGATTTAAAACCTTCAGAAACAAAACAGTTTTGTGTCTGAAACCGGGTCTCAACGTAATAGGTATGGTGTTCACTGACATTAAATGTTGGATTACATGTCTCAAATGTTTATTATTGTTCTGTTCAGTTGGGAGAAATGGAGCTGGCAAAACTAATGTCATGTGTGGTACGTATTGTCAGAAACCAACTCTAATTGTTTCTTTCTTTCTTTAGTATTAATATTTCTCCTAAAATGTTTTCAAGCCATACGGTTTGTGTTGTCACACGAGTTTCATCACCTTTCTCAGAGAGAAAGAGAGAATTTCCTGCATAGCTCAGCTGGGTTCCGTGCCACATCTGCTTATGTTGAAATAATTTTCAATAATGAAGATAGACGTTTACCAGTGAGTTAAGTGCTATCATGCAGATCTCGAGTAGCCTTAGTTTCCCTTAAATTCTAATAGGAAGAAACAAAAGAAGTGAGCTTAAGGCGAGAAATAACATCAACCAAAGATGTTTACCTGCTCAATGGACGTAGCATTTTGAAGCATCAAGTTCAGAATGCTTTGCAATTTGCTGGGTTTTCCAAAGTTAACCCATACTACATTATAAAGCAAGGACAAGTACGGTTTTTTTTCTTGAAAACACATCCTTTATGCTTGAATGTGTGGCCTAACTGGTGGATGCAATAATAATTATTATTATTATCTTTTTATTTTTTGCAGATAAATAATTTAGCGATGTTGTCGAACGAGAAACGACTGGCACTACTCTCAGAAATAACAGGGGCTGGTTTATGGAAAGAAATTCGACCTAAAGATGATTCACTTCTCAAAGGTTTTCCGTAATTTGCAATTGGCTTAGGGAATTTAGGCAAATTTAATTCCATCCGTGTTACCATTGTTTTCTATTGAAACTATATTTTTAGATGCGGAATTTAAAATCACGGAGCTGAGAGAACTTGTTAAAGAAACGGAAGACGACCTCACGCGTTTAGAAAAAGATGAACGTCAATATCGGAAGTGGTCAGAAATCAATACAAAGAAACGAGCCGTCGAAGCAACTTTGGCTAGGAAAGAACAGGCACAACTGGTAGAATGCATAGCGAAGGTAACTAACAAATGTAATTTAACAAAATTCGTGTAATTCCATGGTTTACAATCTGTTTAGGCGAAGATGCAATTGAGTAACGCACAAACTGAAGGCCAGACAGCAAGCGCTGAAATGGCACAAAAAAATGAAAACGTAGCCGAAGTCGAGAGACGCTCCAAATTGTACCAATCGGAATTTCGTGCAGCTCAAGGGAGACTGAAATATCTAGCAGAAATTGCTCAGGACCTTGCGCTGGAACATAGCAAGCTGGAGCTAGAACTAACTGACAAACGCGAAAGATCAGCAAATAACAATACGGTAAGCATTTCTACTTAAGTAATACACCCAATCCTAAGTTTACTTCCACGGACGCGCGAATTACAGGAGAAGCTCAGCGAGGAGCTGTTGCGTATTGAAAGAGAAATATCCGAGAAGAACGAGGAACTTTTAGTTGTATGTAATGACTACGATACAACAAAGCGTGAAGAATTCGAGATTAATGCAAGGTGGGGTATAACTATTCTGAATGATATCTAATTCTAAACCTTTTGGTTCAAATTAGATTGATGCTGGACGAGCAGCGCCGCCAACAACTTTTTACAAAACTTGGGCGGGAGGCCTTATTTTCTTCTATACAGGAAAGAAACCACTGGATTAAAGACGAACAATGGTTTGAAATGGTAGTTCTATGCATCGTGAAAAATCCTTAGTCTCTAAATTCTCTATATACAGTAAATTAAATCGGCTCATTCTCCAAGAAGAGGAAGAGCTGCGAAATATCACCGAAGACATGAAGGACGAAGAATTGAAGGCAAAAACTTTGGAAACCGTTATAGCGGTATGTTGGCACGAAAAACTTCTCTTTTTCATACTTCACGTAACATCCTTTTCTGTCGTGTGTTAACGTCAGGGTATCGAGGATGAAAAATTGGCAGCTCTGAACTCGGTGAAAATACTGAATCAACGTAAGCAAGACTTACTATTGGAGCAAAGGAGATTACGAATGTCCCGCAAGTACCGTATCAAATGCTGCATTTCAGTTTAGAACATTTCCTTGACATGTTTTTTTTTTTTTTTTTTTTTTATTAACTTTAGTGAATTATGGCGGAAAGAGTGCGACGTACGTGACCACTGGAAACAATCGTATGACAAACTGGAAAGACTCAAGTGCCAACTTAGGAGTGCAATGTTTTCGGTAAAAGCAAACTTTTACGTTGTTTGAGTTTGCTTTGTTATAGCTAGATGCTTAATACTTAATAAGCAAAACTATTATTACAGCAAACCCAAGTCTTGGAAGGTATTGCAATGATACTTGATAACATGAAAAGAGAAGGACAAGGCACCCTTGCCTTTGATATGGCATCTCAGTATCGTGGCTTACTGATCGATCAGTTTACATGTGCAGATGAAGTATGCTGTGCCATCGACGCTGTGGGGGGGAACAGGTTATGATATTGCAATGATTTTCATACACTTTTAGAAATGATGTTTAACATGAACTTACATTACCCCTCGCAGACTCTTCTACAGTATCACTGATACCGATGAAGCGGCTTCTGAGATACTGAAATGGATTAATAAGGAACCTTACAAAAATGGGTTTGGCTTACCGGGTTCATTTAATTTCTATGCTCGCAATCGGCTTAAAAGAACTCCTCCAATCGGCCCCATCAGGGTATGCAGTTCATTACTATACAGAGGTTTTTAATCCAATTAATAACTGGCAAACAGAATCAAGATGATGTGATGCCAATGATGACCATAGTGAACTGTGCCCCCGAAATGACGCCTGTTGTGGAACAGATTTTCGGCCGTGTGCTTGTGTGTAGGGACTTCGATGTTGCTTTACGCACCGCGAAAACGTATGACATAGATTGCGTCACGTTAGAAGGAGACACGGTAAATATATTATTAGTTGCATGTCTTGTTTGTTCTGCCAAGTAAGTTATAAATTTTAGGTTCGAAGGAACGGTGTTCTTAATGGTGGTTACCGCAATATTGCTCATTCTGGCTCCAAGATCTATTTTGAATTGAAACAAACAAGGGAAGTAGAACAAACTGAATTGGCCTACCTGCATGAAGTGGAAATTGAAATCCAAGTCGCGGATTACAAATGCAACGAAAATGCAAGTGAATTACAAAAAATTGAAACAAAGCTTAGCCAAACAAAAGTAGAACTTCTTGAAGAAGACCTGAAGAAGCAACGTAGCACCTTATCTCTTTCAAGGCAAGCACTAGAAGGAAAATTAGCGATAACCAGGAAGCTGATGATGTCTGTGGAAGCGAACCGTGCTAAGATTGAAATGTTAGAGGACGAGCTTGAGAAGGTAACAAATGAAAATTTTTGGTTAGAAAAAAATAAATTAACATATGTTGCACTAACAGGACTTTGAAACGGAACTTGGATCAGAGGAAAGGTCCGAGGTTGACAAGTTGAATGAAAGAATTCAAAGCGACAAAATAAATCTTAAAAATGTAAATGCTACCCGACTGAAGCTTGAGGGTATGAAGAATTCCCTAGAGTCACAATTGAATGACCACCTCATGCGAACAAAACAAAATCTTGAACGTATCATCCGTGAGAAAAACGACTGCGGTCCGTATGGAGCCGAAGTCAACAAGCAAGCAATAAAAGACATGGATGAACATCTTAAGAAACTTGAATCGAGGATGAAAGAAAATAGTAAAGAAATTGGGATTATTGAAGACAGAATCGCCGAGTTGTCCAAGGCAGTTGACGAATCCAAAAACGAGTTAGACGGTGCCAAAAATCGACGACACGAACAACAAATAGAGTTGGACAGGCGTCATGATGCTGTACGTATTTTTCTAGTTGGATTTGCATTTGACGCTGATATGTTTGTTTTTTTCCTTTGCGTAGATAAACAGGATATTAGAATCCATCAAGCGCAAAGAAGCTGCTTTGAAGGTTGTCATTTCAACGCTGGGTACCCTTGGAACTTTTAGAGAAGAAAATGAAAAGAAAGTTATGAATATCTACGCTGAGTACAACGTAAAAAAGCTGGAGCGAGAACTAATCTTGGTAGTCGGAAGAAACAAAAGAGAAATAAGTAATACGTTTTTGCAGACGTGCTAATCTTCGTTTTTAAAACAGGTTAAAGACGAGCTAAAGCGCTTTGAAGGAGTCAATCAGAAAGCTCCTTTGGATTACGCTTTCACAGCAGAGAAGCTGGAGGATTTGAAGGAACAAATGGTTCGTTTGAAGAATGGTCATCGTCAGTGCATTGAACTGATTAAAAATGTGGATAGCACGAAAAATAATGCTATCCAGTACTCGCTTATGCAAGTGGCCAGATCGTTCCGCAGAATGTTCAAAACGCTGGTTCCTAGCCCGGGGATTGGCCATCTAAAATGGACTTGCGACGGCCAAGAAAGTGACTCAGACAGTGAAAACGAAGGCGAGCCCCAGGCATGCTAGTTTTTGTCTTTCGTTTCGGTGGTGTGTAAAATGAAAACCTAAACAATTTTTTTCAATCTTCTTTTCCAGATTCCTGATGTTGATCGGATCACTGGAGTCGCTGTCAAAGTGTCGTTTTCCAATACCACCAGTATTCAAGATTTCAATAGTCTTTCGGGTGGTCAAAAATCGGTCGTTAGTATGGCATTGATTTTTGCTATCCTCATGATGGATCGTGCACCATTTTATCTTCTTGACGAGGCTGATATGGTAAAAAGACTTCAAACATTACTGTTATAATCTTGGCGGAACTTGTTGATTTCTATTGGCTTTCGCTTTAGGCGTTAGATGCAAGTTATCGCTCAAAGGTGGCCGACATGGTTGGTAAATTTTCTCAGAAGTCTCAGTTCATCGCCATCACGTTTCGCCCCGAATTGTTGGAACACGCAGACAACATTATAGGAGTCTTTTTCGATGCTGCTACACAGGTACGTGTGCATGTCACTGCGCTGTAAAAACAAACGATTTTTAAATTGTGTAACCATACCGTACACAGATCAGCCGCATCACTTCCATTACAAGAGAAGAGGCACATGATTTTATAAGCAACCACGGAAGCGAATCAACCGACAGCAGTTGTTCACCTAGCAGCGGAGCCAGCCTTCAGTGAAATCCCGTTCAGCTTTTATGGCCTCCCTCAGTCGCTTTAATGTATGAAACAGTTTTTACTAAGAAAACTTTCCGTTTTTGTTGATTAACTATCTACGCTCAACAGTTAAGTGTCCTTATGCGTTTTGTTCTTTTAATTTTATATATGAGCATTTTTTTCGGGGGGCGGGGGGTTGATGGACGTGTGCATTTTACCAGAGCAGGTTTTATTTTTTAGTTATCCCTCGTTTAAGCCGCACGAATTTTAAAGGTGTCTTGACACCCTTCAAAATTACATTTGGGCGAAATATTTTCAATACACATTAATCTCGTAGTGAAGGCAACGTTTCGTTGCTGTCGTTTCGCCGAATGCATGTTGTTTATTCTCTAAATAATTTATGGCAAAAGAAAAAAAAATCTTGGTCGTGGATTCTGGGGACCGGTTTTTATATTTGGAAAAGAATGAATTTCAATCTGGTTTTTCTCAAACAAAATACCAAAGTATTTCAGAAGCGTCGTTCTAAGTTAAAACAACTTGCACGAACTGAGTATCAACATACAATGAGTAGCGAAACCGCTGTCCAACGAAGGTAATTCATTCGTTTAATACCCTTATGCAACGCTCCTTCCAACGAAACTTGAGAAGATTTTGTTGATTCTCGATTGACTCACAAGTTCTCGTCTTACATCCAAGAGTTTTAGGTGTTCTTTCTTATTTATGTCGTAGTATCGAGATTAACGTTTCTAGAGCTTCCAAACATGTCAAAACTGGTTGGACGCTAGCTTATGTATAATGTGAACTAGGGGATACAGGTTTGGTAACTACAAACCAAGAGCATGAAAAAAAAGATCAAAGGTAAACCAATATGAACTAGAAATGTCAATGTAAAACGCGTGACTGAACGTCAAAAATTTTATTTTGAGATTTTTTTTCCTTTGATTTCTTTGATGGCTACCGGCGACAATAAATACGTTTTCAAACGATAGATGTCTCTGAAATCTTGAAAAAAAAAAGCGCCTTAAGGCACAAGTTGACAGCAAAAAAGAGAAAAAGAAAAAAAAAATGCCGGTACAATTTCCTTCACCACGACTAGGTTTCTCCATCTCCCTTCTACTCTCCCCCCGCCACATTAAAAGTCTACCCCACCAACTGGCGGTTGCTGACTCAGTCGTTCGTGAGGTATCAGCTGGTTCAGACGTCCACAGCCGAGTTCTTCGTTTTCCTCATTGGTGATATCGTCGTCGTTCCTCTTTCATCCAAGACTCCAACTGTCAAAGGGCGTATTCTCTCTTCAGCCAAACGTGCAGGTAATCTTTAAACCATCCAGTAGTCGCATTTTTTTTTTCATTAAGTCTTGTGATTCAATCACGAGGGGCTTCTGTCACCTTGAATTCTTCGAAAACATACTTCCTCCCCCCACTGGCGTCGAAATTCCTTTGTTTGACAGATGGCCAGCTCGTACGTTGGTTGGGCAATGTTTTTCAAGTCTAGTTCTAGGATGGGAAGCTGGTAGAGTTATACTTTCTTGTTGAAATGTCGAGGGTGAAAAATGAACATGTCAGCTGTTTTTGGTTAGATTCATTCGTTAACGGGCGTGGCATTCTTTCTGACAGCCGGGTGAGTTCCTTCTTACTTTTATCGACGTTGATGTTGAAACAGAATGCCAATATTATAGAGATTTTTGGCTTTCTTTTTCAAAATATTTCTGCGGTCTAATTATACGAAATGAGATTGCGGTGTTCTAGAATAATATAATCTGTCACATCCTCATCCTACATATTCAGCTTTTTCTGGCTGTTGTTTTTATGAAACAACGACGCCACCACACAGTGGAATCCAATTTTAGACTAGACTAGACGTCATTAAAGCTGCCAGCTCTGCAAGGCTGAAGTGAAGGGGGGAGGGGAAAACAGTTGTGTGTGTGTGTGTGTGTACGAAACGCTCCGAAAAACTTGAAACGTGCAGGTTTCGCATGAGTCAGCGACCGTTGATTTGACTTGATGATATGTTAACTAGATACGAATTGCGACTTTGAAGTGAGTCTAACTTTTCTTAGCGTAACCCGTGGAATTTCTTCGAACTCGATTAAGTATTCCTTTAACGAGTTAATTCAAGGAATTAATATTTTTTGTTTTGCTTTAATGACTGTATAGAGATTCAAGCTTTTTGATAGCTTGGGAGAATGCATTCGTCTGGGGTCTACCTGTGGAGTTTGCGCCGGGGTTTTTTCTTTCCTTCTATCGTTCGTTTTTTGCCATGAGTCATCCGTATCGCCTCCAAGGACTTCCAAGCTTCGTGTTCTCCTCTTTCGATTCGTTCTTTTTTATATGCCTTTTTTTGTAAATGTTTTCCGTCCTTATAAGGACGAAAGCAGGCGACCTTCTTTTTCCGAGTCACGCCGGTTGGTCCGACAGCGTGCCTGTCTGGGTACCGGAGCCGTTGTGGTATCTTATAGACGTTCTTCCAGCTTTCCTCTTTCCACGCTTACAGGTTCTCTTGATCGAAAAGATTCGTTCTCAACCCTGTTTTCGAGAACTCCTTATTTGGGTTGAAACAAATTTTTTTTTCCCCGAGAAGAAGGGTTATGTGCACGTATATCTATTCAGAAATGGCTCGACTGGATCGCTTCACCTTGTTCAGTCACCGTTTGGTTCACCCCAACGATAGCTTCCCTCGCATGTTACCTTCGTCTGGGGGAATCTTTTACATTCTTCTTCATTGATGGAGGGAGATTCTATCCCTCTTTCCAAGGGAATTCTTATGTATAAAAAACGAAAAAGGGCTACGGATTTTGGTGGTGTGTATATACAAATAAACCGAGATTTTCGTTTTTATTGACGCAAGGGCTTTGTGCGTGAATCATACCCGGCGGCTAGGTAATGACCGGACTGCGGGGAGTGGGGGGGAAGACTTGAAGCGGATAAAAACACGTACATGTATACACTACAAAAGCCGAATGGAAAACAGAAAGAAAAGGAAGAAACGAACAGGGAAGAGAGAGAGAGAGAGACAGACGAGAGAGCTGCGCAGATCAAGAGGATACCTCTCGAGGTTATTCGTGGTTAAATATTTAAATCTTCCTCTCCTCTTCATCATAAGGGCCCGTATTGTTGTTGTTTTCACTGACGAGGTCGTCTTGTATTAAATAAGGAGTTTTTTGTATGTATCTATTCATCTTTTTTCCCCTGCTGGCTGTCGGGTTGGGGTGAATTTTTGGTTTTTCTCCCGTCGTCGTCTCTGGGAACAATATCAACAGCTGGCGTATAATTTTTCCAACTGTGGGCGCCATTAACGGAAGCGGAAGGGGCGTAAAGTGTTCCCTGCGGTCTTTGAGGCCAAACGTAACAGCGAAATTTTGTTTCGTGCGGATTTTTTTTTCTTTTTCCTTCGGACATTAGCTGCTGTCTGCTCTTTCCAGTTCAGTACTCCGCAAACTTAGACACGAAACAGCCAACGCAACATCTGTCGATAGTGGCTATATTCCTTGCAGCAACCGTGGTTAGTTTCCAAATCATTTCGTTTCTGTATGGTTGACTAGTTCCCTTGCCCCCTTTTCCCTATTCCGGCTATTTGCCCCTCAGTCTGCTGATTTTGTTGCGCACTCGAAGTTTCTTGATGGGTGAAACGTTCGGCAAGAAGAAGACGAGGTAAAAAAAAAAAAGAAGAAAAGAAAACTACCACAGCTGCTTGCGTACATTAAGGTCTGTTGTACTTCCTAAAAATGGAGAGTCGACACTCATCAGTGCGAAGGGTGAGCCAGACGCTGGAGAAAAGCGAAATGTCTGGAACTCGACCAGGACAGGGTTTTTTTTTTTTTCCTCCCTTTCTTTTCCATACTTGGAACGAACACACCCGGAAAAAAAGAAGATATATTTCTGGTTAATGTCATTACTTGAGGGAAAAGACACGAGTGCGTGTTGTCCTCCCTTTCAATATACTTTACTACGTGTCCCCCCAGTGGAAAGAAAGAAAAAAAAGAGAAACGGGCATTTGTTTGCCATGTACCAAAGTATAATAATGCGCTTCGTAAAGTTGTCGCAGATACAGCAGACATTTGGACACATGTGTGGGCGCGGAAGCTAAATTTACTGCCGTCTCCGATCAACCAGCAGTGAGCGGCACGAGGTGTTTTCGGTCGACGAACTCCCGACTCTTTCCGAAAACAGACGATGGAGCAACCAGCTACCTTTTGTTTTTTGTTTTTTATTCTTTTCTTACCCCGAAAATTTATCTACTCGTAATTCGATCTAGTGACATCTAGCGGTATTGCATCATTTTGTTCCGTCTTGAAATTCCTGAGAAAGTCGGTATCCTTTCCAGGTGAAAAAACCCACAGAAACAGAGCATGTAGACGACCATATGGCTGTGATTTTCCCCCTTCCATTTTTTTTTACGAGCCGTTTCTAGGGCACCACCCGTTTCGTTGGGAATGGAACAGTTAGCCATTTCGTGGAGCTCTTGGTTGGTGCCCAAGGTGTGAGAGAAATTCTGAGGCCATCTAAGAAGGACGATTACCTCTTCGTATACCTGATGGTTTCAATTTCTTTTTCTTAAACAGTTGTTTGAAGGTGACTTGGTATAACCTGGATCGTGACTCTTCAATTGCCAGAACGTCTGTTTTTTTGTTTTCTTTTCTTTTTCGTTTAAATTACGCGAAAATTGCACGGATTGAAAATCGTTTTCGTGGCCTCTTGTCTGCAACACACTGTTCAGATTTTAAATCCAAAATAGTCTGCAAGGATTGCGTGTCGCTTTTACGCAAGAATAATTTTGTCGTTAGAGAATTTGGGAAACGATTGCGTTGACGAGAGTGAGGCCAACCGCACTTCTTTTTTTATTATTTTGTTTTACCAGGAGGTCTGGGAGGTTCGTTCAGCGTGAGGAACTTGCGTTATTCTGCTGGCAGTCCCGCTCTTGGCCTTTCTTCTAAATTCTTTTGCCCACATTTCAAAGATGTCGTGACCGTTTTATTTTCTTTTTCTTTTTTGCCTCTATAAAACAAAAAAGAAGATGCTGCTCCATCCCCCACAGTCTCAAGGCACCACTGTCTCTCTGTAATGGCAATCATAATCGTCTATTGTTGAAGCCACCAGCCCGGGGCGATATCCCCATTCTGTAATGAGCTCTTTGCGATTGGTACCGGGACGAAAGATTACAATAAAAAAGAACAAAACATCCCACATGCTAATAAAGATGCGAAAGAAAAATGATTTATAATTGTAAAGAAATGTTTTTCTTGCACTTAAAAACTCTTTAATATGGCAAAGTCTACAGTATCACGTAGTAATTTCAGGTGGTGAAAGACGAGGTTTTTGATAAGAGACTATCAATCATGCATTCACGAACTAGCTTTGCGTTCACCAGGAAATGCGGTTTATCGATAAAAGGTCTACTGCGTGTACGTGGGACGTGTGACCGCACAGTTGGCTCGACCAACTGTTGAAACACATTTCACATAATACGCTATCAACTCTAGGGTTAGTCGGTTCTACATTCATCCGTTCTCTTTTTCTTCCTGTTTATTCACAGTATCGCGACGCCGATCAACGAAACTAGAGCTCAGTTGACTTCTGCCTACCGAAAGGAAATATCTACTATTAAACAAAATGGCCGATGAACAAGTTCAAACCCCGAAGTTGGAAGATTTGCCCAAAGTGGCTGAAAACCTCAAGAGCCAACTAGAACACTTCAACACTGGAGCGTTGAAGGACGTCGAAACGCAAGAAAAAGTGGTTCTTCCCACCGCTGAAGGTAACTAGATAATCTTTGCTTATTTGTTTTTTGTCTGTGTCCATCAACCTGTTTAAATCGGGTTCTTATTATTTTTGATTGTGTACCCGTCACGTTTTTTCTACTCGTTTTCCTCGAGGACGTTTATTGCTGCTAGCAATTATCGTTACATCTCGTATCACTTGATAAACTACTTTGTCAAGTTCACTTGACGAACAGGTTTAAGATTTTGTATGGTGGGCGTAATGGTTTTTTTTAGTGCTCTTATCTTTGTACCCTGCGTGGGAGCCGGATGTCAATTACGACCATCTAAAGCGAGTCCCTGCTCCGTTTTAATTTAATATTTGTACGTGCTTCATCGAAAACACGTAACGCTCCATCGCAAACGTAGTTCCTTAAGAAAATGTCGACCGAGTTCCCAAAAAAATGATTAGTATGTATGAACTATATGCATATTAGATGTGCAACAGGAAAAGCAGCACAACCAGTTCATTCAAAGTGTCGAAGGTTTCAGTACCGACGCCCTTCGAAAGACGGAAACGGTTGAGAAAATCGTTCTGCCCAATGCCGAAGGTAAATCCAACGTTAACCCCAATCTTTCGCACGTCTTTCTGTGAAGAAATACAAAATAACGGCTAACTTCCACGGAACTGTGGCATTTCTACAACATGCTACCAACCAAGTTGACCCCAAAATGATAAGATTTACCGACTGCTATGTATGCGTGTGTTAGATGTACAACAGGAGAAGCAACACAACCAGTTGATTCAGAGTGTCGAAGGTTTCAGTGCCGACGCCCTTCGAAAGACGGAAACGGTAGAAAAAGTCATCTTACCGAATGCCGAAGGTAAACATAAAAACCAACTCGCCCCACAATCCCTGCTTCTTAAAACCACAGCAGTAATTTGTCGAGTCCTAATTCGTTAAGATGTCCAAGTTTTCCCAAAAAAATGATTAGTATGTGCGTGTTAGATGTGCAACAGGAGAAGCAGCACAACGAGTTAATTCAAAGTGTCGAGGGTTTCAATACCGACGTCCTCCGTAAGACGGAAACGGTAGAGAAAGGCGTTCTACCCAATGCCGAAGGTAACTTGATCGCTGAACACAACGCCCTAAATTCCACACTGCTCGACCGGAAGAATGCTGCAAAATTTAACTAGAAAAAAACAAAACATCTTAGCTCGGCCGAGTTAACAACGCAAAACGGACCCTTCTACTGGGCTACTTAACATGCTTGAATTAATCTCCTCCAACGGTGTGCGCTCGGATGTGATAACTTTAGCCCTTTCTTTAAAGTTTTGTTTTGTTTTGTTTTGTTTTGTTTGTAATTATTTTATATATATATATATAAATAAGTGCCCTGCATCGTGAACATTAAAGCTGCATTCCATGCTTAACTACTGGTGAATGCTCGACCATTGAGGATTTTAATTTTTTTTTTTTTCCCATTCAAAGCACAATTATTAACCTGTTCTTAAATTTTTTTTTTCCCCTCTATTCCGTGACAGAAATGGCCACGGAGAAAGCTGTGGAGACAGTTTTGAAGGGAATCGAAGGGTTCGACCCGTCTCAACTGAAGCACGCAGAGACCCAAGAGAAAGTCGTCCTTCCGGACGCTGAAGGTAATGTGAATAAACGTTATGACGCCGTGTATCCAAAACGCCGTGTTCATGGTGTGGGGTCGTATCATCAATGAGTCTCGTGATGGGTAGGGCTTGACATTTGGGAAGGTTTTTCACTATCGCTTATGCTATGTTCACGAGTTTAAAACATTTGAATTTAAATGGCACTTTTTTTTTCTTTACTGTTTGTTGTCCTTTCTCGACCTTTCGTGTATAGCTGTCCAACAAGAAAAGACGCAGCAAAACCTGCTTCATGGTCTTGAATCATTCGACAAGTCTGCCTTGAAGCCCACCGATACCGTGGAGAAGATCATCCTTCCTGCAACGGAAGGTAACAATTAACAGCCATTTGTTTTTCTTTTTTTATTTAAACGGCAGTCGTTTCGTTTTTCTCTGATTTTTCTGACTTTCCCATCGGGGTGCCGTTATTATTTATCGCTCACTTATTCCACAACTTCTCTGTACCCGAAAATACAGATATCGTTCAAGAGAAAGGTCAACAGCAATTGCGCCAAGGCATCGAGACCTTCGACCCCGCCAGTCTGAAGCACGCCGAAACCCAGGAAAAGAATCCATTGCCAACAAAAGAAGGTATATTCATACAAATACTAGTTGAATAATCTTTCATTCACTCACGTTTGCGTTCTTTTTTTTCCCCCTGTTATTTCAGCAATCGAGCAAGAAAAGCAGAACTAAAACTAGTTCACGCGCATTCTCTTCAAGTGTCATATGGTCGGTGGCGAGGGTTGGAAGACATGTATTCAACTATTTTAAATTGCCATACATGGTTTCGAGTCCAGCC
This sequence comes from Daphnia carinata, assembly GCF_022539665.2. NCBI lineage: Eukaryota > Metazoa > Arthropoda > Branchiopoda > Diplostraca > Daphniidae > Daphnia > Daphnia carinata. The sequence continues at coordinate 8,349,216 of NC_081337.1, forward strand.
ATTGGTTGCTCAGTTTGGACTCCTTCCTTTGAATACGATTTTTTTTTGTTTTTTCTTTTAAATGAGAATATCATTATTTGCGTGGGAAAGTGAAATAATTCATGAGCACTTGCCGCACTTCCGATATTAATTTCTCGCCATCTTATTTTTCTGCATTACCGGTTGCCGATCAATGACAGCAATGATCGCCTCGGAAGTATTTGGTGTTATCACCCTATTTTCAAACTTATCCCATATCGGTGCTTGATTATCCCAATCCCCAAATTCAATGCTTCTTTTCTTTGCTAAATTTCTCGCGGTTGCCTTTATATCTTTCTCTAGTTAATTACCAGAAAAGAAAATGCAAATATCTTCTATAGAGCTTCGTTTTCCTCATTCCACACAGATTCGATTCATCATACCTTATCTGTTATCTGCCAGTGCTGTCTCAATCATTTATGAAAAATGGAAAAAGTCGAAACCTTGATCAGTTCGAACTATCAAAACCCTGCAATTTTATTTTATCATTATTTAATCCTATAGTTTCTTTTCAAAATCATCGGGAGTCAACTGGAGCTTGTCTAATAAACACCATACTTGGAAGAAGATACAAACAACATTTTATCCAAGCAATTTACATTTCAGGGAAATGAAAATGTTTTGCTTAAAATGGAAAATGTAAAACGCTGTTGAGAAACATGGGGATTTAGTCAGTTAGATATTTCTGGTTCAAATGACGGTTGTATTTCCCACAAAGACATCAACACTACACTCCATATCAACATACAAAGTAAACTATATTTTTGAAAATTAGGGAAATAACAAAACAACAGGTCGACAGTAGCTATTATGTTTCAACTAGTGTATTTTTATCCCACTAGATGGCGAAAGTTGCGTCTCGTTTCCGCATATCCACGCATATCTACTATTCGTAAAGACAGACTCTTTTTTTGTATGGCAATATGGCAATCCGTTTTACACAAAAAAAAAAAAAAAATTTCGCCAAAAAAAAAAAAAATCACACTTTTTTCTTTTTTTCCGACACGTAGCCATCTACCGCTCAGACTCGTTATTACTGGCGTAGGCAATTTCAGCCCATTGGATGCCATTCGCATTTAGTTCAGTAGCGTGGATGGAGAATAACGCGTGGCTGGAGGAACAATTGAAAAATGGATAAGATAATACAACAAAAGGATGGTAAGTATAAACATTATTATATTGGTTTTCAATTATTAATTATTGTTTATTAGATCAAATTATGAAGCTGCAGGCCCAGTTATTGGAACAACACAAAATATTAGATAACAGCAAAGCTAAGGATCGTAGGCCTAATACGTAATGATTCTATTTATTTGCTTTTATTCATTCGTGTTTTGTAGCTCAAATTTTGAGTCTACAAGCTCAGCTAGGGGAAAAGAACAAATTGGAACGAAACAGTTTCCAAACAGTGAAGAGGTTTTTCAAAACTCATCCCTAACTGAACGTGAGGATGAGTTGGCATTAGGCGAACACAGCCAGGTACCTAAACTTTTCAAATAAGAATTCAAAATAAGTATAGAATTTTAAAAAAACAATTATTTATTGTTTAGTTATTCAGTCCACTACCTGACAGTGTGTTAAAGTTAAATTCTGTTAGTGTTGCACTAAAAGAATTGTTAGTAATAAGCCCATGCAGTGAAGGAAGTGAACAATTGTGGGACCGTATTTGGGCTGAAAATGGGTGTGGTACAGAAACCCAGAAATGGCACAAGTTCAACATGAAACATGGATTAGGTACTTTTCGGTTTTTTGTCTATCGAAAAAGTATTTTTAATGCTATTATTTTGCATTCACAGAATTTTAGCAGGGGATCAAGTCAAGTCTGGAAGTGTTACAGGATGGAAGAGTCAGCCTACAGTTGAAAAAAACACTGAGAGTGCATTACCATTAAGGTATGAGGTAAAGTAATAGGGTATGCACATTGTCTAATGAGAAGTACCATCTTGTGTGAATGAATCCTGTATAACAGCAATCCTTTATAGTTCTGTCACAGCTAGAAGCCTCAAATAATTCTGCTTCCCTTGCTAAAGAACAACTTGTCCTTTACGCTCAGTGTTGGTGAAGCTGGGTACTTAAATGGCCCTAAAGATGTTTCACTTCACTGGCATTGCAGCGATGAACATCATACATGGACTCTTTAGGTATGAAAGAAATTTTCTTGAAAATTTTTTGAATTTATGATGAAGCTTTTCTCCTCCTTTTTGCCAACCATGTCTAATCTACAAAAAAAAAATTATCCAATAGGAAAGGATTTTCAGCATACTGGGAACACAACTATCAACAATGCAACATTCTAGGGGTTTTATTTTATCATTCAAGAGCCTTATACAATGATTTTCATCTGCAATTTGTATGGCCTTTCCCAAGCTTCTGCTAGAAGTTGAATCTATAAGTCATGTAAGTCACATGAGCAACAATTGAGATGCTTAATGGTGTTTTTCTTTTCTCAGTGTAGGTTAATAGTAACATTGGATCTGAAAAAATTCTTGGTTGGGGCATGACACTGAATAAATTTTAATGATTGAATGGATGACATGACATTTCTATACTTCATTCGGATTCCCGAGACGGTATTTTATATTTAAAAAATTGAAGTGCATATCTGGGCTCCCTTCCTTTCCGTAGCCCCGTTTCCCCTTGACTCGTAATAAGCCCGTAGGGGGTCATGCCCCTACTGTACGGTATATATAAAAACAACATATACCGAGGTTTGGAGGGCTCTGGCCGGAAAGGGGACGTGGATGTCCGCTTAGTCCGATGATGTGTTCACGGAGGGCTCTGTGGCTACCCACAAATCCGAACTAAAGGTTAATCGCTCCTGTAAAAATGTTCCAAATCTTCAGCTCTTCTTCCGGCTTCTCTTAGCCAATCACCGGGTAATCTCCCCGGTGGGTCAACAAGGCAGTGTCTCCCCCTGCCTGGGTTGACGGCAACTTTTGAAAGGGCTATTGTGCCTTTTTAAAGTTGCAAAAATAATTGTAATGTGCAGAGAATTGTCAATAAAATTTTTTTTATAAAATATTTTTTCAAAATTCGTTTCTTTCATTGTCTATGTTAGCTGCGTACAAACATTACATTTATCAACTTTTTTTTTTTTTTGCTTGTCACCTTTGATGGTAAGCATTGTTTCCATTAGTTTATCGTTTAACTGTAAGTATTCAATAATTATTTATTACACTTTTTGAATTCTACAACTTAAATTCAAGGAACAACGTGCAATATCTGGATATTTTTTGAAGTAATTTTGTATTTGGTTTTACCAGTGAGCCATCGAATCATTCAGCGTGACAACGTTGATGCTCTTTTGAGCCACGAGATATATCTAAATGTTTTATTATCACACATCATATGTTATCGTCTAGGATGTTTATGCAGTCTTTCACAAATATATGTTTATCTTTCTATCATTTATTCTATATTTTTAAACATCTACTGGGGTTTAGATGTAACAGGTTACATCTAAAGGTTCAAACCACAGAGATGTTTAAAAATGAAGTAGAATAAATGAAAGATAAACATATATTGCAAGAATAAATTTCAGTTTTAACATATGATGTGTGATAATAAAACATTTAGATATATCTCGTGACTCAAAAGAGCCAACTTGTCAGCATATGATTCGTCGGTTCACTGAGTAAAACCAAATACAAAATTACTTCAAAAAATATCCAGATATTGCACGTTGTTCCTTGAATTTAAGTTGTAGAATTCAAAAAGTGTAATAAATAATTATTGAATACTTACAGTTAAACGATAAACCAATGGAAACAATGCTTACCATCAAAGGTGACAAAAACAAATAAAGCAAAAAAAAAAAAAAGTTGATAAATGTAATGTTTGTACACAGCTAACATAGACAATGAAAGAAACGAATTTTGCAAAAAATATTTTATAAAAAAAATTTTATTGATAATTCTCTGCACATTACAATTATTTTTGCAACTTTAAAAAGGCACAAAAGCCCTTTCAAAAGTTGCCGTCAACCCAGGCAGGGGGAGACACTGCCTTGTTGACCCACCGGGGAGATTACCCGGTGATTGGCTAAGAGAAGCCGGAAGAAGAGCTGAAGATTTGGAACATTTTTACAGGAGCGATTAACCTTTAGTTCGGATTTGTGGGTAGCCACAGAGCCCTCCGTGAACACATCATCGGACTAAGCGGACATCCACGTCCCCTTTCCGGCCAGAGCCCTCCAAACCTCGGTATATGTTGTTTTTATATATACCGTACAGTAGGGGCATGACCCCCTACGGGCTTATTACGAGTCAAGGGGAAACGGGGCTACGGAAAGGAAGGGAGCCCAGATATGCACTTCAATTTTTTAAATATAAAATACCGTCTCGGGAATCCGAATGAAGTATAGAAATGTCATGTCATCCATTCAATCATTAAAATTTATTCAGTGTCATGCCCCAACCAAGAATCTTTTCAGATCCAATGTTACTATTAACCTATGCTGAGAAAAGAAAAACACCATTAAGCATCTCAATTGTTGCTCATGTGACTTACATGACTTATAGATTCAACTTCTGGCAGAAGCTTGGGAAAGGCCATACAAATTGCAGATGAAAATCATTGTATAAGGCTCTTGAATGATAAAATAACACCCCTAGAATGTTGCATTGTTGATAGTTGTGTTCCCAGGATGCTGAAAATCCTTTCCTATTGGATAAATTTTTTTTTAGATTAGACATGGTTAGCAAAAAGCAGGAGAAATGCTTTGTCATAAATTCAAAAAATTTTCAAGAAAATTCCTTTCATACCTAAAGAGTCCATGTATGATGTTCATCGCTGCAATGCCAGTGAAGTGAAACATCTTTAGGGCCATTTAAGTACCCAGCTTCACCAACACTCTGAACGTAAAGGACAAGTTGTTCTTTAGCAAGAGAAGCAAAATTATTTGAGGCTTCTAACTGTGACAGAACTATAAAGGATTGCTGTTACACAGGATTCATTCACACAAGATGGTACTTCTCATTAGACAATGTGCATACTCTATTACTTTACCTCATACCGTAATGGTAATGCACTTTCAGTGTTTTTCAACTGTAGGCTCACTCTTCCATCCTGTAACACTTCCAGACTTGACTTGATCCCCCACTAAAATTCTGTGAATGCAAAATAGTAGCATTAAAAATACTTTTTCGATAGACAAAAACTGAAAAGTACCTAATTCCTGTTTTATGTTGAACTCATGCTATTTCTGGGTTTCCGTACCACACCCATTTTCAGCCCAAATACGGTCCCACAATTGTTCACTTCCTTTGCTGCCTGGACTTATTACTAACAATTCTTTTAGTGCAACACTAACAGAATTTAACTTTAACACACTGTCAGGTGGTAGACTGAATAACTAAACAATAAATAATTGTTTGTTAAAATTCTATACTTATTTTGAATTCTGATTTGAAAAGTTTAGGTACCTGACTGTGTTCGCCTAATGCCAATTCATCCTCATGTTCAGTTAGGGATGAGTTTGGAAAAACCTCCTTCACTGTTTGGAAACTGTTCCGTTCCAATTTGATCTTTTCCCCTAGCTGAGCTTGTAGACTCAAAATTTGAGCTACAAAACACAAATGAATAAAAGCAAATAAATAGAATCATTATGTATTAGGCCTTACCATCCTTAGCTTTGCTGTTATCTAATATTTTGTGTTGTTACAATAATTGGGCCTGCAGCTTCATAATTTGATCTAATAAACAATAATTAATAATTGAAAACCAATATAATAATGTTTATACTTACCATCCTTTTGTTGTATTATCTTATCCATTTTTCAATTGTTCCTCCAGCCACGCGTTATTCTCCATCCACTCTACTGAACTAACTGCGAATGGCATCCAATGGACTGAAATTGCCTAGGCCAGTAATAACGAGTCTGAGCGGTAGATGGCTACGTGTCGGAAAAAAAGAAAAAAGTGCGATTTTTTTTTTTCCGACATTTTTTTTTAATGTAAAACGGATTGCCATAATAGCCTTCCCACTTTTACCAAAATAGGCCAAAAACGTCATCTTTTGGAATTCGATGAAACTCATACAGTATTATGAAAATTTAACGCTGATTTCAATTCAGCTATCGGTTTTCTCCTTGAACCAACCGTTTTGAAAATAAAAAGAAATAAATTGCTTTTAGCGACATTTTAATTGTTTGTTTTTGGCATTTAATTTAACAACTATAAGACCAAAAATTGTAAAAGATGTGTGTTCGTATGGGATGTTCCGCCATCTAGCGCTGTAAATGCACTAGAGCAAATATAACAGCTACTGTCGATGAGCTGTTTTCTTATTTCCCTAATTTTTCTAATTATTGTTTACGTTTCTGTTGACATGGAGTGTAGTGTTGATGTGTTTGTGGGAAATACAACCATCATCGACCCAGAAATATGTATTGTTATTCTCAAAAAATTTAAATGTCACACTAAAATTGGTAATAATTTTTCAGATCAACTTTGGGTTGACGGTAACTCTGCTCACGAGGCTGCTGATATTTTACAACAAAGAGGAATCCTACAGCAATGGGGAGCAAATATGGATCTCTTGATGTCAGATGTCCTTGATCATTACCGCACATTTCATATGTTAGAAAAGACGTTACATACTCCACTCAAGTTAACAGCAGCTGGGGAATGGACATTTCAGATGGACGGAGATACTCAGCAGCTGCTAATTGAAAAGTATACTGAGATTTTCCTCTTTTTGGCTTACCATTTTATTTGTCCTCTGGAATTCTCAGATATTACGAGCTGGATGATGTGGTTGTTAGAGAAGTACTTGGAAAGAAACTCTCCTCTAGGCATAGAAAAGATCTAGATGAAGTAAGGAAATCAAGAAATAGAAAAAAAAACATGATTAAATTTGGTGTATACATTTATACCTAGGTGTCAGAGAAAACGGCAATATCCCTGAGGTGTGGGTAAAGTTCTTATCCAATGGCTACAGGTTATCATATATGTATGTGTCTTTCCAGGTCATGTAGGAGGCAGTTTGATAATGTTAAGCGAATTCATAAGCTTGTTGAAGAGTTACCAGGCCACATTGTGAACAATATTCAGCATAATTTCCTTCTCTCAACGGAACTGTCAAAGTGAATCAGTTAATTTATTGTTTATTTATTTTTAAAATCTACGAATTACTAATTTTCACCAGGAAATATGCTGCAGTTGTCTTTATAGCTGTTAATCGTTTCGAAACAACCAAGAGAAAACTACAGTATTTGAATTTCTCCGATTTTTATCACTGTGCTCATCAGATGATAGAGCATTGGTCTTCTACATCTTGTCATGCTAGTTCTCATCAGTTGGAAACAGAAACTGAAATCGAAACCGATCTCGATGTCGACAGAAGCTTTTTGCACGACCTCAGAGAAGTACGCATACTGCTTGACAAAGAAAAAGAACTGAAACATCTAGTTTGTTCCCAGCTAAAGGTAATCCATTCATTGTGTCAAACTACTTTTTTCTTGTCTGCTTCTGAAGCGAAAAAATATCATTTTAGGGACGCCTGACGGACAAGATTTATGCCGATATGGAATCGTCTTTTAAAACTCATTCACGTTCGCTAGTTCTGTTGGCTGGCAATCTCAATCGATCAAGGGAACTGCGATCGCTCTTCGTAGACTTGGTGGAGCGCTGTGTGGAACCACTTAGGCAAGCCAGGTGGACATCAAGAGATTTGAGACTATTTCTTGATTATTATACGCCCGCCGGAGTCCAGCTGTTTAAAAGGTTTTCTATACCACGTTGGTCGTCAAATTAATAACAGTTTACTCATCGTTTTCTGTTGATCCATCTAGCGATTCAGCAACAGCGTCGGTGTGGGAGCGTTATATGAAAGTAATCTCCAGCTGCCTAGTCAAAATCTACCACAATTAGTTGTGTATAAATGCAACGTTACCGTTCTTTTATTGTGCTGTAAACCTGTGAAACATTGAAATATTAACTTCTTTTTTTTCCGCCGTCTCAAAAATTGACATGCGAACACGGAGACCTTCTGTAAAAAGAAACTAGGTACATTAGCAAACAGACATTTAAAACTTTGGCACTTACTGAAATCACGATTAATCAACAGTTGTGAAAATCCCGTAGATAGATAGAAACTTGTATTGCTTGTAACTGACTAGGTCGGGTATTATGTACAAAAGTGAAACGATTCGTAAAAGCAAAGTGTATGTATGAAGTACGGAAGGTTGGGTAAAGAATGTGTTAAATAACCGTGTTGTAGTAAATAATGTTAGTGTTTGATCGATAGGCTAGGATTTCTAAACAAAACATACCCGTCAAGTATTGTTCTTTTTGTGCGGGATACGTTCAATACGCGACTCGTTATGTTAATTTTTTTTTTATTATTATTTGTAATATTCATAGATCAATTTGCGCTTTTTTTTTTAATGCGACATGTTCACCGCTTCTTGACGAGGCAGGAACAAGTGCTCTCGGTATTAGAGAAAAAGACTTCACCTTTCTTTTTTTTGTCATATTTTTCTTTTTTTTTTTACGATTCCGTGTGTGTGTCTGTTTGGCAAAGTAAATAATCTAAATGTCAATTACAAAAGGAATTGCGCAGTGTCTTTCCACTGGGCAGTCGACTTGGTGTCATCAAGTCAAACGCAGAGGAGGAAGGGGAGGATTCGTTGAGGTAAATAGTAAACAAAAAGGATTGCACTGGCTTATTCTCATAATAAAGAAGCAACAAAATTAGTTTTCATTATTCTGCCCCCCCCCCCTTATTTTCTAAAAGAAATGAAAAAACGAATAAGAAAAAACAAGGAAAAAGCTATTTAGCGTCGCCTTGTAATTTACCGATGATATGCTTCACCCATCCTTTAGGCAAAGGAACAGTGTTGGCCGATTCGGAAGTTGTTGGCGGTGATTCCAAGCCTTTCCTCACCTGGGGCTGAATCATCCCCGTCGCACCCATGCGGCGTTGATGAATGGGCGAATGAGGGTCAATGGAATCGTCAGCAAGTCCGCCGCCTCCGGCCGGATGGACTTCCACCACCGTGTTGACCGTGGACGTCGAGTGCTGAGAGCTGGTCTCGCTCTCGTCTCCCGGTTTGCCGGACGACGTAAACGCCTGGGTTAACTCCATACGACGTTGGCTGATGGATTTCAAATTTTCCAGCGACGCGCTGGCGGAAACCTCCTTGCCGGAGCACTTAACGCCGCCATTTTCTTCGAGCGATCGCATCCGATCTAAAATGGCCATACCTCGATGTCGGCTTTGCTGCTGCTGGTGGTGGACTCTTTGCGATTTGGACGCAACAGGGGGCGGCGGCGGTTTGGTCTTGACGATGGCCGCCTCACTCACACTGCCCGTTTCGTCCCTGTCGCTAAAGATCGCACTGTCACGACAGCACCAGTCGGCCGCAGCTCCATCCAGCAATTGTTCCACGGCTTCAAAAGCTCGCTCGTAAAAAAATCCATCCATGCCCGTGGCAGAATCTTCATCGTCTTCTTGTTCGCTGCCGGAATCGTCAGTGTCCATCATCATCATCATCTGCATGGCGGCATCTTTCGTCGATTCTAGCGTACCGTACCAGGTCGTCTTCGACGCCAGGGATACCGTCGATTTGGAAGAGGATAGATCCGAACGCGATGTCGAATAACAGCTCTATTAATTACAAATACATAGTTCGATTAGAAACGTGGAAGAGTCTTTTTGATTTGATGGACCTACGGGTGTAGTGGGCGAGCTGTACTTGGGGATGACGTAATCGGCCGAATCTGACAAATTAGCTATACGGGCCCCAATGACGGCACTGTGAGCGGCCGCCGTCGGATTGCTATGGTGCTGCAGACTATTGTGACGCTGCCTCAACAACAGCGCGTAGCGGTTGGCCAGATAGTGAATCACTTTGCTGTGTTGCCGGCCGGCGGAAGAGGGCGAAGTGACGGCACTATCATCGTGACTCAGGCTGAAGAGCGATCCCCAAAAATGTTCCGATCCTGAACGCAGTTTAGAAGACACCGAGGACAACACGGTTTTCAACGATGATTTCGACGCACTCCTTCGGTAAATCTTGTAGTCGGGATGGACGTGGATGTTGTCTGTACTGACACGGGGAGTACTGGGAATGTCGGTCAAACTATCGTCGAACCTAGCGTGAAAATCATGGGGACATTTAAAATCAAAAGCACGTCATGAAGGATAGAGATATTAAGAGTACCCTTCGTTTGCCGAGTGCTGGTCAGTCTGATCGGATGGACGTTCTTGTTGCGAGCGGATGTACAGCTCTAAAGCGTCTGTTTGGAGGTCTATGGGAGCCGGCCTATCAGAAGCGATGGTGATTGGTCGATCCATCCAACGCGATTTCAAATCGGGTGGAGTCTATTCAGATTCAGATCGTAAAATTCGTTAGCTCTCTACCATTGCTAGAATCAATCATATTTTGTCCTTCCCGCCCTCATCCAAAGTTTCACGAACGTGTACCTGGAAACTGCGGGGAAGTGAACCGGACTTCTTGCCCGGCTCTGCTAGATGCTCGCTCTGCAGTTGGAGCCATACGGAAGGCACGCAAGGGCTAGTGGATATGTTCATCGGATCGACATCTAATTCGATCGGATCTCTCCTTGACCGACTCCTGCAGCTGCTGGCATCTGGTTCACCGGGTGTAGTATTGCGACGTTGCGGTGGCGACAAGGAACGAATCCAGTTCGACCAGTGATCTGGCGAACCGATGTGGTTCAAAAGCTTCTGAATGCGACCACCGACGGCCGCCAGTGATCTGTTGCCACCAGCACCGGAGCTCTCGGAGACGGACGCTTCAGATTTCTTGACCACTCGAACGGCTTGCTGACCACGCGCTGGACACGACAGCGAACGGCTAAGGGTAGCCTTCTGCAGCTGTTGCTGCGATGGAAACGGGCCAGCGCCGGCCAAGTGTGACGAGTCCGCCATCCTTTCTGGTATCTTATTACCCAGAGAGCGGCGTAAATGACATCGACTAAAATGCCCGTCTCCCACGTTACGTATCGTGACGTAATCTCCGTCCATGTCCGACAGGACGCCTTCAACAGCTTCCATCATCTCTGGCGCGGAGGGCGACATGAGCGTGTCGTAGATGCCCTCGTCCAGCGTCGTCGATTCCGACCGGGTGTAAGGGCGGGAAGAGGACAACGACGAAGACGAAGCGGACGGCTGGCGTTCGGCCGCCCTGCGCTTCTTGCGCTGGAGGATCCGCTGGATTTCGACATTCTGCAACACTAGCTGTTCGACGATGCGTTCCAGGCTCTCGGGGACCATTCGCTGCGGTTGCTGTAGTTGTTGCGGTGAGCAAGTCGGTTGCATCGTGGGTTCCGGGTCGGCTGCCAGCGCCCTGGACGATGACGGGCTGGCAATTTCAAGCCTCCCGCTCACTTCCCGTGGCTGTTCGTCACGCACTTTGCCATCGCTGCTAGCCGCATTTGTACTCGTTGGTTCCGCTTCAGTCTGGTCCACCGCCAGACTCGTTTCCCGGCAAGGCTCGGAACGACGCCGCCACGCTCCGAATTTGCGAACCTGAAACGTAAAACGGCCGGCCAAATGAAACGAGAGCCGCAGGTAGAAACCACGGCAAAGAGAAAACCGCGCTCACAATAGGGGTGATATATACCTTGTTTTTAGCTGTTTCCGCCGCCGTTGGACAGCTATGTGTGCTGAATTTACGCTCGTGATCGAGATCGTTCCTGTCTTGACTGACGCTCCTATCTCGAGAGTCCAAACTCCTCCGCAATCGTCGTGGAATGAGCGGCGACTATTAGCACAAATTGCATTTTCAATTAATAACAAAAATAAAAATATGCGTGAGAATTGGGTTTTTGAAAAAAAAAAAAAAAAAAAAAAAAAAAAATCATACTTCACGCGGGCTGGATCCATCATGGCTCGATTTGCGGCCTTTGCGACTTCTGCCTTTGGCCGTCAAGCCCGCGGTCGAGTGTTTACGCCTTTCTAGGTACTCGGGTGCCGAGTGTTGGTGTCTCTTGACGTGGTGGACTGCCGACGACGTATTGCTGTTGCTTCCAGCGCTTGCGGTGGCGCTGTAAGCGTAATCTCCGCGCTCGAAACTGTGACCGCCGCTGTTGCTAGCCGGCCGTTCTTGGTTGCATCGCTGATCTTGGCCCAGTTGAAGGACCAACTGACGAGCGTGATGAGGAATGACAGCATCGTAATTTTCCAGGATGACACGTTTCAACTGGAGCGCCCATTCCCTTTTTTGCTCCAAATTCCTAGCCTGTTTTATTTGGCAACGCAAACAACAACATTGTCAATGACAAATATTTATCTAACGCAAGCAGACCGTAAAAGGTTGTTGTTGTTTTTTTTTTTCTTTAATGTGCGTGTGTGCGTGTATCATTTGCATTTTTCGCTGGGGTGGTCATCAAACGAGATTGGTCAACTTGCTTTTTTTTTTTTTTTTTTTATTTATTTTGCGCTCTTTCATTTTCATTTACGTACCTCGAGGGTGTACTGTTGGCGTGGGTTGTCAAATGGGATGACATGGAAACTCAACGGCTCTCCTGGAACACTCTCGATCAGCATCAGGTTGGAACACTGCATCGAAGATAAACAAGTATGGTAATATGATCGCATTCAAGCCATAAAGATGCGAAAGAAAAAAAAAAAAAAAAAAAAAAGGAGGAGAATTAATAATGGCCAAATAACAAGGCCGACAGTGAAAAATAACGTTAACCCCAAACGTACCATTATGTGGGCTTTGTATCCCAAAGTTCCGTCCTCCTTGCGCTTAACGATGAGCAACATGCGATCGAGGAGGAAGACGTGACGGGGCGCTTTGGCGCCGTACATGCGGAAAGAGCCTTCGGCCACTAATTCGCCGTAGGTGGTCAGATCCTCGCCGGGCCAACCGTCGAGGAGGCTCTGCACTTCTTGGACGCGCACGGCGTGTTCGTGCTTTCGCTTCATATCGTTGATGTGATGAGCTATGCCCGTCATGGCCGACAGAGCCACGATTATGTCCGAATAGCCGGGCGTTTGCGACCGATCGCAGTGCTTGACGATGTTCTGCAACAGCAGGTGATACTTGAGGATGCGCTGGACGGGCTTGAGCAGGTAGGAGCCGAGCGGCAGCGTGTGCTGCAGTTGCGTCTGCCTCTCGCGGCACGCCCGGCTGGCAGCCTCGTTTCTCATCAGATCTGTCAGCACCGACACTTTCCTAATTTGAATGAACAAAATGAAAGCCAGCCCAACCAATGAATAAAAGAGGGGGGGGGGGGGGGGATTTCGAATAAAAAGAAAAGAGGCGTTGCAAGGGAAACGAAAAAATATAAAAATAAAATTGATGGATCGGCTATTTGTTATGATGCGGTTGGTGAAAATGGGTGGGCATCGGACAAAAGAGATGGCATGTTATTCTCTGGTCACGGTAATTATAGTCGGATGCAAAGAGAAAATAAAAAAAAAAATCTAGGCGAGAGAGAGAGAGAGAGAGAGAGAGAACGGTAGCCCACCTGGGGTAGTTGGTGCAGTAGTCGGTGTAGATGGTGAAGCCGGAATTATTGCGGACAAAGCAGCGGGCCACCTCGACGGGATCGAGCCCGCAAGACTGGAGTTGCGTTAGGAACTGGCTGTTGAAACGGTATATGTCGTCGACGTTGCCAAACAGGGCGGCGGCCTGCTCCGAGCTCAACGGCGCTCTCTCTCCTTCATCTCGCCAAAAGTACAGATATCCCTGTGAATAATAAAAATAAAACGATTAATATTCAAAACCAAAAGAAAATATCCAACGAGTCATTTCAAAGTCTTAAAACATAAAAAGAATAAAAAAAAAAAAAATGAACGAGCGTTCAAGTCGTCAATCTCCAATCTGCTTACTAAAGTAGCCAATCATTTTGTTTCCATTATTATTTATTGCCGTGTTGTAATTCTTCGTGATTTTTTTTTTTTTGTTTCTTGTCGCCCCGTCAGATTGTTTCGACAATAGAGGGAGGGAGGAGCAGAGGAGGTGCTTTTTCACAAGAAAAAAAAACAAGAAAAATACATGAACGTGATTCATTATTATTGGGACGTGTCGAGAAATTCCCTGAAGAAACGAGAGACGATTTACGACACGTTGCACGTCTTGTCGTTGCGAAGGGGAGGAGAAAAAAATGGGTGGGCCACACACACACCTGGATCATCAACACTAATCGCCGTAGGCTAGGGTTGGGTTAACTCTTATTTCCCCCAAAATTTCTCTTTTTCTACCTTTACACACACAAGAGACACTCAATGTGTTTTTTGTTTTTCTTGGAGCATTCCCATCTTTTTTCTTTGTGTGTGTCTGTGTACCTCCGTCGATTTCGTTTGAGCGCTTTAAACTTTGAGTTTGCGGTGGGTGGTGGTGGTGGGGAGAAGTCAACGAACCCGAAGAGAACAAGGGACCTCGTTTTTCTATGGAGATATTTCTCTGTGTTGTTGATCCCCTAGAAGTTAGGGGGATAACAAAAAAAAAAAGAGCATCGTGATGTGCTCAAACCGTAGAACGAAAGATAGACGATGAATAAACGATCAATTCCATTCTCCCCGCTTTTTTTTTTTTTTTTTTTTTTTTTTTTAAACGTACACAAAAATAAACCGTACGTAATAGCAGTGGCGACGAATACGGATGCGTGGAGGATTTGTTGTAGACAAGTCTTTTTTTTTTCACATACGTTGTGTTTTTTTTCCCCCAACTGTGGCATCTACTTTCTCGTCGTGAATAATAAATGATGATGGAATAGATCTCTACCACGGTAAGTCTACCTCGCTGTATATGGGCATGTGGTGCTTAAAGAAAAACGACGAGATACATCACCAAATACGGATAGGCCCATAATAATAATATACTCGCTTGGATTTTTTTATTTATTTTTTTTCTACGAAGAAGGCTTTTTTAAAAACCACTGTCGAGAGAGAGAGAGAGAGAGAGCAAAAAGTCGGAGGCATTTTTCTCAACTCTTTTTTTTTTTTTTTTTTTATGTTAAAATGTCAGAGATGAGCATTCAAAAGAAAGAGAGAGGTAGACCAAAGAGAAAGCGACCGTGATGGGTATATGGCAAGATGTAGTAGCATATTGTAATTTTCTTTTTTCTTTTAAAAAAAAGCCAATGGCTTCATCAACGAACGGCCTTTGAAGTCGGATGTTTTGAAACCCAAATTTTGTGTTTTGTTTTATTCCTTTTTTTTTTTTTTTTTGTTTCCCTCCCTTGGGCTCATATTCCACCAACAGCGTTTGTTAAGCAAAACAAAACAAAAAATGGCTGTTCTAACTCTCTCTCTCTGCTCGCTTAGCGCTCATATTTCATCTAAATGTTTGTTGTGTATGTGTAAGCGGCATTGTGCCATGCAAAGTCACGTTTCTTCAACTTCCGGCCGGATGGCAGCACCACCCCCCGTCAAACACCGGTTGTCCGTTGGTGTTAAAACACAAAATACACTGCCTTTGTTCTTCTGCAGATAATGATGGAAAGCTTATGATTACACGATGATGATGACGGTACGGAGATGAAAAATTACAGTAGGAACCTCCCTCTAGATGGCGTTGGGTGTAGCACCAAAACCAAACCAAAACAAAACAAAAAAAAAAAAGGTATTTTATGTGCGTTTTACCTCAACGACTTGTTGCAAATCGCGAACATAAACGGCCTCAGATTCGACGACTTCCATGACGACGCGGTCCATGTAGGAGAGATTGTCGCTGCATCCATCGTCACCATCGTCTTCCTCCTCCTCCTCCTCCTCCTCCTCGCCAGAATGCTTTTGCTCGGATGCTTCCGAACTGGGCGGGCCTGGACTGCTGACGCCGCTGTCACCCGAGTCGCCCGAGTGCCTCAAGTGATGGAGATCGCTGTTGACGGCGCTGCTCCGCGGTCTCCTGCTGGGCGAACCCGAACCGGCCCCGACCGTGGCTGCACCACCAGTCGATGCGGTGGCCGCCGCCAGCGTGACGCCAACGCCACCGGCGTCGTCCAGACTTTCGGCCGAAGTCAAATGGCAGGAGGAGGAGGAGGCAAACGACGAGGTCAAATGGCCCGACGATGTCGACGATGTCGACGAAGACGAGGTGGCCGAATGGACACTGGTCGGCGCCGCCAGTGACGTCAACGACGACGAGGAAGACGAACTGCCACACCTGGACGATGCCGTTGATGTCATCGTTCCCGTTCCAGCTCCGCCTCCCGCCGCATTGCCTGGCGCCAATTCAGACGAACGGAAAGACACGGAACGGCGGGGAGACGAAGTCGTCGTTCCATTTCGAACGCCGCCAGACCGTGTCACGTTGTTATTGATCGCACCTTAAGGGAAAAGAGGGGAGGGAGAGATACAAAACCCGTAAACAAACACATTAACGGAGAAGTCGATAGGAGGTGATTAGCGAAGGGGATCAAGTTGAAAATAATTAAAGAAAAAAAAAAAAGAAGGACGATGTGCAAAGAGAGAGAGATCATTTGACTAATTACCATTGGTGAGTGGTGGTGGCAACGGATCGCCAGGTTCGACGATTTTCAAAACGGGAAAATGGCGCGGCTGCGGATTCGACGAAAGATGTTGATTAGTAGCGGCTGGTTGGGCTGTCATTGCCGGTGCACACGAGGAATCTGACGTCGGTGAGGGCGGCGACATGTTGTGCTGTTGGTTCCCAATCATCGAGTCAAAGATGTCCATTAGCGTCGGAACCAAATCGCTAGACGAACCTGTAATGTAGTAGAACGAACGAACGAACAAACGAACGAACGAAAAAGAAAAAAGAAAAACTATGAAAATAATGAAGGAAAATGTCAATCAAAAGTGGATTCGTCCAACTCTTGGAAGAATGCCCCTCTTTTTTTTTTTTCTTTCTTTTCCCCTACGTCTCTCTATATCGCATAGACGTGGAAGCATTTAAAAATAAAGAATAGAACTCCATCAGCATTTTTCGTGATGCATTGTCGACAAGTTGACGGCGACTGCTGGTTGGCGTGTCACTGTACTAGTGCCCAACATTCCCGAATTATGAACATTTTCAGTTTGTTTTTTTTTTATTTATTCTTTTTCTTTTTTTCTTTCGGGTTTTGCGTCATTTTTTTTTTTTTTTTTTTTTGGCGCTAAATTAAACACTAAAAATCTAGATAGACACGAGCTAATCATTTCGTGACCGGCATGCTAATGTCGAAATCAAACACGAAAAGGCAACGCCCAATGCTAGTCGTGTCCTAATGTTTGTTGCATTGGGTGTTGGAGCTTCGTACAGTAAATATAACCTTCGGCTCTCTCGCTCTTTTCAAACGAAACCACACAACACAAAGACGAGGACGCTATATATTTTAGAGAATTTAAATTTAAAAAAAAAAAGGGGGCCAAAATAAAAAAAAAAAAAAAAAAAAAAAAATTCCCAAGTAAAGTTCAGAGAACCCCTTCGTTTTTCTTTTGTTTTCCGTCTGAAGTGGATCTTCATTGTTAGAAAACGGAAAACTTGTCTTCAAGAGCTTGTAATGTGTTCCGAAGAGTGGGCCTGGACCGAATGGATGGACGAGTAGGGGTTGGGGGTAGATGAGTGTACAAGGCAGAATAAAAAAGAGAGAGAGAGAGAGAGAGAGACTAAAAATAACGGTGAATATTACTCTACTAGATAGAAAACTGGTTGTGTCGTCGGGCAGTCTGTCTCCAACACACAACATACTACCCCCTGAAAACATTTGAAAATTAACGGGTTTTTTTCTTTTCTTTCCTCTTCTATACCCAACATTCTCTAGAAGAAGAAGAAAAAAAAAAAAAAAACACTAAAAGCTGAGCCTTTATTATTTAGAAAAAAAAAAAAAAAGAAGAAGATACCTGAAAGGAAATAGCTCCCTTTGACAACATTCATCTCTAGCCTGTATTTATTTTTCCCTTCCCCCTACAGTTTGTGTTTCGGTAATCTTCTTTTCTGATATTCAAATTTCTACGTCAATGTCGTGTCGTCGCGCAAGTGATAGCCAGTCCCCTTTCAACTATAAAAAAAATAAAAAAAAAGGAAGGCAGGTGAAATAAGCCAGACCACCCAGCCACCTCTTTCTCGATTCTTGAAATAGAAAATAATTTCAGAGAGAAAACTATTATTCGATGTGTTCCCTATTGATGCCATTTGGATGTACAAATCAAGTCGTTTCCGCTCGACGACAAATTTCTAGTGGCTCCGTCATTTGTTTCAATGTTCGAGACAATCAAACGTCACCATTTCTCTCCATTTAATTTAACGTAAAAGGTGGCCAAAAACAACAAAAAAAATACATTTCTGGTTTGTTTTTTTTCTTTCTTGAAATAGCTGTCGGCACGCCAAACGTATCGACAGCGCCAGCCCAAAAGAGGCAAACAAAAGACTCGACATGAAAAAATAAATATAAAAGATAAGCAGATTTCAGGAAGAAAAAAAGAGACAAGATTTAAATCGACCATGTTTTCAGCGGGACGTTTGAATCAAATAAAAAAAAAAAAAAAAACGTGAACCACTGCCAATCCAACTAGCATCTAAGTTGTTGTTGTTTTTTATTTATCCAATCGTGCCATCTAACCATGAAAAAGGTTTTTACAGAAAAGGCCCTTTTTTTTTTTTTTTTTAAAGACACACAAACAAAAACACGGAGAAAAAAAAAGAACTGCCGCACGTTTTTATTTCGAAAAATTTTTTCAAATGATTTTTTTCTTTTTCACGTCAATCTCTAGGGCAAGATATATAGTTTACTAGCAGTGCGTTTTTTGTTTTGTTTTTTGAAAGGAGGAAAGGTCAGTCAACACGTCCATTTTCGGACAAGACCGGAGTGAACGAGCGTCCGTTCAAAAGTAGACGCCCAAGAACCAAAAAATTCAGTTTTCTTGTTCTTCCTTTACTTTTAAAAGTCCCGACTTGTGTGTGTGTTCCCCCCCCCCCTTTCACATAGAGATTGTTGTTGTAGTAGTTTGGGGTGTTATCAGTCGATCGAGATTCCAGATGCGTAACAGAAAAGCTCTTTAAAAAAAAAAAAAAGTGACATACCCCTCCCTGACCAAAGACGGAAGAAGAACGACCAGAAACTCGTTTTTTTCTCTTTTCCTTCTTTCTCTCGTCATAGATCTACTTAAACGTTATACGACAGCTAGCTACTTGAGATAGCGCATTTTGATTCTATTCCTGTTGTATTTAAATGCGTTTTTTTACGAACTCCCGAAGAACAAAAAAAAAAAAAAATACAAGCCAAATGCATACAAGACTCTAAGATCTTGAGCTCTATTATCTTTAATGTCATGTTTCCTCCTGATGGGCTCGCCCACTTATTGCCCCAATGTGGTGTGTGGCATGGTCAGGAAAATGGTTCTCTTTTATTTACTTGCACTTCCTACTAAAAATCACGTTGGGAACGACTTATGGACGTGCGATAAGCAAATAAAAAATGAAACCAGGTAGAGAGATGCGAGGACGTTGTTGTTTTTTTGTTTTTTTTTTTATCTACTCGCCCTAGTTGGTATGTTGCATTTGTAGATTTTTCCTTGATCATAAAAAATCGAGCCAACGAGTGCCAATTGCATTTCAAAAAAAAAAAAAAAAAAGAAAAAACTCGTAGAGACGCGTGCGTCAGGCCAAGCAAGAAAAAGAGAACACAATAGCGTTTTTAAAAAACCTCTTGAAACGTTCAGTGGAACCTCATTTTTTTTGTGTGTGGATAAAGACGAAAATCGTGCCGTTGCAATCCAAATCTTGGAAAGGCAGACACACACACAAAAAAAAATGAAACAAAGTCTTCCACTATATTCACTGGAATTTTTTTTTCTCATGTGTGTTCTGTTTAAAAAAAAAAAAAAAGCTGCACGTCACGACCGACACGTGTGTGTGTTGCGTGGAAAAGATAATCGGTGCCTTTTGTTACGGACGACGATAGAAAAAAGAAGAAGAAGAAGAAAAAAAAAAACGAAACGAATCATTGTCTTTTTCTTCTGTTGTTGTTGCCTCTCCCTATCTTTAGATTTTTCTTTTTTTTTTTTTTTTTTTACTACCCCAAGTGCGTCCGATATCGCATCAAAGATTATCCATTCTTTATACCCCTGGCTTTTTTTTTTTTCGAAAGATTCGAGACTTGGTTGCCGACGACGTAACAGGCGGCACGGAAAACGTTACGATTGATTGTTATTTCCTTTGCAGTTGGGCCAGAGGTTTAACAGTCGAAATCCCGAAACAACGCCGCACAATCTACGCATTTTTGGGGAGTCCCGACTCCTCTTTTCTTGTTTTAATGATCCTTTTGTTGTTATTGTGTCTCGTGACACGAGCCGCCGTGAAACTTTCGCGCAGCCAACCGCACAAATAAAACAATTCGATAGTCAAATAAAATAAATCAAAGGCCATTCAAAGAAAAACAACGGGCGAAATCTTGTTGAAATCCTCGCATTAGCTGCATCTATTATTATAGATATATATTTCTTATAAATAGCGGACGGCTAAAAAATAATAATAAAAGGGACAGTCGATTACGGGAGATTAGGGGGCTATTTAGTGGCTCGTTCACGCTCGCTTCTTAAACATTTTAAATACATTAAAAAAAAAAACGATGTGAAATTCAATCACGATTTTCTGAGATTGATGTATAAATAACCTCGTTGTGTTTCTCGGGGTATTTTGTCGTTAATCGTTTGGGGCCGTAAAGACACGTGTGTAGCGGTGCGCCTATTGAGAAAAAAAAAAAAAAAGAAACAGTCGGGGTGGGGACATTCAGCCGAAATGAAAACAGGCACGAAGAGGATGGATGGATGTTTTCTTTCTTTTTTTTTTTTTTTTTTTTTTTTTTTTTTTAATTTAGGGGGGTTGATTGAATCTAGTGATGCAATTCGTGTCGCTTTAACTTTTACACGGCGTGGCGAATGACCGTGAAAATCTCATCGTTTCCTTTTACTGTACATCTCCCCCCCCCCCCCCGCCCTGCCATTGGAGGAGAAAATAAAAATTCGTATTCATCAAACACAAATTAAGGAAGTGAACATTTTTTTTTTTTTTCCAATTTCAACGTGTTGACTGCATGAGCTCGGTGGAGTTTTATTTATTTATTTTATTAGATTCCAGTTGGGAGAAAAAAGCTTCTACCATCCAAGCACAAGACTCCCCATTTTATCATTTTTTTTTTGGTTGTAAAAATAAGAAATTTTTAAAAATAAATAAATAAAAACGTGTTGGCCGTGAAAAAAAAAAAAAATGTAAAAAAGGAAACGGTCGAATGCAGAAGCAACAACAAAAAGTCACGTCAAACTACCCCTGGCGCGTCAGACGGAGGTGCTGGCCCGTCCACACTTTCTCTTTCCGTCAATGCTTATCAAAACAAACACAAAACGCAAAGTAAAAGAACAGAAAGAAAAAGGGAAATTCTACGGCCGTCGTCGTCAAAGAGATCGATCTTCTATCATAGAGATTCATCAAGTCACACACTTTCCTTTCCAGGTCGTGTTATCTGAAATGAAAAGTGGCTGGTTGTTGTTGTTGTTTCTTCGGCCCTCAAACACTCCCCCCTTGAAGACTTTTTAACCCCTCACCCCCTTAAAGAAACACGTCCCAAGGTATTAAAGAAGAAGAAATATCAACAGCCAGTTTGGCCGCGTGTCACTCGACAGTGTCAGTTCAATTCATTTCCAATTCCCCCGGCCGTTGGCTACGCGTGTTTCTCGTTATAATCACGACTACCCATCTCTCTCTTTCTCTCGCTTTTCTTCTGTTTTTTTTTTTTCTCCCACATCTTATCCGCTCTTCCGTCCAAATCCAAAGCGGATAAGAGCAAGGCCTTCGATGTATCATTTCCTCTTCTTCTTTTCCCGAACTTTTGGGGGGAAAATGAAAATGAATTGATGATGACCAAAGGCATTTTGGGTTTTCTCTCTCTCAATTCGGGCCATTTTCGTATGGCGGAGTCATCGATTGAACGCCCATTTTTTTTTTTTTTTTTTTTTATGGCTGTCTCTTTGACGATGACGACAATGGGAACATGACACATACACCTGGGCTCATTGGGAACAATCAACCACCACCAGCGATGAAAAGAAACGAGTTTCAGGAGGTGGCAAAAGGATTAGATCGTCTCTTTTATCATTTAAACAACCGCGCCACTAACAGCATTTTCTCTTTACTTTTTTTTTTTTTACGACAACTAGCGTAAAGGAGATTTTGCTTTAAAAAAGAATATGTTGTTCTCTCCAATCAAACGAGTTTCGACAATTGGACGAAGACCGGAAGGAACGAATCGGTCGTGATCATTCGATAGCCGCTACATTACGTACAATAAAAAGCCCCTTTTTTTGTAACACACATATGGAGACGTTTTTCCTTTTATTTCATCGTGAAAGGCAGCCCTCACAAGACGAAAGAAAAAAGAAAAAAAAAGGAGAGACAGTGACAAGGCGCATCCCCTTTTAAGGTGGAGAGATGAGCTTTAATTGATACATTGACACCGCGCGTCCGAGGGCGGATGCTCCCGTCCGCTCCTGCGGCTGGAAATAACTCTCCGCCTAGTCCGAGAGTCCCCGTGTCCTTTTTGGCCTATCCTCATTTCGAACTTTTTTTTTTACTCTTCTCTTTTTGGGCCTTTGCCTCATAAATAGACGAGACCGAATATCCTGACTCACTCGTTTCCAAGTCTCTGCGACGATGTAACTCAAAGAAAAACAACAACAAAACGCACGACGTTGCGAGAGTTGGATAGGAAACAAACAACAACAACACACACAAAAAAAAAACCAATAAAAAGAAGTAAAGGAAACCAACACGAAAGAAGACTGGATCATCAGCCAAAGTCAACGGCCTGTGCTTATCCATCCACGCCGCCTTCATTCTTTTTTTTTTTTTTCGCTTCTTTCTTTTCCTCATTCAAAATTCCCTTTTTATTTTATTTTTTTTTTTCTTGGCCATCCATCGCCGTGTCTTGTTCCCCTTCTTTTGATGTCTAAGTTCCGTGAACTCTCGAAATTAACCTGGAAAACGGATCGGCTTTTCGACCAGAAAAAAAGGGCCACGAACTTTTGTTTCTTTGTAGACGCACACAAGAGGAATCGACATGTTCACATACAACTCCGTTGCTAACGGCCAATGAGAAAAATATCTTTTTCTTTATGTGTGGGTGGGTGGATGGATCCACCAGTATAACGGCTGCTACTGCTGTTCTTCCTTTTTTTTTTTTTTTTTTTTTGCTTGCAAAAGACCCGAGAATCCCTCCCTTAAATAAAGTGTCCCTCCAAAGAAGAAGATGGGCGGCCTAAAAAATATTAAGAGACGGGGCTTTAGTATCCAAGGACGCAAAAGAAGTACGGAGCCGCTTGTCTTTTCCCTCTCTAGTTGGATGCGTTCATCCGAACTTGCAGCTTTTCTACCCCGAAGGAGGAAGAGAAGGAAGTGGTCGGCCGATCGGAAAATTAAAAATAGACACACACACACACACACACAGACAGTACTCGTAGCCTTCCATTGGTTTTTTTATCCTCATCGAGAATTGAAAGGGGCCTGAAAGAAAACTGTCCATTTTTTTTTTGTAGGTCGTTCCAGCTCGACACAAATAACAGCCCCGGCATTTCAAATCTACGCGATATTCACAAGGCCTACACAATTTTTTTCTTTTTTACAAAGTGCTGACAAGTCAGTGTCAAAAGGACTCGACTCTTGTAGTTTCATCGGGGTGGCAAGTTTCGTGGGCGGTCTGTGTGTGTGTGTGTGACGGAACACTAAGCCTGCCACCCGCAAGAGGGCAAAAAACAATAAAACAATATAAAATCAACAACGTGACAATTTGTTCGGTCGGGTCAAAATACAAAAAAAAATGTGGAGAAACCGAAGCAACAGTGCATGTTTATTGCAACAAGCGAAGGCCCAGCTTCTTCGTTTTCTTTTTGATTGATCTTCCGTCAACGGCAAAAGATGCGAGCCGTGGATTGCGAGAAGTTGATCGATTGACCACACACCCAAAGGCTCGCGCCCAAACCTCATCACACACATCCAGAGGGGGTGTATGTGTGCGTGCTTGCGGCCAACAAGCCACCGCATCCACCACACGACGACAACAGCAACGCCATCGAGTCAATGCACTTTGTGCGATCATAAAAAGACAAAAAAAAAAAAAAAAAAAAAACTGAGAGAAAACGGCAAAACGAGATGATTGGATTGGTTGGGACGGAGAGGGGGGTGGGGGTGGGGAGAAAACGATGTCCACAATTCTCTCGGACACACCTGGACACGAGGACAAAGAAAAGAGAGAGAAATATGGATAACTTTAAGAGAAAGAGGGGGGGGGGGGATTGTGATGTTTGAACGCGTCCCGGGTGAAACAAAAAATGATAAGATAACAAACTATTTTGAGTTTCTCCCTCCCCCCTGCGCACTGCTCTCCCCCCCCTCGGTATATCCAAGACGGTGCGACAAACACAATCTACGCGTTTCAGGTAATAAGAAAAAAAAAACAAGAGGTCCAAAGATGAGCAACGTACATCCTTAATCGGATTAAGTACAAAAAGATAAATGGCTATAAATGCCTACCCTAAACACACAACAACCGAAAATAGGATACACGATACATTGGACGCTGGGTCTTTCAATTTTTTTCTGTTTCTTTTACATTTATTATTTTCTTTAAAATGTATCGTTACTATTGTGCATATGTGATGTAACTCGATCACGGCCTTTTTCTGAAAGCCACCCTCTCTCTTCTCTCTCTCTGAAAGACTTTCCAAGGGCGCAAAAAAACAAAAGGAAACAAGAACATTTGAAAAGCGAAGACATTTTACACACACACACACACACACACACACACATGTACAAAAACAAAACCGGTCATGCTTGCTGAAATCGCCCTGCTTTTGTGTGTTTCGTTATTTGCATTTCCCTCAACAACAACAACAAAGTAGCGAGATTTAAAAAGAGAAGAAAGAAAAAAAACGAGTTTTCTCCTTTTTTTAAGAGCCAGGGTCGCTTGTTTGCCAAGACGGTAACAAACGTATAAACTGGACACCACCTGAGAGATGGAGGGATCACCGCTAACGCAACCATGAAGCCACTTGATCAATCGACAGCCAAGTGTTTCTTTCGGTTGACGTGACATCGGGGAATACCTTCTATCCTTTTTTTTTTTTTTTTTTAAACATACCAAATTAGGTGTAATCAATTCCAATCCATGAGGCCCGCCTTTCCTTTCCAAATCAAAAAGCCGATGATTTTGTTTTTGTTTTTTTTTTTGAACAAAACAAAATCTCTTGATCGTTGTGTTCAATTTTTCAAAAATGGCACGTTTAGCACCGCGGCCACTTGAAAAACACAAAACACACACGCAGAGACACACACACACACAGACACACACCAACGTGCAGGTATAAAAATACAAATATATTTTCAAAAACGTGTGGTTGGTTGGAGCTACCAACGTCGACTGAGCTGGCTGGACCCAGAAATGTTTAGACGAACCCCCCCCTTCTCTCTCTCTCTCTCTCTCTCTCTCGATAGCCAACTGCACTCTCTCGTGTCTCTCTAGTTAGTCCCTTCAAAAAGTCCGTCTGTCTTTCTCTTTGCCCCCAACATAGTGGTGGGGGATTGGCTATGGTGGCGAACGGGCCGCGGTCGGGATAAAGCCGTAGAAAGGAAGACAAACTGATGGATGAATGGAGTTGTTAAAGAGGAAAAGGCCAGATGAAACGTGAGAGAAAGAGGGGAGGAAAAAACGAAAAAGGAACAAAATAAAAAAGAAAAGAAGAAGAAGAAGAAAGTGGTTCGAAAAAGAACCTGGGAAATGTGCCCGTCTTTTTCTTTTTCTTTTGGGTTCTTTTCCCTCCCTGTGAGCCCCGGCGCCTACACCTCAACCACACAGATGGCATTTCGTCAAATGGGGGGAATGGAAAGAGAAGAGAGAGAAGAAAATGAAAAAAAAAAAAAAAAAAAAAAATTTGGACAGAACTGAGCCGGACCACACGACACGCCGGGAGAAAGAAATAAAAAACAAATTCCCGTTTTTTTTTTTTAAATTTTTTCCTTCTTACACAATGAATTTTGTCTCTTATCTTCGTTCTTCTTGCTGATACAATAAAAAAAAATGACGGTTGTTATTTTTCTTATCCTATTCTACTTTATCAAACGGTTGCTTCCAATTTAAAAAAAAAAAAAAAAAAAAAAAAAAAAAGATTAAGAGTTTCCTACGTGTTCAATCGTCCATGTTGACAAATCACACACTTCCGAATAAGGTGGAGCAAAAACAACTCGAGGCGAATAGCATGTAGACCATCTTTAGAAAAAGATGACCACCATAAAAATATTAAAAAATTATTTACTAGACAAGAATGCAACCAATAATATAAAGATGCGTTTCCTTCCCCCCCTGACTTTGAGGCTTGCGCGAGGTTTACCGAAATAAATTTGAAAAAAAAGGACAACCTCTTTTCTCTCTCTCTCTCTCGGCCCAAAGAAAAGAACTTTTCTTTTTCTTTTTTTTTTTTTTTCTTTTTAGTGCGAACCCTCAACAAAAGGCCAGCAGGCGGGCCGGCATCTCTCTCTCCATTTGGGGCTATTCCTCGTGCGACCTGTGGCCGGTGTGTTCGAATAGGCCAAAAGGGAAACAAACCCAACACACACACACACACACGCCTTATAAATATTATACACTTAAAAACATATCCAACATGCAGACAACTACGGGGAATCTGTTCCCGATAGTCATCGTTTTTTTTTTTCAAACCTTCGGATGATGAAAAAGAATCTCATTTAAGAAGAAAAGAGAAATGGGAGAAACAACATTTTAAAAAACAAAATTTAGTTTTGGGTATGAAAAGAAAGAAAGAAAGAAAAAAAAAACGGAATGAAATCAAGTCTCTCATCTCTTAAATTGCCTACAGCCCGACATTTAGAAAATATATCGTAACCCCCGCGTGTGTGTGTGTTTCACCCGTATATAAGGGGGGGGGGGGGGTCGGTTTTTGGGTTTCTTTTGAACCAAAAAGGACATTTTGGCCCAAAAGAATAAAAGAGATACAATAATAGATTATCTTCGTAATGTCATTATGAGTAAAGAGAAACAGAAAAAAAAAGGTCCAACACACACAACGTACCGCAATGATTTAAAAAAAAAAGAAAAAAAAAAAGAGGGACGCTCAAGAGCGGCGCTGATAAGAAATCTACCGTGAGATAGAGAACACGTTCAAACGTATACAAATATCACGTGACTGCATAAATAATACCCGAAATTCTTACTCAATCCCCCCTCTTCTGGTGATCTAGAAGAAAAATCTCTTTTGTGTGTGTGTTGTTGTCGCGCAAGAAACAGATTGATAGATACGACAATATAAAGGGGAAACAGTTTCAGTCCGAGAGTTTTGCGAGATAAACATCGAAATGGAACACGACGAAAATTAACGCACCGTCTGTGTGGGCGAACCATTTCTTTCTTGGTGCGACCTTTCGAACTGGCGCGACCCTTGTGCACGTCTCTACATTTTTTTCTTTCCCCCTTAACTCTACCCTGACATCTTTCTTGACTAGCATCTCTTCCCCCCCCCCCCCCTTACTATAAATAGATGGATGGTGTGTTTCATCCTGCACCTATAGGTTACACGGATACAGCCAAGGGTGTGTGTGTGTGTGTGTGTGTGTGTGTGTGTGTGTGTATCATCGGTGTTTCAACGTGACAAATGACTCGGCGCCAGCTGTGTTCCTTGTTTTTTGTTTTTTTTTCTCCTTCTTCATAGCATCGATGGCGGCAAAGGTATGCAAAGTCGCTAGGTCGCGCAATTTGTTATTCTAATTGCCTTGTTTTGTTATTTATTTTATTTTTTTTTAAATACATGCCCTAAAGCAAATGAAAACATTCCGATAACGTAGCGAACGTTAGTCCCGAAAAAAATAATCAACAAATTATTCTAGATGATAATAAAAACAAGAAATGAATTCGTTAGCGAAAAGGAAAGAAAAAAAATGCGGAAATAAAGATACGGTTTGCAATTCGCAATGACATAACGGCCATGAAATTAATTAAATGGAAATTTCCAAACCAACGGATCGAGTGTGAGAGCCTCTGCGGGGACGTGCGCGATTTTTTTTTGTTTTGTTTGGAATCCTGGAACGCGTGAACACTATACAGCTATCGAAAAAAGTTCCAGGACACCGGAGCTTTTACAACCCCTTCATCCTCATAAAAATGAAATTTTTTTTTCAGGGGTGAAAAAAAAAAAAAAAAGATCGGAATTTCCTTGCTAGTTTACGGTTTTTTACTTTATTTTAAATACATAAAATAAAAAGGGCGCGGGCGGAATTCCTCTTCTTTTTTTTTTTTTCCTGTTACCTTGCGGAGAAAGAAACCTTCCTCTTTGTCAACCGCTTTTCATTGGGAAGAAAAAAAGGGGGGGGAGAAAAAAAAAAAAAAGAAATAGCCCGGCCATATAACAAGGTCCAATACGTCCAGGAAAAAGAATTTGGAAAATAAAAAAAGGGACACCCACCGCACAGAGTCTATCGTTTTCCCTTTGTTATGGTTTGGTGTCAACCCGAACCCGTCGTCCTCGTCTAACCAATCAGAGGCAGGTGATATATATACTCGTCAGAGAAAACAAACAAAATAAAAAAAAAAGAGAAAAGAGGAAGACCGCCAAGTTGGATCGACCACCTCAAGTACAACTTCCGGCTTCAACTGGAAGAAGATATCATTCCAATCAAGTGCTCCTCTCACTGAGTTTCACAGTAGGTCTCTATTTCATTTTAATTTTTTTTTTTTTGTAAGTAAAATAAATAAGAAACCCACCAACAAACAAAAAAAAAAAAAGAAAAATGTGTTTTAAAAAGATTATTTTCCTTCTAACTAGTCGTCTGCACGAAACGCCGGAAAACATGGTCGGCTTGGTTCTCGTCACACCCAAGATAAAGAGTGTGGGGTGGAAAAAAAAAATGCATTCTTTTCGGAGAGGCAAAGCGGGTGGTGCATGTATTAGATATAAGAGAGAGGAGGGGGGATATAAATAGGCCTATTATGTTTCAGGGTGGAAAATATTTCCGTCCCTCGACATTTTATCTTTTACGAGGCCATTTTTTTTTTAGTATTTGAAAATGATTAAATTTTTTTTTTTTTTTTTGTTTTTCATTTCAATCATTTTAAAATGAAATTTTCCCGTATGGGAAAAGAGAGGGGGAAAAAAGGTCACGTCAATGTCAGACAAAGAGAATGGTAAGAAAATAGAGTGCAACAAAATGCCGTGAAAGGAGGCAAGACGTGATCGTGTCACGGACGATCAATTGCGTTTGCCAAAAAATACTACCCTCCCCCTCCCCCTCCAGAAAATTGGCAAGAGAGGCTGTCCATCAGTTTGAACGAGACGCCCCCGAATAATTTTTTTAAAAAAGCGCCGAGAAAACAAACGGTACCCAACAACAAAAATACCGGCTTTTTTGTTGTTGTTGTTGTTGTTTAAGTATAGAATGAAAAAAAAAAAAAAAAAAAGAGCTTTTGCCTGCCGGTAGTGAGGGGTGTGTTTCTATTCGTTGCTTTTATTTTCTTTCAAGTTTGTTGAACCAGTTTCTCGTGTACTGCCTTGTGTGTTAATCATCGAGATTGTTTGGACTCTTTTTTTTTTTTTTCTTGTGCTCTTACGACGGGTAAACGGCGGAGGCTGTTGTTGGTGGAGCGTGTGAAAACTATCTGGAGGAGACAAGAGAAATGGAGAAAGACAATGATTGGTGGTTATAAGAAGAGAACTGAGGTTTCTTCGTCTTTCCCAAGACACGCGATCTGCCTGCCCCGTGTGGTGGGTTTGTAACGGCAGATCGAATGGCTCTCTCTCTCTTCCTCAAAACAACAAAAATATGTGAGCTCACACCAGCAGTTATTCAGTTCACCACTAACCGACACATCGGAAATAAGGGGCGACGTCATGCAGAGAAAACCGGCACCAAATAACAAGAGGCAAAACGCAAGCAGGACATACCGCAGCCGGCAATCATCTTCTTTTTGCACACACACACACACATCTGTCTACGAAGAAAAAAAGAAGGTCGCACAAATGAAAGGTCATCATCTGCTGGCCGTGTAATTCGATGCGGCTTCAATGACTAAAAAGGGCGTGTTCTTTTAAACGAAAATCTTCTCTTTTTTTTTTCTCGTTACGACTGTTTTCTTCCAAGGAAATGAGGGAAAGATGTTTCCCCTCAAAACTAAACAAAAAATCAAAAGACTCGGCCGCGATTGATTCAACGCAGCTGTTGAAACATGGCCAGAGTATAACAAATCTCGCCCACGGCTTTATTTGATCTCAATCTTCTTTTTTTTTTCTTCCCTACATTTCAAAAGGAGAAAAATGGACCTCAAAGCAAAAAGAAAATCGTCAGAGGCCATCAGAGGTTACTATCTTCTTTACCTGTCGGCGGGAAAAATGGTTCCATTCAAAAAGATCCGCCAGAGGGGGGTCAAAACAAAGTCCACAATTACAACAGACACACGCGCGCGCCCATTTACCTCCCTTCTTTTCTTTTTTTTTAACAGGTATAATAACAAGGAGAAAAGAGGTCATCAGTAGTCGTTGGTGTAACCTAAGGTACTTGCTACAGTGTTCCCATCTTCACTTGTTAACATTCAAAAAGAGACTACAATAAAAAAAAAAAAAAAAAAAAGAAGGGCGGGTCTTAAAAAAAAAAAACCGTGTAATTGCTGTTGAAAAGAAGTCCCCTCGTCTTTTCTCTTTCCCAATCTGAAAGCTGATCGTTTATACCTGCGTACCCTGTACAGACACACACACACACACACAAAATGCTACCACCAGAGGTAGGAAGGTCGATATAAAAGACGTTTCGCTAGAGAAAAACTTTGTGTTGACAACAGTGCAAGGCCAACGGCTTGCCGTAATTTCAATGTTTGGCATTGAAAAACAAAAAAAAAACAAAAAAAAAAAGTGAAATTCAAGGAGAAGAAAATATGGAGGGAAGGGAGGCGATAGGCAAATTATATCGACGACTTGACAGCTCCGTGGTCGTGGGTTCGGCTCTAACGAATACGATTCATCATCATTTCAAAAAATGTTTTTTTTTTCTCCTCCGGTATCTTGAATTAATTAGGTCGGCACGCCAATAGAAGAAGAAACGTCTCAAAAAATGGAACCATGGCATTTGTTTACGTTTGAGAAACACAGCAACTCTCGCTCTCACGTGAACTCCCTCCACCCAAAAGAAGAAGAAAGAGGGCAGACCCCCGAGTGCATGTCTTTTGGCTCGACTGTCGTATAATTATCGTAGAGAGCGATTCACACCGACCGTGCACCATGTGAATCGAAAGTTAAGACAAGGTCACAAACAGTTCTTCTTCATTTTTTTTTTTTTTTTTTTTGCTTTCTGCCTATACAAAAAGAGGAACGACTTAAAGGGAAAAAAAAAAAAGAGATACAAGTCTCACTGCATATTTTATAATGCCTGTCTGAATTGATCAACTGCTGGAGGGTCACCATTAAAAGAAAATGAATTTAAAAGAGAGAAGAAAAAAAAAACGCACCACTGGCTTCATTCCGAAAAATCAGAATGACGAGAGCCGTTACGTCACACCATTTTTCTTCTACTTTTTTATGCACGATTTCTCCTCCCTTGTTTCGTTAGGGCATTTGAAAAAGAAAAAGGAGGGGTGAACGTCTCATTCGATTTGCTCGTCTGTCGCTGCCTATGAACAAATCAAAAACTGATTTGAAACGTTTCAACAGATGCACAGAGCAAGTACTACGTCAAAAGATCCGTTGCGCCATTTAAAAAAAAAGGGAATGTACACACACACACACACACATGGACACACAGCGAATAAGAAATGATGAACGGACCAAAAGAATAGGCACGATTAACTTCGGATGTCACGCGGGTTCGTTCCACTTTTTTTTTTGTGGGTCTTCTCTCTCCCTTAGAACTGCCCTTTAAGAAAAAAATAAAAATAAATCCCAACTGTGCACACAAGTTTGTAGACGTGTTTATAAAAAAACAAATCTATCCTATCTGATGTCTTTTTAAATAGTTATCGTTTTGATTTATTTTTCTCGTTTGATTCTTTTGAATCTCTCCCCCCCCCCCTCTGAAAATAACAGATGACGGTGTGATTAAGGAGCATCTCCCTCCGAAAACAAAGGAAAAAAAAAAAAAAAAAAAAGGTGGATAGCATTTCCAATCAGCATCTTGTGTTACCTCACACACACGGATAAAGGGTATATATCTATAGGGGCGTTTCTTCTTCTCCGTCCATCTTTTTCTTTTCTTTTTTCGGCAACCCTTCCTGTCCCTTTTTTTTTTTCGTGTTGAACGAAAAGCTCTACAAATACATTTATTAACTATTTTACTCAATCATCCCATTTCCCACGTGAAAAACACATAAAAACAAATTTTAACAGCGCCCTACCGAACACAGCTAAATAAACTGATATCCCCCCCAAAAAAAAATAAGAAAAAAAGGGAAAGAAAACTAACACAATAAACTACCAGTTTACTGTTCACGGCTAACTAGCTTGGCAAACTAGACGAGAATGTGTTTTGACGCGAGTTCACATCACTGATGATGTGTCGTCGGTGGCGCGCGCGCGAGCGCGGCGAGTCTTTTTTCAATGAGAATAAACGAAACAAGAAAAAAACATCAACTTTTGTGGTTGTTGTGTTTTCGAGAATCAATTATCAGTCAATGAGGACAGAACGGAATGTGACCGTCCGAAAAAGAAACCTGAGATCTGCTGATTCATTCAAAGGCAACAGAAAATAAAATGGAAAAATCCTTAAAAGTGTTTGGAAATGGGAAAAGCAGCTGCTCCATCATCTCTTTCTTCTTGACTCTTGGGGGGCTTTTAACGGATGCGGAATGCGGTTTATCCTCTGCACGATACCAAAAGCTCTCCTCCCTTATTTTTCGACAACAACAACAACAACAACATGCGAGTCCTGCGAGTTGTCAAAGAATTTTTTCGTTTTTTGAGAAACGGATGTTGTCATTAGAGAGAGCTGAAAACCTTTTGGATCACAATCCATTAGGTGTGAACACACGCTTCAAGTGTTTGTGTGAGAATCAAAACCACATCAATTACGAAGAGCCTCAAAACATGGCCGAGAGGGGGGTGGGAGACTATATTATTCCTCTAGCTTCCTATGGGTGGGAGGGGAGATCTGTCACGTTGGCAAAGACTACAACATCCATCACTTGCGCGACACGACCAGAGAGAGAGAGTTCAAAGTCATCCCCTTTTCGTTTGCTGGTTGTACTAGACACGCGGCCAATTTCGTCCGCGAGGGGTTAAAAAAAACCTCCCAAAGAAACGAGAAAGATTAGGACCGAAGAAAAAAAAAAAAAAAAAAAAACCCAACACCCCGTGGATACGGTACCCCCTGTCAGACACATTGGGGCCCCCCTTAAAAAGTAAGCACGTTCCTTGTTGAACCGGAACACATGGCCGACCCTTCCGTAATACTAACAGGAGCCTCAATAACAAGTTATCCGTGCAGGCAACGATGAACATTTTTTTTTTGTGGGTGTAGGGGTGGACAGGTCTCCCTCCTGCAAGAAATCAACCCAATCAACTTTTTGTTTTCATTTCTCCCCCTTCCCTTTTTTTCTGATGTGACCTACTACTGTGTCGGCAACTGATTGACTATGGGGCCAACCTAGTCAATAAACTAGATGTGGTCTCAAATAAAATAACGCAATTTCGGTTGGCTAACGAAAAAAGTTCAAAGTAGGTCACGTGGCGGCGCTTTGTCTGGGGGGAAGAGGCAAAAGTTTGGGAGGGTCGATGGTAGACTAGTCGTTGCGTGCGCTTCGCAATGATGGATGAAATTGTTCAGAGAAAGTCTATATCAATGTAATATACATGCAATTGTATAAACCCCCTCCCTTTTCTTAACCTTCGCGAGGGATTTTCTTTTTCTTTTACAAGACGTGCTTCGCACAACCAGACAGCAAAAAAATGTCGTTCACCCAAGGATAGGGAAAATGAGGAGAAGAAAATGAAAAAAAAAAACGTGATGTTGTTGCTTTTCCAAAGATATTCCCTTCTTTATGTGGCAAGTATTCGAAAGATGCAGCCCACCTTACTATTCCAACCTGATCTTGTATCGCAGGATGAAATCAATAACAATGGGAAAGAAGATTCGAGCCGACGATGGGTCAACAACAATGACACATCTTTTTTTTTTTCTTCGTCGACTACCATATAAAAATACAAGAATTTCTTTCCCAACCATTGAATTTAAATTATTGTTTTCATCCTATTCTTTCTCCTGGCATTGAGACACGAAGATGACTCAATCTGTCAAAAGTCCATTTTTTTCTGTTCCCGTCTGCCGATATGGTCCCGCATCAAACAACAACAAACTGATGGATGCTAGAGAAAAAATCAAAAGGAATTCTGTTCCCCCCCCCCCCCCATATATTTTCACTTTGGCCCACAACTTCATTCGTCAACGACCTCAATAACTATCCTGTAGGAAGATGGGGGGGGGGGGTTTCTTTGAAGAAGAGGCTACCCAATTCAAGGCTGCCTTATGATTGAAAGCAATAAAAAATTTAAATAAACGAATGACAACGTTTAGCTATGGTCAACTCAATTGGTCAGTGGAGCCAGCAGATGCTCATTTTATGGGATGAGTTCCCCTTAGTTTTGGAAAAAGAAAAAAAGATTCAATACATCACGATTCTCTTTTAATGGCCTATTTGACCAGTTGGATGGAAACAAACTTGTCCTAGATTTCACAACTCCGGGACTGGACAATCAATGTCTTGTAATCGAGCGTGTCTTTAACTTTTTTTTTAAAGAAAATAGTGAGGCAAGTTCATTGATCCGTGAGAGCTTTTAGGAAATTGTTTGGGAAAAATCATTAAAGGGCCATCAGCAGACATTGCGTTACGAAGTTTGGGGTTGATGGTAACACAAGGACAAACAAACACACAGAAAAATTAAGGCCTGCCACTGGTTTTCATCTTTCGGCGCTCGTTGTAACACGACTCGACTTTTAGTATATACACAAAGAAACGTCGGTCAAGTCAATCATTCCGCACATAAATACCACACAAAAAAATAAAGACGTCCCTAACAAACAATGAAGCCATTTTCTTCATTGTCGCCAAGGATTTCAAGGTCAATCAACTCATACGCGGTTTCAAAAAAAAATAAAAAGCTTCAATAAAAAAAAAATGGAAAATGGCCGAAAAATCCGGGAGTTTCACGATCTTTTCGGCGTATGTTCAACGAGAGCGTGTGACTCTTGGGATGCGGTGCCCAAATAAACTAACACAAAAAAAAGGAAAAAAAAACTTGAAAAACAACATTTTTTGTTTGTTTTGTTTCCTTTTTTCCAGAGGGTTGAACTTCCGGTCGGAATAGCATACACACATTGGAAAGAAGAAAAAAAAAAGAATTTCGTTCGCGCGTTTGAATGCAACCGCCAGAGGCGCTGATCGAAAATCGAACCCCCCCCCCCCCCCGTTTTTCTCTTTGGTTTTCTCTCTCGTTTTCTAAGAAAAAACATGACGAATACAAATTAGCGATACGTGTGCAACCGGCCTTGATATTTTCGTTACGATAAGCTAAATAGAAGGTTGCATTCTATCATATCTTTCATAAAGCAAAACGTCGTTAATGAAGGGAGAGAAAAAGAAATGTTGGTTCCTTACCGTAAAAGTCGTCCCACGAGGCGCCGACGTCCAAATGGCCACTACGCGGTGGCTTCTGCACCGATTCCATTCCAGAAGGAAACTTTTTCTTCGTTCAGGTGTGTGGATTAGTGGCAATAAAAAGAACAATTTTGTTTTCCTTCTCACTCTTTCACGAACACACTTTCACTTCAGCACATGGTAATGCAACATTAGCAAATCCTCTTTTCAACTAGAATTGAAATGTACAACAAACAGAAATAATTGCAGCAGACTGTTTCATTTGGGACTTGTTGAAAGCCCGAAATTCGAAGTAAAAAACTAAAACCAAAAGACAACAGAGTGCAAAGCGAGGAAGCGATTGTTGGAAGCACGTCCGTTCGCTTCGCTTGCCAGATGGGTTATGGCTGTTAGGTGGTAGGTGTGTAAGCCCTGCCTTCAAAATGGACGGCGCGCGCTCTCTCGGTAGCACAGCTGTTTGGCCGCAGGCGAATCCGAAAACAGGGTGCTCTATGTTCTCTTGCATCCGCACCGTGAAACAAATGTATTTTTGTACGTATGTAACACAGCGATGTATATCACGAAAAAAAAAAATAATAATAATAGTAGTGTGTTGGAATGAAAATGAAACCATCAAATAAACGGCATAACTCGTTTGCAAGTCAACGATGACAGATGTCGCGGTCAGAATGTGGAAGCTCATTGTCGAAGCTATCTGAAAATCAAACAAAGATGGCCGACTAATCAAACCGGACTCTTGGGACTAATAATCGAATTTAGTCGTGAGAAATTTAGAAACTCGACGTCAATGGACGTCAGGTGCTGATGCACGTCCTTTTTTCTGCATATATTCGTCGTGATGATCGTGGTCGACATTTTTCATCAAACATTTCCTGATAACCAACGACTGCAATCGTGTTTTGCTTTTTGCATTTTTTTTCTTTCGTGGGTTTCGTCTTTTCGTTTTTAGAAAGTTTTAACATTTTTTTACTAAAGACTCCCATGAAACCGAGCAGCTGTATCAGATGACTTTCTAAGCGACAAGGAGTGGTCGCCCGTTCAAGTCTCAAACGCTGCATTGCCTACATTTTAAAAAAATAAGAGTTTTTTTTCGTCTGTGGTTGATGATGATGCAGCCAAAACATTGTAATTTAACAACAACAAAAGGGAAAAAGGCTCTATACTGCTGCCAATTTGTCCAACACTTTTGTTCGTCATCAGCATAGAATTAAGAGGCAATAGCAGTAAAGTTTGGGAAAGCTGTGGGAGAATCCAGTCTTTTGCCACTACCATGTTTTTGATTGTTTACCATCAAATGAACCGAAACAAAGGTCTCTTTTGTAAGGAAATGCTATTGCAAAACGAGTAGTTCTACTTGGAGAGAAATTTAAAAAGTCATGAATAATTCAGATGAAAGTGTGAGTGCTTGAAATATCGAAGAATCATCAAGTGTCTGTTTCGAAACTACGTATATGCACAGGGTGACGTAAATTGGCGTCTCGTTGCTTGCCGATTAAAATCATGGCAATCGATTAGATCTAAACAGTCAGCATTACGACAATTTCAATATTAAAAGTATGATTAATTCTAAAGCAGATTAGGAAAAATAAAATGTCTTATAGGTCTCACCTGAAATGAAAAAATGTCAAATTCGGTGAAAGTGGCTACTGTGGAAATGTCGTCTGTCTCGTCGAGTTTTGTTTTCACAATAAACCAGAATGGAGGTTAATGGTAAAAATAGGCAGTCTGCGTGAAATTTGAATGATGATTGAATAGAAAAATGAAAGTGTCTTTGTAATCCTGAGAATCGTAAAGTGTCGGGCAAAAAGCCACCGAATGCAAAATGCAGTCGGGTCGTTGCCTGTCACGGCTCATTTCCAGTTTACTTCAACTATTTTACAACAAAAATAAACCAGAATGTGGAATCGGCTTTCTGGATCTAGAGCTAAACACGACTATTGGAAGAGAAATGAACAACAAAAAGCGGCGCAACAAAAATGTGTCTAAAACCTGGTTTAGAAAACTGAAATTGGCTCGTGCAAAACTTGCAGACCTTTTATGTGATGGATCATACGTTTTGCTGTTTTATCTATTTCAATTTAACTTTAATAAGATATTTACAAACCGAAAATAAGAACCACCGTGCCAGACACAAACCAGGGTCGCTGGGTGTGACCATTCGGACGTTGTACTCTGTTACGTTGTAGGATGTTGCAACACATACCCATCGAGCCGGATATGCCATGTACGTGTATCAGCATAACCTGGACGCCTAATGATTTGTCAGGATTGAATTCAAAAACTGTGCAACGAGTGAGAGTGCAAGGAACTTATGTTTTTTTATCGCTTTCTTGGAATCCACTTGACCAGTTTTTATTTTAGCGGCCAGTGAAATAGAAATGAAAGAGGGAAACGATAAGCAGGAAATTTTTCTTTTCTTTTTCGTCTTCTTTGGTTTCCGCGTGTACTAATTTCCCGACCGCAAAATACTGCCGTCGTAAATATCTTAGACGAAACCAACCATTTCCAAAGCAGGAGCAGGTGTACGAGTTCACGCGGGATTTCGACCATGATGCCGCCCCTACAACTATTAGACCCTATGCCCCTGAATTCAATTTGGAAAATACATCAAAACACGAACACATTTGAATATCTGGAAAAGAACGGATTTTGACTTCGGCAGTGCCCACGTGCACACCATCAAGCACGCTTCATTAATTCCTGCTGCCGGTTCTGAGAACGAAAAAAACTGCGCACACGGCGCCATGCTAGATTTCAATTAAAATTTTTGTAGAGCTCGGCAGCGTGAAAAAAAGGGGGAGGCATATGAATCTGATGAATAATGCAGATATAATTTCGCCTCAACTGACTCAAGCCTATATGTGTCTGAATGATGCAATAAACAGCGACAAGCGTGTGCGCTGACACGTCCTGCCATCTCCACCCGAACACATAATTCACTCCTTCTGAAAATACTCGACTAAAGATGATTTCGCGTCTCATTTGACTACGCTTAGCAATGGCGTAAGAGGCAAAAGAGCGTGAGAAAGCGCGTCTCCCACCCATCGGGCTCCAAATCGGCGATTCAAACTTTGACGTCGTCAGCCGCCACAAAAGATCAAAAAGGTCGACAGACGGAAAAGAACTAAAATACTAACCAAGACGTTGAAAGCCTGACTTGACCTAATTTCCCAAAGTTGTGTATATACATATTTCTCCCTTTTTTTCAGATTCGTTTGGCAATCAGCAAAAAAAAGATTAGATTGTTTTTCGGCGTAATAAAAGCATAATGATGATTCAGTAGATTCAATACGGACATAGTTAGTTCATAAATTCAACGGCAATCAATCGTGACGGCGACAGTACGGCGGCAACTAAAAGATCGTAGCGATACACATAATAATGTATTGTATCCGCGGCAGCACGTGAGTTGAAACAGACCGAAACATGGCTCACGCCACTCACGTCAGCGTGTATACCATTTTATGAGATGCATATGACTGTTGACTTCGTGTCGGTGCATCAGCCAAACAACTCTGAATTTTTTCCTCGTTAAACAGTAGCGTCATTCAAACAAGGAAATTTAAAACAACAGCAAAGAATTGACGTTGCAGAAATTCGAGCAGCAACAGCTGCTGTTTCCAACTATCCAAAAAAGAATTATAGAACAGAATTTATCTATTAAGAAAAATATATATACAGTGAACGCGAAACCGCCGCTACTTGTGCGGTCACCGACTCCAGTGAGCCGCTCCGAGTGGCGGATAATGGATTGGCAAAAACAGTTTCAAAGAGGAATGAACTAGTTTATTCGAATAAACCCTTCCGGTTGAAAATGAACGTGAATTTTCACATCAGCTCAAAACTGTGTATCCAGTATTTTTGGCTCATGAAAGCCAAATAGCGTGAACGCTATAATGATGACGAACGATGTTCCAAACAAAAATGGCTACTACACCTAAAATGGATCAATGTTATCATCTAAATTAAGACTGCAGGCGAAATAAGGCTCCCCTCTTCCCCCCAGCTCGTAATTATAGCGAAAATTCTAACAGAAGCAATAAGAGTCCAGAAGATGAAAGAATTGTAAACAGTTGGAAAAGTAGCAATCTTTTATTCAGCAGTCACCGCGACACGTAAGACGGTGATGGATGGATTAAATTAGATTGGCTTTTGCGTTCTCACTAGCTGGAATATCAACCATGTTTTCATCACAGGGGAAATACTAAACCACAAGACGAGAATTGATTCTTCTACGAGTTCTACTTGATTCTTTGACAACCTTCCCCCCCCCCCAGTCCAAACAAAAACGAGAAAAGCAAAAGAAACTTCAAGGTTAAAGAACTTTAAGCAACCAATCTAAGTTTGCGTCGATATTCTTCTTCATTACCCATCTAATATTCATCGACAACATCACTTACAATCAATAAAATGAGAATGAAAAGCTTACAGACCTTTTTGTGACAGATGCGACTGCGCAGACACTGGTAATTTTTAAAGTAGACTAGAACCACCGCTTAAATTCGTGGCATTTATGCGTTTGGGTGCAAGCGACTGTCAATAGGCGTTTTACATCTTTTTGTCTTTTGTGAAGTTAGTACGTTTTGCTTTTCTAATAGAAGCACTTAAAGGGTGCTTTTTACAAATGAAGATAAGCGACGAATCGCCACCTTCCATTCCGGAAGAGCTGGCTAGTGCTATGCCGCCAGAAATGGTGATGCAGCTCATTCAGGTCTCTTCGGCCTTTCTTGTTACGCTCAACTCGTATGTAGCGTCAACCCGCGAGATTGACCGTCGATCACGACGCCTCAGACGATCTCGGATGCTGCTTCTCATGAGATTAATGCAGCTTCGTGAAGATAAATCTCAACGTTTACTAGCTGCACCACCTCCAGTTCCAATCCCGATTCCTGTCCCTCGAATAGTGAAACCACCACCAGCGGGCAACAAGTAAGACTAGTGTGACAGTCCTCATGTTGGATTTTTACCAACTCATGCTTTTCTCATGAACAGGTTTTGGGAGAGAGAAGTTCCTCGCTTTTCTGAAGCTCAGTTTCAAAAAGAGTTCCATGTCAGTAAAAGAACCTTCAATTACCTTTGTAATGCTCTCAGACCCACACTTTCAAAACGAGATGCCAATTTAAGAGCTCACGTACCTCTGGAAAAGC
The DNA here is from genome assembly GCF_022539665.2 of Daphnia carinata. Classification (NCBI taxonomy): domain Eukaryota; kingdom Metazoa; phylum Arthropoda; class Branchiopoda; order Diplostraca; family Daphniidae; genus Daphnia; species Daphnia carinata. The sequence goes on from NC_081337.1 coordinate 8,389,931, forward strand.
GTGTTGGTGTAGCCCTGGCATTGCTTGCTTCCAAAAATGAATATAAGAATGACTACAGTGTCATTGCACACACCTTTGGCATTAGCAAAAGCTCAGTTGCCATTATATTTAAACAATTTTGTAATGCAGTTGTGGATATCCTGTTTGGCAAGGTTGTCCAATTGCCATCGGGACCAGGTTTCCGCGAAGAGGCCGATAAATTTGAGCTCAGGTGTGTCATAACAAATTTTAAAACATTTTTTGTTGCTGTTCTTCGATAGCTTTTAAATGCAATGACATTATGTTAACGGGTTTTTCATATCCAGGTATTTGTTCCCTGACACTATTGGCGTTGTCGGTGCAACACATTTACCAGTAGCTACTCCGCGTAATTGCGGTACAGGCTACACGAATTCGTCCGGTTGGAATTCTATCGTTCTGCTGGGTGTAGCTGGTTACAACAACAAATTAGGCTATGTCTGTATCGGCCAGCCGGGCAGTACAGACAACACGGCAGTACTCAAAGCGTCGCAATTGTACAAAACGGCCCAAAAAGGCAAACTTTTCCCGGCTGACGAAGACTTGCATTTCCTCGCCGATCACACCTTCCCGTTGCAAAATTGGCTCTTGACGCCTTATCGCATGGATGAAGTCTGCGATAGGGAATCATACAAGACACTCAATCAACACCTCAAAAACGCTCACAAATGTGTAGAAACCAGTTTTGAAAGACTAAAAGGTTTGTTACTAATACTCATCCACTTTTCCACTCTCCTTCAATCTTTTGATATGCAGGTCGATGGGGACTGTTGCTTAAGGGTTGCGATCTGGCCATGGACTTTACCAAAGTGGTTCAAGTTTGTTGTGTCTTGCACAATCTGTGCGAAGAGGCGGGAGACATGTTTTTCGAGCACTGGTCAGTCGATTGGAAATCCTGTTTGTAGACCATACCATGTTCATATTTTGCAATTCACACAGGTACGGAACGGTGCGAACTTTTGATGCAGCGCACCCGCAACCCAAATCGAAAGCAGCAGCTGCGCACATCCGAGACGAGGACGATGAAGACGAAGAGGACGAAGAAGAGTATGAAGAAATGCTTGCGGAAGCAGGTGCCAAACGTGATCGGTTATCGGAACGTCTCATTGTTAGTGCCGCTGCTGCTGCGGCCTCACAAGCTGCAACAGCATTACCTCCATTGGCGCTCAGTCGACCGGATGACAGGCGGAATTCATTCCCCTCGCCATTAACGGAGCACAGCTTCTCACAAGACGATTCGGATATGTATTGAATAGACCTGCTAAAGAAAAGAAAAAAATGAAGACAGAACAAAAAGGAAGAAGCCTTTCTAGTTTGTTTCTAATCGGCTATTTCAAATTGTGTGTTGAGACGTTCGAGTTTGGGTCAGCATGGTGACGATTCACTGAAAACATAAAAACACTTTAATTTAAGGAAACATGTTGTTCTGATTTGTTTGTTTTTTTGCGTGTGTTTGTGTGTGTGTATAAATTTCAAAAAATGAAAATTTACTTGACGGAAGCAAAATTTTGTCAATTTAATTTTTTTTTTCTTTTTTTTTTTTTTACAAACGGGTTTATTTTCGCCTTTTTTAATGTTGTATCATCCGTATCGTCCGTACATAAATGACAGCAACAATAGCGCGCGCAGAAAAAATTTCCTTAATTTTTCTCAAAACAGGTTAGAATTGAATTGGGGGATTTGGGTGGGAGACGATCTGGCTTTTCTTTAGTTTTTGTTTTATTTTTTTTTTTGTCAAAATTTTGTTCACTTTTCATTTTAAATCTTTTTTTAAACGACGTCACAGTACAAACTTTCCTGTCTAAACAGCTAAATGGCGGCGTGTTGTGTGTTTGGGGTGGTGGAGGAATAAAGAAGAGCGAAAGAGGTCAAGTTGCGGGGCAGTTCAATAAAGTTCCATGAACAAAAAAAATAAACGTGGAGCGATTAAATGATGATAAACTGAAAAAAAAAAAAAATAAAACGGATGATTCAAGAAAAAATACAGTCAAAGAATCCGCCATATTGGTAAGATAATAATACTGCACACTCCATTGAAATCTTGCATCAATGAGAAATGAATCTAGAAAATAAGACGGCGAGAGGAAAGGGGATCTTTTTTTCTGCCTGCGTGATATAAAAAAAGAGAAACAGGATGGCATCAACATTTTTCTGTTTTGTTACCGGCGAAACAAAGAAAAAAAAAACCCGGCGAATTTTTGAAAAAAAAAAAATGATTGGCTGATCATGACGCGGTTGAGGGGAGAAATATTTACCAAAATACGGAAGTTGAGAGAAAGAGCCGGAAAACGAACGGAGGGGGGGACGAGGCGGTTCAACAAGTCACAAAATTGCACGCTGTGAAAACAAAAAAAGTTAGGTATAAGAGAAAGAGTACATGGGTATACAAGAATGATCAAACGGAGGTCGGTTTTTTCTCATTTCATCGCTAGAAACCTGCTGCAAAAATCAAAAGAGGACAGACTTGAAAACAAAAAAATTCATAATGGGACACGCGGTAGAAAAAAAAACATGACGAAAGATAATATAACCATGAGTATTCCTTACATAGCGTTTGGTTAATGCAATGCATGCGTGAATACACGAGATATTATTGTTAATTATGGTATGGAGGGCTAGGAGGTGAGAATCGAATCAATTGGAGGAAGAGGAAAAAGAAATTGTGGTTCGTGGTGGTGGCAGAATGGCGTCAATTTTTTTTTTTTCACGCAGCACAGCGGTGGCTTCAATGAAAAACAAGGGGGACATTAGAATTAAGAATTGAAAGTGACACGAAAAAAAAGGGAGGAACAAACATCAGCAGCACAATGGGAAAGGACAACATTTGCACTTTGCATAGTACATTACACAAAGCCGTTTTTTTTTTCCCTAAAATTCAAAAAAAAAAAAAAATTGTTTTGTTTTAAACTACTTCACCGATATAAAGATAGATAGACGAGGGCGTGGAAATGACAAAAGAAAAAAATCTTACATAATCGTAATAGATCCACGGCCGAAACACACACACACACACACACATTTTTTGTGTCACCTCCTCCTGTCCCCTCAAATTGAACCTCTCTCTCTCCTCCTTACAAAAAGGAAACTCTTCCTTTTCCCCCATTAAAGACACACAGATAGAAGAAAAACACATTTGGTTTGATCGGCTTCGAAATGAAACGTCAATGGGACAAACAATAGCAGCTGAGTTGATTTTTTTTTTTTCGTTTGAAAAAAAAAAATAGAAAAAGGAAATCGACGATTACTTTAAAGCATATCCACGTTGTTCTGTTTAGACTGTAAATTCAGGAGACACACAGGGGCGAAAAAAAAATTAGTTTTAAATTATTGTTGTAAATTTTGTGTGTAAATGTGTGTTTCCGGAAGCGATGGATGACAAGGGAGGGGGAAGAACTAGGTGCAAAACATTTTGAACTAACCGTTTTCTCCTCTTTTTTTGGCCCTTTGGATCTTGGCGAAAAATAAACTAAACTTCGGCTCTTTACGATATAAAAAGCTGCCTCTTAAATTTGACACAAAAGTATCGCAAATCAACGAACGAAAAATATTAATAATAATAATAAATGGGGAAAAAAAAGGAACCAAAAATGGGAGGGTACGAAGCGGTCGAAAGTGATGGACTTTGGTTACGCATTCAACTAACCAAGGGGGAAAAAAATGGGATAATAACATTCAAAATAGACTGAAGGGGTGGGGTGTTTAAATTAGAAAATAATTTCAGGTTACACATTTAAAAAAAAAAAAAGGAATAAAAAAATTTAACGACCCATCCAGGCGGAGTGTGCTGTTTGCTGTTGTGTCCAACAGGCAAAAATAAAACACACACACACACTCACACACGGAAACAAAAAATTTGTGTTGGAGTCCCAAAGACACACAAAAGAAAGATGGATAGAAATTAGAACAATAGTTACGAAGGAAGAGTCCGGACACACTTCACACAAAAGAAAACATTAGATTTTTTTTTAGTTTTTTTTGTTTTGTGTTTTTTTAGTTTTTTTTTTCAGTTTTGTTGTTTCTCTTCATATGCTTTTTTCATATTTTTATCGTCGTCGTAATGTAAATTCATCATCACCTTCCGGAAGCTCCGTGAGTGTGAGATTGGAAGGTTTTTCTTCATTTCTTCTGCTATCTTTTAATTTTCCACGATGTAGTCTATTTTGTAGTATAGCGGTGGTAGCTGATGTTGCCGGAGAGAGACGAGATGGCCCACACACACACGCACACACACGCAACAACTGGAGTGGGAGATGAAGAGGCGATGGTGGTGGTGGATGTAAAACAAAATCCCCAATTTTTTTTTTTTACATGGTATCGTGTCTGCTCTTGGGAATGCCCAGTATGTCGCTGGAGAAGGGATGAACGGCCATCGGAGCATTGGAAGATGCAGCGCCCTTGCCTGATGAACCGTTGTTGTACCATCCGCCACCACCACCGCCCGTCCCGCTGTTACCGGCGCCCATCATCGTGTTGACGACACCTTGCTGGTACGCCGGTGAGAGTGGATAGGAAGCAGGACTTGCCATCTGTCCGGCACTGGATGGCGATGGAGACGGCTGGTTCATGCCACCGTAGGGGTAGTGGTGGCCTGCTGAACCCGTACCCATATTAGTGGCGGCACCAGGGCCGTCCATGCCGTGCATTTTGTTCATCCCAGAATTGCCCACCATCGGCGGATTGCTGTAGGTGTGCGAGTAGGCAGGAGAGTTGGAACACGAAGAAGATGGATTGGATGGCGTCTTGGAACCAGATGCCTGGTTGTTGTTGCCGCCAGCCCCTCCAGAGTGTAGACCGCTGCTTCCAGCTGTTGTTCCACTCCCTCCCGCACCTCCTTGCGATCCTGCGCTGTTGTTGTTTTGCACCTCCGGTTTTGACGAAAAACTGGGCATATGTCCTCCAAACATTTGCGTCATGTTAGAGAAAAAGGCCGTCACGGCTTGCATCATGGCTGCCTCGCTGGCTGCTCGTTCTTGCTGCAGTTTCAGGTGCTCCTCTTCGATCTTCAGCATGGCCTATGCCGTAAAATGAAACTAGGATCAAATATTTAGGTAAATTGAAATTAAAAATCCAACGAACCTGCATCAACGAGAGGAGCATGTTGCTCGTGCCGTGCTTCGGCCGTTTTGTTGGTCTGCGCGGATCATCAGCTGGAGAAACTGGCCGACGTTTCAATCCGGAAGGGCCAAGTAGAGGCGGATGGTGGCCGCCGAGACCGGGCAGGTCGGCGGGACCCATTGCGCCCGCCATGTGTCCGTTAGGAGGGGCGTCGTTGTGCTCACTGCCGGCCGACGAGCCCGATTCGGGCATCGAAACGGAACTATCGTCATCATTGGATCGTGAAGATCCACCTCCGGCTCCTCCGCCTGCACCCCTCCGGCCGCCACCTCCGTCTACATTGCAGGCGAGTGGCTCGTTGGGCTCTTCCATGGACATACTAAGAAACATACCTGGAGGAAAAAAAACAATAACATTACAACCCTGGACAACCACAAATAAAAAGAACAAATAAAATAACTCTCACCTGGATGATGATGTGAGGCCCCAGGTCTGGCCTCTGGTTCTGTGTAAGAGTGGGATCCTGCATCGTAAGAGTCTCCAAACTCTGTTCTGCCCTCCAAGAATTTGGCAAGGACTGGGTAATATGGCCAATCTGGAACTCCTTCACCTACAGGGTAAGTTGGGATCAGAGAATTGAAAGAAAAAAGAAAACCAACAATCCAATTTAGTCATAAGCCACAGATATTATTTTGTTTGTTGTTTTTTTTTTCTCTTAAAACGAAGAATATTGAGTAAAACAGAATCAAGGGTTAGGAACGCAGAAGCATTCTGCCTCGTCTACAGACTCGAACACCCTGCCAAAATGGGAGGAATTGAATGAACCGAGCTTCAATCACACTGTCACTCTTTGGTCAGTTCGGGCATGTATGATTTGTCACAGACAGCACTTGAGCATGGCCGTTACTGAGAGAGAGAATGAATTGCAGAGTCTATGTGCACTGAAAACTTCGGACAAGATGATGTTGGTATTGAGAAACTGTGAGATGCAGACACAAAGGAATCGTGGATTAGGCATAGGGGGTAGCCAACACAGGAGGTGCTGCGTACAGATGCCTGGATGGAGGGAAAAAATCACACGAGTTGAGAGTTGTTAAGTCACCTGCAAGATATCCTCTCTTGAGTTTGGTGTATTTGGCTCTGAGGTTTCCGACGCGCACTTTGCATTCCTCCGGCCCGCGGTTGTAGTTCATGGCCTTCATTCGTTCACTGATAACCAGCCACAGCCGGCCAGTCCTGTGGCCTTTGCCCAGTTCGGGGTGCGTCCCTCCGTTCGTGTAGTGAGTCCACAGTTCCAGTAGCCGGATCGTTTCTTCATAACCGAAATTCTTCTTGCGCGGGCTATGTTGCAGATGCATTTGAAGGGAGGTGGCGGCAGCCATTTTTCACCTTTGGCTGTGTGGCTGCGTGTGTCTGTGTGTGTATACTCTGTGTGTGTGGTGTGTGTGTGTCTGTTGTATACGATTCCTTCCCCTTTCAACTCGCCACTTCTTTTATGTTGCTTGCTCTGTGCTGCACAGCGCTTGAGAGTGCTCTCAAGCCAACGCCAAGCGGCGTTGCCAAGTTCCCAAACGACTCCACCTTGGTTCTCCTTTCTCTTCTCTTTTATCCTTTCTTTCGTTCTCTTCGGTTTCCCCCTTCCCCTACTACTACACACACTCTCACTCACTAACACACACGCGCGTTTCACAGAAGAAGAAAACCACAATGGCACACAACACGAAGGCTCACAAATCTCTCCTCCCTTGCACTCAACACCAGAGCGGGAAACGGCGAGACGAAAAAAAAAAAACAAGTCACAACAAAAGCAGATTGTCACTTTTTCTAAATCTTTTCGTGGTCTTCCACTTTTTGTTGAGTGTTTTTAACAAGACCAACTGAATAATAAAGCGAACACCAACACACACAACGTTTTTATTGTTTGTTTTTTAAAAAATATTTTTGCCGTAATCGGTCGTCTGGTTCAATCAAACCAACTCGGTCGGGATTTTCTCAAAAAACTGATGAAGATCATGAAGGGTGATGGCTGGTTATATATTCGAGGGCCCCAGACGAGGCTAGCAGCCCATAAGCTACGCGCGGTTTTCCATCTATCACACACACGCGAAAGCAGCAGAAGAACGAACAAACGAAGAAGAGAGTTGGCGTTGCACGCACACTCAGACCACCCTCTTTTTTTGCCTTCCACCCTCTTGACACTCCTCCCAATCCCACACGCACACACAACAGAGTTTTTTTTTCGTGTTCTCGTACGCTTCTCTCTTTTCAAGTCTCAAAAAAAAAAAAAACTTTGCCACACGCACTCTTTTTACAAGAGCTTTTTTCTTTCTTGGTTCATCGTCCATTGATTACATCATTCGATAATGACAGACATTGATCGGAAAGGATGTTTTTAACGCACTGCAACGATGAAACACGGAAATCTATGAGCAAAAGAAAAAGAGAGAGAGAGGCGGAAAGGAAAAATAAATGTACTTTACGTATACGACTTCAAAAAGCTATGCAATATACATCCAGTTGCCGACCCAGTAAATACACGACAATGTCATAATACCTTATCGAATTATCTAGATACCTTTTGCAAGAGGGTCAGGCAACATAAGCTCCAAACAATATGAAAAAAAATATACCTAAATCGATTATCATCTGAACCTATCTATCCTGTATATTATATGTGGGCTTCCTTGTTCAGTATGTTGGTAAAACTGCGTCTCGGCAATAATAAATTACGTGTGCGGTTACATTTGTTGATTGGAAGAAATAGAAATAATACCTGAAAAGATAAGAAGATGGTTTTTTTTTTTTTCAATCCGAAAAATGACCTTTAGTTTTATTTGTTAATATTCAGACTTAGGGTATGTGCCAACATTCTACGCGTCATATCCTTTAAGTAACAGACACTTTATCATTTAGGAAAATTATGCTCTACACTGTAATATTAGTGTGTAAAGAAAATAACGAACGGACTCTGTACTCGTACCACCCGACTCCTTCACTCGGGGGAGGGGAGAGGGCAGAACCTTAAATTCATTTCTCTTGCCGGTCAAGTGAAAAATGAAACAATTACACAATACATCCGAAACAGTTTGTTGTGTGCAAAAAATCATGTACATAGCAAATGTCGACTCGATTTCCTGGAAGTTCCATTTTAAATTGAATACCGGGGCCAAAGCTTGAATTACACCAAACTCGCTAGCAACCTTATTCCTATTGTATAGACTGCGTTTTTCTACAGAACATAGTACATTATTTGAGCACGTTGTGTGGGACTGAAAATCAGCGTCTATTTTTTTTTTGGATTTTTTGGAAATTGACTCCCCGCAAGTCGGATACAATTGGAAACCCCATTACAAAAATATACCCGTATCATTGTTTTCCAGTAAAAAAACAAAAGTGCAACAGTTGAAAACTTTTTTTTCGTTTTTTGTTCTAAATGTCACAGCGCGGATGCGTCATCTTCATCACAAATGAAAGCGTTAACTTTTCGTGAAACGTTCGGATGATCAATGTTTGAACAAGTGTACCGCCATCGCGGTATTCACGGGGGCTGTTTGCATACAAAAATCGAGAAGACTTAAGAGTATACCAGCAGATGATCAAAATTCCCAAATTTCAAATCCACTAATTAGATACAACGATGCATCAATCAACCAACACAAATTCGATTGCAATGGGTTTGTGGATCCGGAAGTACCGGGACATTGAACTTGAAACAACGACGCCTTCTATCCTTTCTCTTTTCTTTGTAATCCATACTTAACGAGTTGCGGCTTTTAGGCAAACAGAAATTCACCTGTAGCTGTACATCACACATGACACCATGATACGGGTTCAAACGGAGAAAAAACAAATCCGTGCTGCTGCGCTTCTCCTAAACCATAATTACGAAGCAGGTGTATACCTTCAACCAGGTGCTCCGACTAATACGCTTCATGCTCTAACACATAGTGGTTACACGGCAAGAAAGCGAGCACCATCTCTATAAAAATACTAGAGGACCGGATGCTTCCATCATTCCATCGCTCATTTCACGTTGTGTACCACCATGTTTACACTTGTTCCCATTTTGCTTTTCATTTTCATGTTATCAGGTGGTCAAGCATCGTTCCTCAATGGTAGGTAGATTGTTTTAAATTCAGTGGATGGATTACCTGTAAAACGTTTGTGTCATCACGAATGCCATCAGCAACTAAGGTGGCGTGCGGAAAGAGCAAGCTGTTGACTCCTCTGGCGGGCGGCAAAATCGTTGGCGGAGTAGCGGCGGATTGGGGTCAACTTCCGTTCGTCGTATCTCTGGAATCTCCTCGAGGACAACAGCTCTGTGGTGCGGCCATCCTCAACGACCGATGGCTGGCTACGGCCGCTCACTGTATTGGCAGGTACAACAACCCAATAATTATTTGGATGAGTTTTAAAGGTCTAGTGGGAGGCGAAGTTCATTATACTGCAAAAGGCCTGATTTGGTTATATATTGGGTTTCCTCCTTCTGAAAAAAAATATATAAATAATGTTACGATTAGAGATAGATATGTCTAGCAACCTCTTTTGGATATTTAGGCATTTAAAAAATAAAAAGGATGATGAAAAATGCAATTACTTTTTTTTTTGCGTTCGATGATGTACATTGCCTATAACTAATTTAGTAGAATTTTTTAGAAATGCACGTTGGGGAGAGCAGTATTTTTGTAGTGCACGCCCGCTTTTTCACGAACAATGGAACTTTGATTGTAATATTGACAATAAGTCGGTCGCCATTCCAAGCATTATTTTATTAACCGAAGGACTCGATAAAAAAGGGGGAAAAGCTTTCCTTTTTGTTTAGTTTTTAAATGATTTAAGAAAAAATGATGAACGTTTCTTCCCATTCCTCAATTTCCCAAGTTCAAAAGCTAATGAGCTTTTTAATTCAGGATAGCAGCAAAAAAAAAAAAAAATGCAATTTTTTTCATGTTTTTGGGGAGGCGCAAGACGCAAAGACAATCGACTTGAGCGTTGACGTCAATAGGGACCGCCGCTTATTCGCCCGTCTCTTCTTCTTCTACGCAAGTTGTCGAATGAATTCAATTCCTCCCCTTTCTCTCTCTTGCCGGCGTCTCTTCCGTCCCTCTCTCTTTTACTCTTTTCTTCCACCCTTTTCATTCGCTCTTTTTTTTTTTTTTTTTTTGGTTGCCTTAGTACACTGAGAAGAGACAGACGAGGATAAAAACGAGGACGCACAGAGAGAATGTTTAAACAAAAGAGGCGGCGGCGATGCGGTGCGGTCGGGAGAGCCGGAGCAAACATCAACTCCCGCTGTCAACCCATGCACCAGTGTTCCACTGAGATCTTTTTTTTTTCTCTTGCGTTTTGAGGCTTCTTTTATCCGATCTATGTTTTATAAAAAAAAAAAAAAAAAAGCTTCGCATTTTCCTTTTCTTCAAAGACAAGTTTTTAGGGTTGTACAGCGCAATGAAGGACTTTTCATTGATTACAGCAGGACCCCCCTCTGTCTTTTCGTCGCCAAACGATTCGCCAAAGTCTGGCTTCACTTTGTCTTTGTCGTTTCCAGGTGAACGCATCAACACTTTTTTATTTGTTGGTAGTGGTTGTGTGTTGTTGTTTTTACACTTGAACGGGGCATTGATTTCCATTGTGCCGTATAGGGAAGTCCGTCAGTTATTTTTTTTTTTCTTTCGACATTGCGTTAATATTCACGAACGAGGGATATATGCACAAGATAACACCATCCATCTAGCCGATTTAAAAGCGGAAGATTTTCTTGTTTTTTTGTTTGGTGGTGTACAAGCGTCAAATCGCAGAAGCGAGTCGAGTGGCTGAACACAAGAGCGTAGAGAGAATGAAGGGAGAGAGAGAGAGAGTGGGGAGAGCAATCAAACTCATTTATCGATTTTTCGCTTCTCTTCCTTCTTTCTGTGCTACCATCAACACCAACACACACGGAGAAAGGGAAGGGAAAACGACGTCGCGGCTGCGGTGGTAAAAAAAAAAGGGATTTACGGTGTCGGTTTTTTTTTTCTTTTTTAAAACTCCCGCGCGACCCTTTTCTCTTCGCCTCTTTTTTTCTTCTTTTGGATTTGCATTCTCGTCGTCATCAAAAGTCTCTTTCTCTCCGCGAAGAATAAACGCGATGGGATTTACGTTTTTGTTTTTCAACTTTTTTTTTGTTTGGATATTTTCTTCCTTTTTCGTTTTTTATTATTCACGTTCTTCGATCAAGGATGTTGGGCGAGCGACGAACTATTACAAACGGAAGCTTCTTCCGCTGTGGTTGCGAATCTATTGATATGTGCGCATCACCCAGTCAAAATGGAGCGCTACACAGCGGTTGATATGATAATGAACTTTCCCTTCTTCTTTTTTTCATTTTGTTTATCGATTCAACCGAGCAGCGTGCGGATAGCAGCGATTGCTGAGAGAGATGTGCTCAGATAACATGTGTAGCTGTAATGTAGCGGACGGGAATCCTACCCAAATAAAGAGAAAGAGATGAAGCACGATGTTTATAAATTTATATAAAAAAAGTTTAGAATTATTGATTAGCTAAAGCTACCGGAAAAAGTGCGTCTAAGCCAAAGGCTCTCGTGTCGCTCCCGTGATTGTGGCTCTTTCGTTCCGAGGCTTAAAGCGAGAAGAAGGCATCTCATTTTCCAAGAGCCCAGGCATCTCCACACACACACTGTTGCGAACCGTTTTCTTTTCTAGATGCATCATTGTAGAGATTTTTTTTTTGTTATTTTTCTGGTTGAGTGAAACCTATGTCGTTTCACTATTCGGTAATATAATTGGCTGCTATTCTTTTCGATTCTCTGTCCTCTTGCCCCAGTGGAGAAGTGAGGACACATCTTAGACATCCATCGTCTATTAGCAAACGACGCATCATTGAATCTTTAATATATAAAGAAATCAATGCGTCCAATTAAAAAAAAAATCTGCCAATCAATAGTAAAAAATAAAAATCGATTAATCAACTCTTTAAAAAATAAAAAAAATAAATAAAAGTATTTCCTTTGTTTTTAACTACGTACCATGTGTGACAGTAACAAAGCCCACCAAATTGTGGCTATTGCGGGTTCATTGGATCCTTCGTTGGCGTCGGAAGCGTCGAAGCGTCAAGTGTCGGAGGGCGCCGAGGTCCTATTAGCTCCGGGCTACGTCGACGGCACGCGACTCGATCTGGCTTTGATCCGGCTCAAGCGGCCGTTCAAGTGGCGTAAAGGCTTCGTAGAGCCCGTCTGTTTGCCCGATCTTTCATCGTCGGTTGCTTCCTCACACCGTATCGTAGCCAACGGCCGCTCCAGCAAAACTCTTCATTCAAACCAAACAGGTAAAGCTGTACCATGGCATTGTAATGCACCTGGTACTTTCTACGGCGTATGTTTCAATGAAACAGGTTTCCACAACAAGTTGGCTGTTGTTGAGGAAGACGATTCACGGATCAACGAGGTCCGAATGGCCACAGTGGCCGGTTGGGGCTGGAACGACGAGGACGGTGTGAATATGAGCACGAAATTACATCGAGTCCAGGTGCCTTTGATGAGCCGATCGGAATGCGAGAAACGTTTTCTTACGGCCGGCTATTCCATCCCCATCGACAAGACGAAAGTATGCGCTGGATGGCCGGAAGGCGGTAAAGACGCTTGTCAGGTACGTCCTTTCCCTTTTTCTTTTTTGCACTCGTTTAATTTCACGGTTTCCCTTTCGCTGACAATTATTGATTCAATTTCCTTCTTTATGAATCCTGACGACAGAGAAACTTTTCTTGATTAAATAATTCGCTTCAACGTTGTGATTGTTGGCCCGTCTACACGTTGACCCTTTTGTTCTTTGAAAAAAGAAAACTTTGGCTCGTGATTTTTCTTGTCGTCCAAAAATCCGTGATCTCTTTAAGCCGTCTAGTAAAAAAAAAAAAAAAAAAAATTTTAGTTGGAGGTCTGAAAAAAAAAGTAAGTACGATGTGGGGGATGTTTTTATAACTCATTTCGGCCGTACGACGAGGTCTGAGAATTGCCATCAGGTGCGAAAAGGAATAGCTCACGAGATTTTCTTTTTATGGAGAGCGCCATGTGCAACTGTGTTATTGGGGTCGCATTCTTCGTGAAATAAGGTTCTAACTATGCAATCCTTCCTAGGCAACAAGAATTATATGTCATCTTGATTGCCTTCTCATCATTAAATCGTCCAAAAATGTCTACTGCTGGAAAATAGCGCTGAATAATAAATAAGTAAATGGGATTGCAAGTCTACATTAATACCGTGTGTGTGTGTTGACGATTTAAAAACCATTGATATGTGGACTCATTTTCTTTTCTTCCTGATGCGGGGAAAAATAAATACAGGGCGACAGCGGTGGTCCCCTGGTGGTGGAACAGGATGGTGTCATGGTCCTAACAGGTGTCGTTTCAGGCGGAATAGGTAAGCATTTTTCTACGTAAAATTTTATTACCTTTTTTTAGGGAGAGCATGGCGTCCGAATTACGATTTAGATGAAAAACTAAAGATGATTTTTCATTTAACAAGGTTGCGCTCGGCCCGGCTTGCCTGGATTGTACACTAATGTGGCACACTTCCTTCCTTGGATGCTGGACATTATCAAAAAGAGGAAGTGAAACACTTCCTCTTTGCCTTTTACGAGAGCACAATAAATAAAATAAAATAGTATAGACATTAAAAAAAAAAAAACGGGGCCGGTTTCAGGACGTGGTGGGAATTTTGTCAGGTTTTCTTTTTCCTCAATACATTCACATGTTAATCGTTTTTTCTCTTTTACTATTATTATTATTCTTTTCCCTTTCTTTTCCGGCTATGCTGTCCAGTCTGCAGCTTTTGTGAGATGAGTATTTTTTTTTTTTACCCCGTCGAGATAACAATCGGAATCGATAAGTCAAACGGGTCCGAATTCAAGTTCGCGAGGAAAAAGAAAAATCACCTGAGTCGGTGACGTATTGATCGATCGTTGTCGTTGGTATCATATAAAAAGAGTAAAAAATGTGCGAGAGGCCCAAATGGATATCTGCTACGGGTGACGAAACTGACTGACCAAAGTTCTATTCTTTTTTCCAATGGATATCCGGTCGATAGGATGTACCATTGGCGACGGTGCTCTGTAAAGAAAAAAAAAGATATATAGATACCGTGTGAACATCGGGTCACGATACACTTTACGGTGACGTCAGTTTCGGTCCTCTGCTTTTAATGCTCCTTAAAAGAAAAAGAAACAAATGTATAAAAAAAAAAGAAAAGAAAGGAAAAAAAAAAAGTGGGGGGCAAGCAGTTGTGCGTGTGAACTTTGGAGGGCAGTCCCGCTGGGGCCAGCTCACGACTCACGCAATGTTTACTCAATCGATAAACGACAGACACAGTAGAAAGAGGAAGCCGTGGTCGTTGTCGACAAGAAAAGTGAGTGGAGAGGAATCACGTAGCCTTTAACTAATTGGACACAGCCCCTAAAGGTGAGGCCCGCGACGTCTCCTCAGGAAAGAATGTGCAACCGCAGACGGTCATAACAGACACCCCAACGTCAGCCAATTGGACCCAACCCACACACGAAAAACAACAAAATAAAGGGGGAACCAACAAGTTCTTGTGAAACTTGTTTTGCTACCCAACACTGATTAGCTACTGTCAGCGACGCACGTAATGAATAAATGAACTGGAAAATCGGAAAGATCAAGTCTCATCGCAAAAAGGGCAAAAATCAAACCGAGTTAAATTATTCAAGTATCCGAAGAAGTTTCGGAGCACAGAAAAAAAAAATAAAGCGTATTTATGGGTTCCACGCTCAAGTTGAAATTGCCCTTTTTTTTCATTCGTCGGGATGGCGCATTTTCTTCTTTTAATGTTCGTCGGCAATAACGACCCCGCTTTAAAATCCGGAAGGCAGGGACGCAGCAATTCCGGTTTTTTAATCAAGAGCAAAATTCATCGCGATGGCGTTTGGACCCGACAAACACACAATCAGCTGATTATGAGCGAGATCACAAGAAATTCGTGATTTTCTCACCAGAATACATGACCTTTTCTTCTCGATTGAAAAACGCTGGCAGCTCGAGCACCCCGTTTTCCAATTAAGAGAAACGTTTGATCGCTTCTAATCAATCTGTACATTGTACATACAAAGAAGAGAACAAGGCATAGAATAAAATGACGAGACAAGACACAAAAATGCAAACAATAGAGGTAGGTCGACGAGAAATGTATAGAAGAAACAAAGCGTAAAACGAAATCTCAAATGGATTCCACGCGTCAATGTTTCAATCGTTTGCTCATCCGGCCGGAATACAAAAGCTCACGAGAAAAGTCGCGATGAAAACCAAGAAAATTTCAGACGAGAGAAAGAACGTTTCGAAAAGGAAACAAAGCAAAAGCTTATCGTAAAAAGAAGGTGGGGTGACTCGTTTCAAACTGCGTTCAAGACCCCAAAACGACGTCGATGTGAAGAATCCGGGGACTTTTGCGGGCGTGCGGATGAGAGTCATCGCGTACTACCCCAACTTAAAATTAGCTCCCCTCCCCACCCTCAACTGCCCCTGGTAGTAGCCCAGTTCTGTCACGATCTCACTCGTGCGTGGATCGATGAACCACGAACAAACGAAGAGAAAAGAAGAAAGAACGTGGGGGGAAGTCATTCGATTAGTTGACAAGAGAAATTCAAAAGAAAAGGAGAAAGGAGGAGAAGATCATTAAGAGAACACAACAATTAAAATAAAAAGAAGAGTTTCACCCCTTTGGTCGGTATTGATCGCTCTACTTCGGACTTGCTCGTAATTATCATAATAAGGCAGCCAATCATCGCCTTTCTTTTTTTTTTTTGCTTAACTGATCAGCAACTAATTTCTTCTTCCCCCAACAATGGCTTCCTATATTATTAGTCTTCAAAAAAATTGGCTCGATTGCAAAACAGAAAAAAATTTAATAATTTGTTGGAAATTGACAAAAAAAAATTATTTTGTATATTGTCATCTTCTTTGCCGCACCGCTTAAACTTTGCCTTTGAATTTGTAAAACTTTTCAAAGTGCTCGTACTCGAGCCGGAAAAGTTCGTGGATGCCAGGCGGCAGGACGGCCATGAGGTATCGGGTGGCGTGTTGGTCCAACAAGTCCATCAGGTGGTACAAGGATGTCGTGAGTTCTTGCTTGACGGACGGGTACAACGGCTGCTTCTTCAACTCGTTGAGTAGGTCAACAATGATGTAGGCTGCAGCACGACGATACCGCAATTGTTGCGTGTTGATCACGGACGCAAGACGGGCCAAGCGATTGGCTGAATCCGTTAAACAGGCCACTTCCGAATCGCCTGCTGAACGCCGCGAGTCAGAGCGTGAGCACGTGCACGCCATCAATCGCCGATAAACTTGGAGCAAAACAGGAACACGATCCGCTGCCACTTCTTGATGCTTCGTCAATAGATAATGAAGCGTTTTGTAGATGGCCGTGAAAATCGAATCGAAATGCTCAGCAGACATGTCTACGTTTAGCGGTAGGGCGAGACAGGCATGAAGAGATGATGTAATGTCGTGCGGATAAGCTTCAGAATCGTTCTTGTTCAACAGAGCCAGGTAAATACCCATGGGCGGTAGGGCTAAACGGACGACACGGTCGATGGATGTACTTGAATAATTGCGACAGACGGATAAAATTAGATGTTGGATGACTGGCAAGGCCGTTTGGATGACTTGCAGTCGAACACCGAAACGATCTTCTTTCGGAGGTATATCCGCCGTCACAAGATGGCGGAAGAAACAACTGATGCGACGGACGTCTACCTCGCAGCATACTTCATCCTGATTGCCTTCCTCCTGTAAAGCTTTTACTGAAGCCGATTGAAGGTCGTCAATCATAGCATTTGTAATCACGTAAAATTCTTTTAGGTTTGACTTGGCAATCAATTGGCAAAGAAGACGATCGTCCCATCGAGAAGAGTTGAGACTTGCACGATAAGCGTTCCAGGTATTCATTTTGATATCACGGCCGTGATGTTTGGGCGGAAGTGTTAAAACAAGGCTGAGGAATCCAGCGCAAGACAAACCCGCTGCTTCATCAGTTGAAAGTAAACCTTTGCGAGCAGCTTCTACCAGTTTGGGTAGACTTTGTAGCAATTCCTTGATTTCTTGTGGTTTTTCTGTTTTCTCTTGTTTTTCACCGTCTGGAATTTTGGCGGTTTCGGTTAGGTGCTCCTTATACATTTCCAGAAGGCAATGGGCTCCTTCCATCACATCAATCAAATGGTTTTCAACTTCATTTTCAAATGTCTTTAAGAAACGATTTCGGATGATGTTGAAAATCTCTTCGTCTATCTTCTTGTGTTTGATCAGCCTCTTCATAGATAGAATTGTGACGGGAAGGGCTGTCGCTGATAGATCAGCTGTTTGAATCCAAGCAAAACTATTTTTCGACGACTTGGGTGATCGAAGCATTTCGTCAAACAATGTAGAGAAGATAAGGGCGCAATCGGGTAGATTTTTCGTGTTGGAAACGGCCCAGTTCATAAATTCTGTACAAGGAAAATACTCGAAGATGGGAGAATTCTTTTCCGTGTCCAATAGCCGTACGATCATCATCCAAAGCCGACTCTTGATTTGTTCCTGGGTACAACTAACAAGTAGACTGAGTAGACCCATCAGAATGCCGGAATGAACGGGGCCGAGAACGTATTCCAGTGGTAACAGCTCCAACAAGTCCAACGGGCGTAGCAATTCAGTTACATCGTGTTCGGTGGTGGTCGATTCTACTTGACGCATAGATTCTTGAATGTGCTCAGCTGACTGTCGCAGCCAGCCAGAGACTTTTTGATTGCCTCGATCGACACTGCCCACCCAAATGTCAACACGCACAGCAAACAGTTGAAGCACAGACAATGTGCCAGAGGAAAGGGCTAAAGTATCTTCTTCTGCTTTCCTTTTCCTGCAGTGATCGTGAATAGATCCAAATACAGCACAGACCAAACTCATTTGTAATGTGCGTTTTTCAGTAATATCTGGATCCGATAGGGCTTTCATCCAGAGTTCGGGTGATTCACTAATCTTTTTGCCGAGGATTCCTATTTGCTCTTTAGCCATGAAGGGTAAAATGTACTTCAAATTGTTGAGCCATAGTGACTGGCAATCGTCAAAGTGCTCGATTAGGTAACCGATGAGTTTCTTCAATATTTTTTCCTTGTTATTTCGATCACGACCACTAAAAAGAATTAAGTAACGGATTTTCTGTAACACAAGAGGAGCCCAAAAATCGATATGGGATTTTAGCGTTAATTCGGCCAATTGTAACCATTGCTCTTTTGAAGCGTAAGTATGGAAAAAGCTAAAATCCCACACGTCGTTTTGGACATCCGATACCACGCATTCCGGTTTTGTGGACTGTCTTTCTGCGTACAACGGGCTATACAACAGTAGTAGCTGATGGAGCTCCCCATAAGCAAATGCTAGTGTCAACAAAGGTGTCACGAATCCCTGTGTTCAAAAGCATTAAGTGGGAGGCCAAAATTGTATCATAATGCAATCATACGTACCTTAGGATTTTTTACAGCCATTTCTGTAAGCGATTTTTGCCTTTCGCTTACTGTGCCAAATATTTTGATTGCGTCATCCATTGTCTCGTCGCGGATGGAATAGTCGGCTAATTTTATGTTGAGCAAAAGGACACCTAGAACTTGCGCTGCTACTCGAGGTTGAGGATAATCTCCTACACAAAGAGAAAAATGTTCAGATTATCAGATAACCATATTAGAAGCAACACAGTACCTTCAGAATCCATGTTTTGTGTCCAATCTTCTCCTAGCACTGTGCATAGTAAATTCAACAAAGTCAAATTCTGTGTGATGGGTAGCTTCACTGTACATTCACCCATACATTCTAGCACACGTGGATGAAGTGAAAAACCATGTAAAGAGTGTTTGCTAGTTTTAACAGCAGTTATCAACAATGTAACAAATTTCTGAAAATTTCTTTGACGATGAAACTTCAATGCCAAATAACAGAGAATATCTGCACATGTCTCAGTGGGGACTTTTTCCTGTATCAAACTTCTTGTGATCAGTAGTAGAACAAATGAGTCATCGTTCCCAAAGATCACATCATCCAAAATTTCAAGAAATACAGTCTTTTTGCCTTCTTCTGAGCTAGGCAGGTTTAAAACATTCATTAAGAAATTGCTTAAAAAGCAATCAACTGTTGTGTCCGTGACATATTCTTTCTGAGTGAAGAGCACATGAAGTTTGTTGGCAGCTGCAACATGGGTGATGGGTGAATCAAGTACAGTTTTGATAACTTTTGACACAGCATAGATTGGTCCATGCATCAACAGTTGTTGTATACTGTCCTCCGGTTCTGCAAAAAGAACAATGAGTAAAAACGGACTGTTAGGAAACTGGCTGATAAAATGTTGAAGGAAAAATCTGGTAACTAGAAACATTGGGATCCCATCACACAAAATAACAACATCCCTATCGAACTAAACCATCAAGCCGTAATATAAGAACACGTTTCACAGTGCGGTAAAAATACGTAAGCTTTTTAATTTTAGACATTTCTGGAAAACAAATTTAAAATTTGTAACTCACGTGGCTGTTCCATGTTGGAAGTGGCATTAACTGCGTCTGCCGTTTTACAACGTTGCCTTTAACACTTTGCTTCTGCTGGCTTTTGCAACGTGAATTCTTATCGACAAAAAAATCAAAATATGCAACAAAACAAACTGTGTTGGTAAGCGTCATTTCATATTCGTTCCACGCCATTCCCAGTCGTATCCCACAATTTGAGGTGATTTTCGAGTGTTGCAACCAGACTACCAGAGTACCAAACTAATCTTTGTTGCTGCCGTGCTTGCTGCCTTTGGCATTTGACGATTCCTAAGGCAAAAACCAGTGAGCATGGCCATTAAAAATTCAATGCCAAATTAAAGCCGCTCTTAGGCTGCCGCCACTAGCAGTGAAATTGTTCATATTTGTTATTCAATACAAAGTCCGAAATGTGATTTCCTTTTCCCTCTTTTTTATTACTTATTATCAGAATATTGCACTCGGTTGTCTGGTCTATTTGCCAATATCAAACATACATCACGTTTTACACTGTTTGGGGTAGCAAAGTTCTCGATAACCCATACGCAATTCAGACCATATTGGGATGGGCTTCTTTATGTGGAGCACGAAATTAGCATTCAAGGCTGCCTGAAAGACAGTCTTCGTAAGAGAGAGTTAGTTTCAAGACGAAACTAATAATTTAAAACAATGGCCCAACGAAATACACTCTAGAGGGCTTGAGGACCTTCGTAGAAACACGGGACTTCCAACTCTTGCGGTTATACTTAGTTTCCAGGCTGTTAGAATGGAATTCAGTCGCAAATTCAGCCGCTTGTGTTTGTTCCACATCCTCCCGTACTGGAAAACGATTTTCGTTGTATTGACGCCCATCCTGCTTCTGCCAGTTCCTCTAATCGGGACTCAGGTTTCGTTAAATCTATTTTAAATTCCATTTCAATTGAAAAGGCCTTATCAACCCAACGGTTCCATAGGAAGCTTTAACTGGATATGTAGTTCTCATAATGGCGGTTTATTGGATGACTGAGGTACTGAACATTTACATAGTTGAACGCATAAAGTTAAATGATGTACGAAGTTTCTTAATATTTCTCTACCGGACTACACAAGGCACTTCCTTTGCCTGTCACTTCGTTACTACCCATTATCGCCTTCCCGCTACTAGGCATCATGAATACAGGTCAGGTTTGCGTGAATTATTTCTCGGAGACTGTGGTGATGTTTATCGGAGGACTGATGGTTGGTCTCGCTGTCGAATACTCAAATTTGCACAAGCGGATCGCCCTTAGAGTTTTGATGTTAGTGGGAACCGATCCAAAATGGTAAAATAACACATCATCCACTGTACCTATCATGATGTCATTTAAAACTTTTTATGGGGTACGTAGGCTGATGATGGGCTTCATGTGCGTGACGATGATTTTATCTATGTTCGTGTCTAACGCGGGAGCTTGCGCTATGATTTGTCCAATAGTCGAAGCCTTGGTTCAAGAACTGTTTCAAAAGGTAATATCTTTGCGGTTACGTTTTTACGCAGTTATTCCTGGTTAATTCAAATGATAGAATTCTAGTGACTGCGAAAAGGGTGACAATGTTCAACTTACGGCTGAAGCAAATGAAATCGACCGCGAATATACCGAAGAGTAACAGTTGTGATATTAAAATTCTATTAATTAAATATTTTTCATGAACTAATTTTTGTACAGCGAAGAAGCCGGCAAAGTGCGACGAGTTCGTGTCACTCTTTTACTTTCGATTGCTTATTCGGCTAATATTGGGGGCACTGGGACGCTGATAGGCTCCACCCCTCAGCTAGCCTTGAAGGGAATCGTTGAAGAGTATAAGGAAACGGTTGAGTAACAGAGCGATTTGCATTTCTAATTTATTCAACTCCTAACTTAGGTTATATGGGGAAGATAACGACCTATCGTTCTCTTCGTGGATGGTAGTCCTGATGCCGGCCGTACTGATAAGCACTTTTCTAACTTGGGTTTGGCTGCAATACCTTCTCTCCGGCTTTCAATGGTAGTAGTAAATCTATGAGTTTTGAATCAGGCATTTTTTTTTGGTCACCCTGAATTAATATACGGCGATGTTAACCGTATATAGCCAGAAAACAATTGAAAATGGAGATGGGAGCCAAAACAGCCGAGTGAAAAATCTCATCCGGACAAAATATCGTGAATTGGGCCCAACTAGCTTCAACGAAAAAGCTCTCCTTATCCTTTTCCCCATTTTGGTTATGCTTTGGATGTTTCGTGATCCCAAATTCATCGCCGGATGGGGCTCGCTTTTCTCAAAGTAACGGATATGAAATTCAAAATCTATCAATGACCCGTTCGCTTAACTCTGATCTTTTAGGAAAGTTGGAGATTCTGTACCAGTTTTACTGGTCATTTTGATCTTGTACATTCTTCCTATACGACCGGATTTCTGGTGTTTCAGAAGGACTGGCACTGAAAACGAAAAACCCAAAGCGAATGCCGCCATGCTCACATGGGAGTTCATGCACGCGAAGTTACCTTGGGGATTAGTTCTTTTACTTGGTACTTCCTAAACAATACCTATGAGGTATTAATGAATTTACCAGTTTACTCTTTCACTTGCTTTGCTAGGAAGTGGCTTTGCTCTGTCGGATGCCTCTAAAACATCGGGTCTGTCGAAATGGCTTGGACTTCAATTATCAGCTCTAGAAGTTTTACCTCCTTTTTCTATACTAATTATTTGCTGTATGCTTACTACTTGGATGACTGAGATTGTGAGTAATACAGCAACAGCCAACATTGTTCTTCCAATATTGGCACAAATGGCAGAGACTATTCGTGTCAATCCACTCTACTTGATGATTCCAGCAGCTGCTACGTATGTTCAACCTTCTAAGAATTATATATATTGGTACATTTTCTAATTCTTTTCTGTAAAGATGTTGTTATACCTTCATCCTTCCAGTTGGCACACCTGCAAACGCCATTGTCTATAACAGTGCCAAAATGAAACCATTAGACATGGTAAGTGTCAAGTATTTAATTTAATAAACTTACCTTTCATATTGATGCCCTTCCAGATGAAAGCTGGGGTCGTGACTAAACTTATGGCTGTTCTGATCGTTTGTGTTGTAATGGAAACTATTGGCAGAGGAATTTTTCCTGTGCATACCGAGTCTCCCTTAATAATGAACGAAACTTCACTAAGCCTCCCGACGACGTTTACAACGCCGGCCTTGCCATAGTTACATCAAAGACAATTATTTGTTACACACACAACGAATCTACCGATTTATACTTATATCAAATGACTGTTCACCATTTTCTTAACATTCGAAATAAAAGATATTTTGGTATGTATTATCGGCACCAGGTGGCTGTTGTGTATACAAACACCATTGTCGGCATTAATTGACGGATGAATTCGAATAAGTTCGATTCAACATAATTTTTTGTCACGGACAAAATGACGAGTTACTTCCAACTAGCGAGCCACGAGGAAAGAGAGAAAAAGGTACGGTTGATTAGAATACTTAATGCCACCGAATATTTAGGGTTTTACCTATCCTACAGATTGACGAACTTAAATTGCTGGAGCAAGAGCTAGCAAGTTCGAAGAAAAATGCGGTCTGTATATTTCATATTACAGAGCATTAGAAAGCACGGAAATAGAAACTAAATAATAACTAAACATATCAATCTTTTCTGCAGAAAGTATACCAAAGTCACGGGAACAGCAACATTCTCTTCATTGCTGATAGAGACAAAGTTCATTCCGAAACAAAGTTGAGCATAACTAAATTCACAGAAACTCACATGAAATTGTAGAAGTGAAGATAAGAAAATCTTTAAAGGATTGTGTAAGGTGCACTGTGAAAGACACTTGATTGCAAATTCCAATAAATTGCTTGGTTGAAATGGAAGGCCAAATAAGTACTAATAATACCACAATTAATTCATTGATAAACGGTTGAAAATATTTTACTTGAGAGCTTTAACAGAGATCACTGGATCTTCCAGAGCCCAGGATTGAAGTAGAATTTACGGTTGAAACCCCTCTTGATGATCTCCAAGGTTTGCTTCCCATTTTTTGTTCCAGTCCAATGACGAATCTGCTCATCAACCTAAAATATCAACAATTTATTTTCCCTCTCTACGACAAAAATTGTTTTTATTATACTATTTGCAGCAGACGATCGACGTGGCATTCATGAGCATCTCTCATGAATGTTAAACTCAGGGCTTTAATAAACCAAGTACCCTCGCTTTCCTCACGATAGGAAACGTAACCTGCAATACCGAGAGTATGAAAAACAGCCACGGTGTAAATTTAGAAAATGTATCGGAATACCTGGAAGTGTGGAATATGTAATGAGCATATCACCGTAAGACCTCTCGATTTCTGTTGGGGACGTTGGAACGGGATTACCGTCGGTAACCGTTCGCCCAGACTGGAAAGCTACAGGAGCAATTCGATGGCCAATGTCGATGTTATCACCTCTGCAAACGAAAAAAATGGTAAGATAATTAAGAAACTACTTTTCACCTTACTGTACTCCTTAGCCTTAAAACCAAGAATACCGGCAAAATTGAAAGAAGAAAATCTTCGGTTTGCCTTTGAGCAATGGACAATTTAAATTATTGAAGCGACGGAGCAGGTCTTCGGATGAGAAGAATTTACAATCTTTCGTGTATATAAGAGTTCCTTCGTCGTGAGTTCCACTTTTCCCGTGGCTCATGACAGCCACGACCACAGAGTCCGCATCAGTGTGGTCTTCGCTTTTCGTGAACAATTCCAGCTCGTCATTAGTTTCCTAAAATTGCGAACGAAAACAGAATACGATTGGAAGTGGCAGGAAAAATTTTGGCTTTATTTTTAGATTTACGATCCAAGTCAAATCAGATTTGATAATGACTCTGTAGCCAAGTTGCTGTAGCAATTGGTCAAGATGGATGACATCCTTCTCCGACCCAACGCGGCGACCAACAATGTCGCTGCTGAATTTTTCGAAGTTCATAATCAAAGCTAGACCCCTGGGGAATATGTTTCGATTTGGATAGATATCCTGTCCAAGGCCTTTAATTTCGTCTCCGATCGTCACGCGAATATCGAGCAGGTTATAATCAGGTGGTAAAGCATCTGTCACAGGGGAACCTCGGAACGAACTGCTGCGTTCGCGTGGAACGGGTTGAAAAGGATCCACTTCGATGTAATTCGGAGGCTGAAGTACTCTTCTCCTGATTTACACAACATAATTTGGATGTCAAATCATTTTTGTTTTATGAAACAATACAATGGCAAGTCAATACAATCTAACCTGTATTCATCACACTGTGGTGACGATGATGAGTAGAGCAAATTTGGCAAACTGAAGTCTCCATTGCTGATTTCTCTGCTTTCCCCACTTTGATTTCTCCTTCTTATGGGAATAGCATTTGTTTCCCTGGAATGAATAAACTGGTGGGCAGGCTGGTTCAAATTGGAACGGGTAACTTCCAAGACAGATAACACTTCAAACTGATTTGTCTCTCTTAAGGCACCCACAAAATTACTGTAGGCATTAGGGCCTCTTTTGACAAGCATGAAACACAACTCTAATGCAGGAGTTTCATTTTTCTAGAATTTTAAAAGGCAAGATTAGAAAACAATAATTTGCAGACCTTTCACAGCTAAATACCAAAATATCCTCAACCATCTGTTGTGAGAAAACCCGATATTTTTGCTGCAGAAGAGAGAGGAATCTGGGGTTCAAATCTAGCAGCTTTGTCAAGTCTACCAATGAGCGTAATATTGTATCCTGGTCACACTGCTCCATTTTTCTGACAAGAGTGGCAAAGAAAACAGTAGTCATATATATAGCAAGAAAATAAAAAAAAAAAAAAAAAGATTCATAGACATACTAGGGGTGTTTCTATATGCAAATAATACCTGCCACTAACTGATGCCACATGAGAAAACAAATGACGAATCAGTATAAACTTCTTGGCGCGATACGACTACTAAATAGAAAACAACTGAACTACTCCGTTCCCGCTCAACTATTTCGAAACAAATGGTTGTCACCTACTATTATGAAATGCGTATTGGGGACTTTAGACTTGTGCGTCTGGACGACATGTTTGATCGTGTTATGGACCTCCAGGCATTATTGCGAAATACATGTGAAATTTTAGAGCTGCATCAAGGCACTACTGTCCTCGTTTCAATATTCTGACGTAAAAGATGCTAAGCCTTAAACCGGAAACTTAACTGTAAACTGATATGTCAGATCTTGTTGTTGATAAGCTTTATGGTTTTTTGCCCCCACATTTTTAATTTTTAGTTTCCATTCTTCCCTGAAAGATGGCTAATCAAAATTTGTCGAAGTAGACGTTAGATGGCTTCGCATGATCGCTGCCAAATTTGAATTTACCGGTCTGGACTGAACAGGTTGGTAATTGGATAGTTGCTCAGAAAGATGACTGAGATTGTTTGACAATAACAAAGCGATTCGACAAGAACACGCGCGCACTTCTGGCGTTCTATGAGAAGTCTTCAAACAAGAGAAAGATGATGTACGTTTCCAGTCAAGCACTCAGGTCAGGTATTTTCTTTCCTGTCAGCTTCTTCGTTTTGCTCACCGACTTACCCTTCGAAAAATGGAAATAAATAATTCATATTTCATTCATTACACGTCTCGTGGTCAGCGTCACAAGAATGCGGTTCTCTCTACTTCTTCGCTTTTTCTCCCCCCCCCCCCAAAAAAAAACTCCCAAAATTAAAATATCACATGAGCTATACAACAATTCCAACCCGATTTTTCTTCGAAATAGAAAAACACGAATTCTTTGACCACAAGCACCGAAAAAAAGCGTTCAACAATTTTGAAATAAAGAGATTGACTAGGATGTGGCAAACAATAATAATGACTCGTCACGAATTGCCTTGAAATATTTTTTTTCTCTTTTTTTTCTTCCGTGTTTCTACAATTTCTATGGAAGAGTCTCGACTGTTGGTTTTTCTTGTTCCCGTAAATTAAGCATTGAAGAAAAAAAACAACTTCAGCAGCGTTTGATGTCTTGTACAGAATGGGCGGCGATCGGAGTATTTGTCAAGGAGTCGCCGCCAACGGTCGCCGCCGCCCGTTCGTATCATCTCCGCCCATCTGTGGAGCTCTCTATCTCCTGTGTAAAATATAAAGGGCGAGTTAAAAAAAAAGAGGGGAAACAATTTGAAATACATAATCAACGTGACTCTCATCATCATCACCATACGTATGCAAACGTTCAGAGAAAATTTCCATTGTAAAGCCGGAAACGCCCATCTTTCACATCTCCGTCCACCTATATAAAAGTATATTATACCACATGCTATATGAACCAGACAACTAAAAGAACAATGGAGAACGTAATCCACTATAGTTTTTTAAAAGAATTATGATTATTTTAGATGGACGCAGTTCGTAAGCGTAATTAGATTCAATCTGGCACACACGCAGGCACCATGATGTCCATCAGGAACTCGTTCTTTCGTTTTTAGAAGCTGCCTGTTGTTGGCAGTTTTAATTCAGTCTAAACATAGTTACGAGGGTCAATCTTTCTAAAAGGGTAGGAAAGGGTTAGTTTGGAAATCAGGGGAAACAGGTTTGCTCCGTTCTGATTACCAAATCGATACGTCTCGAATAGATGTGGTTTCATTTGAAATTCACACGTTCCCGGATGAAGAAAAAGAGATTTTTGACCGATATCGCCAATGAAATATGGGCTGTTGAAAGACAATCGAACGGGAACGCAAAATTAATGAAACAATACACCATGTTAAACTTGTGATGCTGAGAATATTTTCAATTATCTGTCGCTTCTTTTGTCTGCATTCACCGTCGTTAGGTCTGAGCCTGTCGGCGGTTTTCCGCATTAAACATTTTTTCTCCAATAATTCCAATCGAATACAAAGAAACAGAAAACAGGTTAGCACAAAATGAAGTTAGACATGTGCATTAAACTTTGACGCCACTTCGATCGACCACATGTCAATTTATATAATTAACTAGTCGAATTTTTTGTTGAGATTTCCACCAACAAGTTTGTTCCGCCATTGATTTCCCGTTTGCAAGAGATATCTGAATTTAATGAAGACTTGATTCAAACAAGAATTCCACAATCTCTGCTAACCGTAATTGGTAACTGCAGGCTGTTCCTACATTAGTATAAATCTAACGTCAATGCAAATTTAACAAAGCACGTGAACGTACATTCGTCGTCCTGATTTTCAATTGTAATGTCGTTTTTGAAAAATGAGATGATTTTTCCCAAGAGAAAAACATAAAATTCTCATTGTTTTTCTGACCGCCATCATGCACATCTCTGATGAACTTCAATGAGGGCGGGCCAAGTTTTCCCCATTTTGTAATGCTCAGCAGGCTCATTTGTTATATATTTTGTGATGTACACACATCGCCATGTTGAATGCCAAACAAATGAGTCTGTAATTACCCCGTCCCAAGCAAGGCAGTAAAAGGATAAGGGAAAACAAAATTTTGTGATCAAAATGGAGGAAAGGAGAGATTTATTCGAGAAATTTGTTTCCTTTTGGTCTTGTATTACCTATTCCCCCCCCTCCCCCCTATACACGGTATAGGGGTGGGGTCTGCAACCGAGCATGGCGCATGCGGCAGCATTTTTAATGCGTATAGACGTGATAATGGCCAACAACAACAACAACATGGAAATTATTCTTTTATTTTACAAAAAAAAAACGAAATTATCTCATCAATATTCCCGACCGGCGATCCTTCATATATGCGAGAAGAGCTCGCGCCATGTGTCAGAATATATTTTGAAACACCCAAGAAAAACCCGCGCTGAACAAAAGAACGTGAGAGAGGAGGGGTGGAGCCTTGTTTGCATACTAATCGGGGGGAGAAGAAGAAGAAAAAAAAAACAAGAAATAAATTGGGCATAAATATATTGATGGTCTCCTTTTTTCTGCATAACAAAAAAATGCATTACAGATGTTTTTTGGGAAAGCAGCCAAATAAAATCGATTGCAAAACTTCGAATTCGTATGGGGATGAGTGAGGTAGCTGACCTTGGAATAAAAACGTTTTCTTTCCCCGCAAAAAATCAAGGCTTTTCTTTTTTTTTGGAAGAGGGGAACGGGCAAGAAAATCTATTTTAAATAATTAGAGAGGGGGCAACCAAATTAGGCGGTGGTTTCGTTTCATCTGTTGATTTGATCTTATTTAAGAAACCAAAGTGTAATATTTGAATAAGTAACTGACCTTGGAATAAAGATATTCATGCAAAATCAAGTTGTTCGTTTTTCTTTTCGGAGAGGAGGGGGGCAAGAAAAATCCACTTGAAATATTTAGAGAGGGGGTAACCAAATTAGGTGATGATTTCGTTCTACGTGTCTGTTGCTGGTGACCTTATTTCAGAAGCCATAACATTTGGCTTACAATTGGAACCTTGTTTTTTTTTCTTGCACCAGCTATTAACCACTAGAATGTTTTACTGCTGCTGTATAGGATGAATGTGAGCGTTTTTCATTTGAATTGGACAGCCGAAATGGCTTCTTCCGTGTATTCCAATCAAGCCAGTAGCAGACGACGAAGCCAAAAGAAAGCTTACAAATAGTTCCACAAATGACTTGCCACTTTGACAAACGACATTGTACACCGTATATAATACTGTAATATTCTTAATCACGCATAACGCTATATCGTGACTAATTTTAATAATCATCATTAAAAATTAACGTGAAAATGAATATAGCTTTGGCAATGCCGCAGTATGTTAAGAATATTGTGGTACAGACACAGCTGATGTTTAGAATTGCAAACGCACGTCGAGTTCGTTGGGAAAGGCGCCTACTTCATTATCTTGTACACACATTATTGTGTGTTTTTATGATGAAAAAGCTCTTCTTTTGCCAAGAAACGTGACAATTATAATAAAAGCTAACACCCGCCCTGTGAAAAATGCCCACTTCTCTTTGGGAGGCAAATTTTACACGTACGTCAATGAATTTCCATTCGTCACACACTGTGCAAGAGAAAAACAATAAACACACACCATATGGTAATGAAAGGATTGTGAATTTTCATTCCCGTGTGGGAATGGGAGGACACGAATGCTATTCAAATCTACAACTATTGTGTGAAAATAAAACGAGGAGATCATTGCATATGCTTCACATCTTCTAAAGAAATTTCATGACCTTTTTAGCACATTGTCCGGATTTCGATCCATCTGAAGCGTAAACAAGTTCAACCCAGAATGCAGCGCAGTTGTGCAACATGTCTAAGTGTTCCTACGAGTTCGACTAAAGTTATTAACCATCAGTAAAGATTATTATAAACACATGAGGACAGTAATAGGTCGAGTGGAAATGTTTTTTTTCTTGGGAGGGGGGGGGGTAACGTAACAGTAGTTGCCTATGTTTCATTTGAATACACTTGGGTTTTTTTCTTGTCAGACTTATTCAAGTGTGTGTCTTGTTTAACAAAAAAAGAAGTTGGGAGGCCGCCACGAATGCAACATTGATGTTTACGTCTATCTCGATCGTCTCGAGATAACGAGCGTCTGCAACATGTTAGAAAACAGCTCTCTTCAATTGTGTTTTTTTTTGTATCATCATTATTATTATTATTTCGTTTTGCATAACCCGTTGAGAAGACCAGACAACGATAAAGCAATCTGAGATCAAGAGGTCATCTGTTTCAACAGAGATCGCTTTGATGGAGGTTACCAAACAACACAAATACTATATTGTAAAGAATTATTTCCAGGTCAAGATTTCATCATTTTTTCCATTCCAAATCATACGTTTTCATTTGAAATGTGTACTTTGATAGCTTTTTCTTCGATTCTAACTATTTAACGTGTATGCAAACGACCCTTGAAGAAAGAAGTAATTTAAATTACATACGCCTGGATATTGGAGCTTATGGTCTCGTACATTCTCCGCACAAATGTAATTAAAGTCGGAGACATAAAGATATGCTCATTGTGTATTTCGTTAGTCGTTTAAACTAAGAGTCAAATTAAGATACGTATCTCTATAATAAGACAGACAGAATAACGAGAATCGTTTAATAAACACTCAATGACCTTCCAGCCTTTACGCCCATCACATATTCAACGGTACTAAAGATAATTCCAATCATTTCTACTGGCATATGTTAAAATCGAAAGAGAGACGAACACGATTGAATTGAAGTTGTTTACAAGCACGCGATACTCTTTCAAGAAAAAAGAAAATACAATCCCATACATTTTGAAAAATATTCATTCTGGCGCCATCCTTTAACCATGCCCCCTCTATAAAATAAAATAAAAAAACCAGAGCCACAATACAAGAGGCGCTCTCTCTGTCTGTATATCCGATAAGAGATCAACTGTATAGATATAAAAAGCCCATCATGGCCGACAGATATATCTGTGGTGCACTGTACAAAAAGAAAGGGCCTGCTGTTTTGAGATGAAGAGCAGAGACGCCCTCTGGGTTTTCGGCTTCAAACAATAAAAAAAGCTAAAAAATTCTAAAGCGGTAGGGAAAACAAAATTTCTTTACCCCACCCAATGTTTTTTTCGGGTGACGTCGAATCGTAATAGACCTGGGCTCATCAATTCAGATAGGTCA
The DNA here is from genome assembly GCF_022539665.2 of Daphnia carinata. Classification (NCBI taxonomy): domain Eukaryota; kingdom Metazoa; phylum Arthropoda; class Branchiopoda; order Diplostraca; family Daphniidae; genus Daphnia; species Daphnia carinata. The sequence continues at coordinate 8,421,141 of NC_081337.1, forward strand.
ATAGCTCCTCCATATATCCGACCATATCGGTTCAATCTCAACATCTAAAAGGGTTGTGTCCAGACTAGCTAAATCACCGATAAGTTTACTGTCTACTCAAGTCTACCAACAAATACAATAGATTATTTTCATTTTGCATAATCATCTAACAGGACAGCCAAGAACACGAAGATACTAGAAAAGCCAATGTTTTGATAGAAAAGTATTTGAACCAAATGACAGAGGATGATCTTAACATATTGACCGATTGTGTACACAATGAAAAAGTGTATACAAACTATTTATTACGAAGAGGCTTTTTACCACACGCGTTTGTCGACATAAACTGAAAGAGACAAGAAACTTTTGTATTCACTGGTCGGTCGATTCTTGAAGAAACGAAACAGACGGAGGGTGAAACGAAATGCAATCAGGTCATCGTCAACCGGCTATCTGAAAAATATCTTATTTTTTATATTTTTCGGCTGCTGCCTTTTACCTGCCTCGTACTGTTGAATGATATAAATGACTATAGGGCCCGTCTTACAATTTTCAGGTAAAAAACAAGCGCCGGTCGTAAAAGAAATAAAAACTTTAGCCAAAGGTGGGGGAGAACTGTTAATCTTATTTTCTGTGATGTCTCCATCCACTCTGCTCCTGGGTATATTTTTTTTTTCGTGTCCCCTTGACCGGTTTGGCCAGCCCTGTCTTATGTGCAGCAGCACACCTGCGTCGGTACGGAATTTCGTTGTATTTTTGCGTGTGTTTTAACCATTTCCACCTCTCGGGCGTTCAGAAAGCAATCATCCATCAGTAACGCAGTTGTTGCATTCTGATGAGAGAAACTGGTCAGGTCAAGCTTCCCCCCTTTGGAGGTGATTCCAATTTTTTCGTCTGACCAGATATGTAAGTCGCTTGTTTTTGTTTTCGAAAATAAACGATGAACATTCCTATCCGCGATTTCATTCAAAACCCACAGATCAAGTGGCATTTTGTGTGTAGACGAATGAAATGTAATACCTACACGAATGATGGATATTTTAATCAAGAGTTCTCAGATATTCACCACAATCAGATGATGTGTGGAATGTTTTGATAGGATGTTATAAACTTTTCTCTAAAGAAAACCATTTTGATTTTATTTATGTCCGATTTTTCTTTTAACTATTTATGTGTCTCGAATTCTTCGTTGTTTGTAGGTCTGCGAGAATTTCGAGATCTATTCATTTGATGTCTACATCTCTTTCACGGATTCACAGCCGAGAAATAGGAGGCTATAAACACATTTGTGTATTAAAGAAATCTGATTTTTATAGGGGGAAAAATCGAGTTCTTTCTCCATGGCAAGGGAAGAGATCGGATCAGACTCTTTCTTGAATAATAGATAGTCTGCCTTCAGAGCCGTCTACTAATGACCTCGATGGCGGTTGACTTCTTATTCTATTTCTTCCCCCTTCTACCTTGTCCTTTTAGATTATTATGTGGCCTCGTCACAACACAACATGTATAGGAATATATAAGGCTCTCTGATAATTTCTATTTCCCTTTTATTTATTATTTTTTAAAAGAAATAATATTTAAGTCCTTGGGGTAGAAGGATTTTCGAAAAATATACACGATTTCTCCAACAAAATTAATGATGATAATAACAAAAAAAAATAAATAGAGAAGATATGCAAATATAGGTTTTTATATCGCAATCAACATTGAAGAAGATATCGGAAATAGCTTTTAATGTCAACGAGATTACGGCCAACAATCAGCAAAGAAGAAAAACAAGAGCCACCACTTAATAAACAAGAAAACCGGTTAAAACAAAATTTCCTTTTTATTTTATTCATTGAAAAAAATACAAGAAAACTTGTTCAAAGAAATAGAAGTTAAAATCTCGAAATAACACCCGTACACACAATATAATAGGAAACAAGAGAAGCGGATCAAAATTTAAAAAAAGAGGGATTTACCGAGTTCACATGATTGCCCTTTCGTGTCATTGTGTAATCCACATAACATTTGATAATTTCTCAGAGTCATAAACATGGCATTCCTTATTGTTTTCGTTTTCCATTTAAAACCAAAAAGAAATTGGTAAAGTTATTTCGTGCTTTATAATAAACGAGCTCGTTTATCGTGATGATTGGTTAATATATATATTTTACGCAATAATGTGTTTACCATTTGGAATGAAACAAGGACATTGTAACTTACTATTTTTTAGTCTGACAGAATAAAATGAAGACAAGGGCAATTAAACCACCACATTAGATCGTCTTCTATAATGCAACAATGACAAATGATGTCGAGTGAAAAAAGAGGAGGTAGAATTATGTCCAGCATTCGCGCGATGACGCAATAATAAATGATGATGATTAAAAAAAACCTATGGACGTATGATTTATACGTAGTCTACAAATATTTAAATAGCCTTTCAAGAAAAAAAAGAATAGTGCCATGTAGAAAAAAAAGAAAATTTAGAAAAATAATAAAAGTTAAAAAGAAAACATTAAGAAGAAGATGGAACATCTTCTGCAATGCAGAGAGGGGAACTCAGATAAAAGAAGCGTTCCTCTTTAAAAAGAAGGGATTATTACTTTTTTCCCTCAAACTGTCTTATTAGACTAACGTCTGTTTTTCCTTTAACCATTTTTGGTCAATGTTCTTCCCCCCTACTCCGCATCTTCCTCGTCTTTCCACCTGATGTGTTTCTCTTTTTGGTGTTGGAAGGGATGCAAACATCTTCATTGTGTCTGCTGTTATTGTCTGCGTAAAGGTAGAAAAGGAATAAAAAAATATGATGAGGGTTGCAGTCAGTATGTTATAAATTACAATCTTCTTTTTTTTTAAGGATGTTGTAAAAACACATCTCCTGTCGACGAAAAAGATGAAGAGATTTTGCTAGAAACTCGAAGAATGCAACATTTTCCACTAAAAATAGTGTTACAAAACGCGCCTCCAAAAAAAAGGATGTAAATTAGCATTTTACCAATGGTAAGCAATTCTTCTTGTTCGTTTTTATTTGACGTTTTATTCATGTATTAATAGTACGCCATTGGCGCGTGAAATTATCGCGTCGACAGACAATACCATCCCATAAATAGTCGAGTACGAGTTTTAAAATTGAACAATGTCATTCTACATCTGCGGTCTGCCCCTTTTCTTGTTCCAAACAGCAAAAAAACATCATCTTTAACTGAACCATATGGTGGGTCGCCATTGTCTCTTTTCCAATGACGTAACCTTCAGAAGGGGAGAAGCAAAACTGTTCCATATAATCTACTATTAGATTAACTTCTTTTTTCCTCCCCTCTTACACAGAAAGTTCCAGCTGGCAGACAATGAGGCACGTCGAATGACGTGTTAAAAGTTGACACCAATGAAACACGCTCCCAACATTTTCTGAAAGAAATTCATGTGGAGCAATTGCATTGGTTGTCGTATAAAAATAATTTGTGAAATAAGAAAAATGTCAAGCCCATTTTAGGGTTTCTTTTTACAGAAGGCGAGACCAATCATTTTGTCATCCAACGTCAGCATCGCTGTCTTTCCCCCGGAATTCTCCGCGCTCCGGAGCGTGTGTGCATACGCATGGCCTGCGTTTGTTACCCGGCCAAAAAGGAATTCACACGTCTCCATAACAAACACGTACGCCCCAAATAAAACTTAAAAAAAAAAGAATTTTATTTTCAATGCCTCTCTAGTTATAAAAGCACCATTAATCGTCAAAGTTTTAAATATGGAGCCAAGAAAACGCAGTTTGAAAATGATAATAATAAAAAAGGAATGCACTGTTGTAATAGATCCCTGCGTGTTTCCAAACCATTTTCGAAATCCCTTCAGCTATTTGCCCGCCAAAAAAAATTAAGAACGGGCAGCTACTGGAAAAAAAGGAGATGTATTCTTCTTTTTAGTTTTTTAATTTCAAAAAAGAAGTCATAAAAAAAATTGAGAAGAAAAAAATACACTGACTTGCCGCCTTCTTGTATATTGCCCAGCTATTATTATCATCCGTTGCTGCTGTTGTTTGCATCTATAACTGGAGACCAGTCCCCTCCCCCCTGAGGAACATTTTCGGACTGAAAGAACGCGGATGAGGGAGAAATTTTGAAAGCAACTGGGCAAAAAAAAAAATAAGGTTGAAAAACAGAACAAAAGTGTCAATGACGAAAAAGTAACAACTGCTACGCCATTTTTGGACAAAGAAAAAGACTTGGATGAAAGAGGGGTCACATCCTAAATACATTTGCTGTTCTTCCTTCCTTTTTTTACTAAAGGGGAGGATTATATTGCCAGGTCAAACTTTTTTTTTTGCGTGAGATCTTTGCAAAAGAAACGTGATGGATGTCACCAACTTAAGAATGACAAGCGATCAGACCCCCATATCTGTCACGGTATTTTTTCTACACGCCCATCGTCACAGAAGTTTTACATGGCGTGCAATTTAACTGAATATAGAATTGGATATAGGTACGTATTTAATTTGTTTGTTCCATACAAACCTACGGGTTGATGTTACAGAGCTGCGAGCAACTTGATATTGCAAGCAATAAAATATTATGGACAAATAAGAGTTTTCTCCAATTTCAATCGGCGTAAAAGAGTATCAAATGTTTTTACCCCTTTAGGAAACGCACACAACAAAGTGAAAATTATACCGCCTCGTTTCCCCCCTCTTCGTGATTGGGTAACTGAAAAAAATAAATGAAGGGAAAGAAATGCTTTGAATGCGATGACTATAGAAAACATGACGGCTTTTTGATTTCATCAGTCGGTGTACACCCAGGCGCAACTGTTATCCATAAATCACGTAGGAGGATATGCACGAAGGCGTGAATACCTCCCGGAAATACACGAAAAGAAAAATCCCATTAAAATGCATTAAAATATTTTCACGCCCATGGCTTTTTCTTGATAAGTCTTGTATCTTGCACGATCAGCTGGGTTTCGGTTGTGTGCAAAACTGGAACAATTCTGGCGACATGTAATACCAGACGCTCTCCGCACACATCTATTTGTAGATTTGCTCCAATTTCTATTTTCTGCATTTTGATTATTTGAGCTGGACGTGTGTTCACTGCCCTCGTCGTGACCAAGTATAATAATAGCGAATGTTAAATATTTCTTGAATCACATCATCGTCACGTTTATTTATTCCGCCTAAATGGCCGCAAGTGCTGCACATCTTTTGTGCCTGCACTTTTCAAGTAAGGACACAAAGAAAAATGCACAGGTTGAATCATTGCAATGGAATCTGTTGAAAGAGTCTACGGAACTGATGCAACATGATAAACCCACACATTTCTTTTGCTGCGCCTTATTTTTCTTCTTCTCTATTCGACTGGAGATATTTAAAAAAAATATATATTTCGTGATATTTTACTCCCGAACGTGATATCTCTGAGTTATGCGTTTTGGATTTCGTCAAGCTCGGCAGTTGTATGGTGTGTAACTGAATGTACACATAAATAGTTTTTCTTTTCTGTTTGTTTAAAAGTGTTGTGGCGCCGTTGGCTCCATGGAGAACTTAAAAATGTGCTGGACCAGTGCCGGCCAATGTCAAGAAAGAAAAACGCCCACCAAACCTTTTTTTTTTGTCCAGTCGTAACGGATCCAGCAGCCCAGTTTTACTAAATTTGCCTATCATCTTGATAGGAAAACTAGAGGAAAATTCAGAAAGACCAGATTGTATTCAAAGTTATTCGATTCGTCAAACAAGAAAAGAAAAAGTGACGTCAATTTGAAATTCCGGGTGGCCACGTCGTTTTCTTCGCATGTTATTCACGAAGCGATGAACGATTTTGATAAAACAACTGTCATAAAACTATAGAAGCTTTACATTCAACAAATATTTTATTACAAGATGAAACAAGAGCATTCTGATTTCAGCTGCTTTTGTTCCACATAGGTATGAAAAAAAAAAAAAAACTTGTTCTCTGCGTCGATAGTTTCACAACCAGCTGGAACACTGGTGGTCCATGTCGTGTAACGTTCGTCCACAAAGAAAAAATTCTTCTGTCGTATGAATACGTCTGTCAAGAAAGAGTATTCGACTCTCCTAATGACTGGGAAACAAATACATCCCGCGTGAGAAACAACAACAAGCTGATGACATACGTTCAGGGTAAAAAGGGTTTGTTTTGTTTTTGGGTATAATCACCTGTGTACGGTGTGTAACCCAGTTTCTTTCGGGGTCAACCACTAGAATTGCTTTTCCAAGTGGAATGTTTTTGAAATCATATTTATTTTTAGATTTTGTTTGAAGGTATTCTAGTCAAGCCACAATTTTCTTATTCTCGACATATTCTAAATTTTTATGGCGCCTTGCATGGGTTACACCAGTTATGCCTGAAAACATTTTTCTTACAAAAATTTTATGAAATGCTTAGTGGATTGCATGGATTTACATAATTGATTGGCTCCAAGGGAAGAATTAGACATATCATCACGACATCTGATGATCTCTATTGCATTTTTCTCTTCCAGTTTTTGTGGCTATTATTCAGGTAAAAACTATTCCAACTCTAATTAGAAATATTTGCATCAACATTAGAAATTCTTATGCTTGAATGGCATTGAGGTTTTGCATACAACAGCAGACATTTCTTCATCAAAATGCTGGGGAGCAGCATGCTAATGAGCCAAATGAAATTCAAACCTTTTTTTCTGAAATTATTTACTTTGCCTCTGTTCTTCCTTGCACATTGAACAAATAGAGCCTCCCCGACTTGTCTGGAGAAGTGGGCGTGATTGCAGCTGAATGGCATGTAATAATTTGAGCCGTGAACTCGAAACCTTCCCGACCGCTTAAAGAAAGAGACATCAACATGTCTGGGACAATGATTACGGCTTCGTATGGTTGCAGAGTTCTTCTAGAGAGTTGGAACAATTTCTTTTTTTTTCTCTTTCCTCTGCTGCAATTGAGTACGAGGGAAAAGAAAAAAAGACTCGCCTTCAACAACAAAAACGGTAATACGAGCTGAAAGAAATCATAATCACCGTCGTAAAAAGGTAAACCAGAAGGAGGAAAAAAAAAGGAGAAGAGAAAAAAACAACAACTCAAGTTGTTCTTCTTCATTCTTTGTGTCGGCTGTGGACCCCGGCTGTGCCACGATGCCATCATCCACACACGGGGGTACGTTTCTTGCATTTTCTTCAAAAAATAGTATTAAAAAAACAGAATTGTTGTCCCGGTGTTTTTGTTTGTTAACGAATTATATTATAAGTTTATATATTTAGAAAAAAAATCGTGTGTGTGTGAAAATGACTTGATTTGGTGTACCTGCATTTGTACATTATGGGCAATGCCGCCAAACAAACAACAAAAAATTGGAGCGAAAATTGAGAAATATCGAGTTGCCACATCTGGTCGAGCGGTGGCGCTGTGATCGGAAAGCATGAAGCAGCCACATGATGAAAGTTCTGGTGGTGTGGAAAACCTTTTCAGTCCAGTGTTGAACACGTTGCGGTACGGTTCGTAAAAGAAATCGTCTCTTGGTGGAGGAAGAATTTAGTTTTTTTCGAGTTTGGTGAAACTTGGAGAAAATTTCGTAACAGTTGTGTGTTGATCGTTTTTATGTTTTCTCAGCAACATGGTTGAATGAATATCTGGACGCTGTTTTTTCAGTCCTGAATTGTGTGACCTCGTGCTGCACGTGTGACCTTGGTTTGCAAATTTTGCCTCATTTTCGCATTGTGCAGGAACAGGAAAAAAGAAAACTATGATTGTGCAATTGGTGAACACGTTGTTGGCGGGCGTGTTGTTTTCAACATTGGTGATTGGCTTCAATTTGGAGCCGAGGATCCCCGTCATCAAGAACGGCATGGCTGGCTCATATTTCGGATATTCGGTGGCAGAACATCAATCCATCAGCGTCGAAACAGGCGCCGTGCTCAACAATTGGTAAGTTTTTTTATTGCCATCATTCATTAAGCGAATTTTATCGTTCGATTAACTCACCTGCTGAGTCGACCGTTATTACATTAGTTCATCCATGGAATCATAAATTCAATTAAATGTTGAATTGTTCGAAAAAAAAGGCTGTTGTGGTCATCTAGTCGAAAGTAAACGTCGTAAAACCGTTCAAGGTCGTGCGCTTGACCAATGGCGTGTTCCATATTTCGAATCTCTTTTCACATGTAATATCTTGTGTATGCCACCCATTTCCTTAGTTGAATCGCCATTACAATAATTAGTGATTTTTTCTATCCCCATTACGGAGATCCCTTTTTTCCACAAATCCAACAAGGCATTTTTTTTTAATTTTACCTTTTTTTTTTTACTTTTGTTTTATTTTTGTATGTCTGCTTGGTCGACCACATCGCCGGGGAAAAATAGCTTTTTTTTTTTTAAAACAACAAAATACTCCCTCCTCCCTAAAGCCATTTCCTTTTTAATAACGAGCTTTTAACACGGAATGGGAAAAAGACTTTTCAGTGTTTTATTGATGATCAAACAATGTTTTCATTTTTCGGAAGAGAAACGAAAGTGAAAGTTTTATTTTTTTTTTCCGGGCAAAATATGTCAAAATGATTTGACGCATTGACGATCACAGAAAGTTATTCGTCATCTCTACTCCCGCGGTCCGATGGCTGCACCGCGTTTACTTTGTACGCCCCGAAGGGCAACACGTCAGTTGTCAATCACCAGCTCGCACACAATCATTTCGTTTCACAGTTTTCTCTTTTCTTAATTACTCCGTACGCATTTTTCAATTCGATTAGAAACGGTTTTATAACAAAAAATGGTTTATTCGTTAAACAAATTTTTAAAAAATAATACGAACAAAAAATTGTGTTTTGATTTCTTCGAAAAGGATTGGTCCGTTTTTTTTTTGGCGGAAGATTCCGGTTTTTTACCCCCCCCCCCCTTTCTTTAGCAGCTGAGCAGAAATAAACCGCTATCGCTTCTTCTTTGACTTTGCATAGAAGGATTTACTTCTTTTTTTTTTCTTTCGATGGTAGATCTTCTTCTTAACCAACGAAATCTTTTGATGCAGAACCGACTCTCCCGTTTCTTTTTTTCCAGACAATCAAATTGTAATTTGTTTCTTTTTTTTCCTTCTGCTTCTTTTTCTTTTTACATTGGGGGAAAAAAAAAAGAAAATGTGGGGGGAAATTCTCCTTCTTAACCCCCCCCCCCCCTTTTTTTCCTTCCAGGTATCTTTGTGGCATCTATTCCATCGAGATATTCGATGCTGTAGTTCTTTTTAAACTAACCGGTAAAAAGAAAAGATTAAAAAAATAGATGGGAGAGGGATAGTAAAAGACTATATACAAAAAGATCATCCCACTTCCCTATGAGCGGGGGGTTTCTCGTACCTACGCCAGGTATTGTTCCCCCTTCCTTCTCTCACGTGTAATATTTTTTTCCTTCTTTAGCCTACCCCCCTTCTCACCGCAAACAAAATCGCTTTTTTTGTTGTTGAATTTCCTAGGGGGAAGAGAAGAGACGACTTTGAAATCTACAATTTCACGGGGCATCGCCATCGAATTACGTAATAATTTTCGCTATTTTGATTGTTTGTGGTCGTATGGTCGTCTCCGGTGTGACGCACAGTAGACGTCTATTGTTTTTCACGGTTATCGGGAAATGTCTTCCATCAATCTTTTTTTCTTTCTTTCTTTTTTTTTTTTGGAATTCCAAACGGATTTTTTTTTTATGTCGAGGGGCAAAGCGTTTCGTTGGAGGGGGGCTGAAAATGCTGTCTAAAGAATCAAGTATAAAAAGAGGTAAAAGAAGAACTTGTCGTCTACCCGTTTCCTCCTTTTCAATATTCTCTTTTTCGAGTTCATGTTCTTTGACATGTTGTGTGTCGCGCACACATAGATGGCTATATACCTCGTCTCTTTTTCTAGCCTTCAATAAAAGAAGGAATTCTTTGTTGTTGTAGGGCTTTTCGTGTTCTCCTCCTCCCTCTTGCTTCACCTTTTCTTTAAAAACACATCACAGGTAAAAAGCGCCAGAGCGTCCTTTTTGCTCCCACCTTGACGTTTCACATAGTTCCGACCGAGGCTAAGAAAGGGGGGAGTACTTTTGTCCATCTTCGTTGGAAATGCAAAACGAGAAATTGATTTTTTTTTTCTTTACCTTTAAAATGTTTTGACCGTGAGTCACAATCGTCCAAAGAAACACTTTGGCAGTCGCTCAAGTTGCGTGTTTATAGTGGGGACAAAACAACAGACGGACATTTTGAGTACCAAGTATTTCTTTTTTTGAAAGTTGTAAACGTTTGTTACGACCTCTTGTGTATTTGGCGTGAGAAAAAGGCGTCGTCTACGTTTGTTTTCTGGGCCTGTCAAAGTGTTTCTTGTTCAATAAGAAGACGACTGTTGGATGAAACAAAATCAACTGGGTTTCCTTCTTTGTTTTGATGGACTTGGAGGTGTTGTTTGCGTGTTGTGATATTTATTCTTGAGAGGAGAGAAAAAAAATCAAAATCAAATCGTTTGGAATGAGATAGAAGAGGAAATGTGAACGAAGAAATGATGAATCGTCTGGTTGATCCACTCGATGAATTAAAGATGAAGGGTCACCAACATTTTCCAAACCGGAAAATTTTGAAAACCTCCGACGTACCTTAAATGGATGCGACGCCATCATTTCTTTTAGTCTCATTTGTATATGATGAGAAAACGAATGGGAAATTTTTATTTTAAATTTTCGGGGACGTGCGGAAGAGGAGCTACTTCAACTGGCAACCTAGAAAGAAGGGGGGGGGAGGTGATGACGAGTTGTTGTGGCGTCAAACAACTTTGTCATCGTTTTCCAAGAAAAAAAAAAATAAGCAAAAATTCAGTAACACTGAATTCAAGTACCACGTTTGAAATGCGTGCGTGTCCACTAGCGAACTAATAACATTTTTTTTTTAAACATGGCGTAATGATGATGATGTAAAGAATAATAACATACGTAAGGGACGCAGGTATACAGGTAGATTGATTGTGTTACACGCGACCCGGCCCTCCGTGACGGTGCGAGTTTTTTTTTTGTGTGTGTGTGGTGTGGTCGGTTGGTGCTATATCCTCTTCGTTAGACACGTCAATTGGCCCAAGAAACCACTACCACCGCACTAGGAAATAAAAGAAGACGACAACAACAACACAACAAAAGAAAAAGATTTTTTTTTTTTTTCGTGACTAATGCAATTTGATTGTCAGCGAAATTCTTTCTTGAATTATTTTTGGATGTTAGCCGTGACGAAATAAGACACACGTCGCCATTGCCGCCAAAAGCCGAGAGGAAAAAGAGAATAGAATAATGTAAAAATGTGTCGGCAAAAGCGTGCAAGAATGGAACCTGAGAGAATCAGTAGTCAGTAAAGCCAAGAGAGAAGACACATTCTTGGATATCTTTCCAGATGGCCGCCGTTACGCCATTTCGTATTGGGGTCTGTCCTTCCACCAACAGTCCAAGAATATATAAAAGAGAAGCTAGCAGTGCTATTTGGAACGCCAGAATTATTTGCGCCGTTGTTTTTTATGAATCTTTCTTTAAAAGACGTGCCAGATTTTCTATTTCGGACAGCGGAGGTGCCCCAATTTCTCTCGAAAATAGAATTTTTTTTTTTCTTTTCCAAGTGACATCACCCACACAATTGAAAGTGACGGTGAAATGCTTGGCATTTAAATTGTTGACCTAGTACGAGACAATCTCCTCTTGATAAATAACTGGTTGGACTCTTTTTATCGCATTGTGTTGTCCAAGTACATCGTACAGTGTTTTTGACGGATAATTAAAGAAACGGGAATATAAATTTTTTTTTTTGGGAACACGTTCGTCGACATTCCTTTTTTGTTTTTGTTTTTTTTTGCGCGTGACGTTGCATTCAAATATGGCGCGTAAAATAGGGGAGGTTAAAACAACGGATTTTTACCTGCTTGGTCTAAATTCCTTTCTTTTCCTTGGATATTGATTGATTGCCTTGTTGTTAAAAAAGAGAAAAAAAAGATTGGACGTGTCGGTTTGTTTCCGTAGAATTTTTTGAAAATCGACAAAACATTCCCTTTATTTTTTCATAATCTCGAGCACGTTGTTGGTTGCATGACGAAAAAAAAACGGGGGGGGGGGTGATTATACCGTCCTGGAAAGCACGTTCCATGCATTATGCATTTGCTCGAATAATAATCTAGGAAAACGGGTGTATTATGAATCGGGTAACCCATCACCAACCCCTCGGGTCAAAATGCCTCTGAAATCAACCGGGACAAACATTTTCTGATGAATTATTGTAATGTTAATGGCAGAAGAAGAAACCCCCTCGCAACTATAAATAAATCACGTTTTCCTTTTGTTTCCTAAGAAAATTTAGGGATTTCAAAAGTTTAACTACCTCCACATTTTGTCGATTTGTCTGGGGGAATTCGTGAGAAACGAGGGGCTTGGTCAGCTCGTTCTTTCGGAAGTCTAGGGGCGTCTCTTCCGGTCGATGAAGCTGTTCGTTTTGTACCGCCAAAACCTGCCCACCAATATGCAACTTAAAATTTGTTTTTCTAGAATTCGGTTTTAATGTGGGAAAAAAATTTTTTTTCTTACCTTGTGAGAAGAAGAAAAGGAGAACAACACATTGGCATCAATTTCTAACTAATGAAAATGGAGCCCCTATTTCTTTTTCTTTCTTGTTGTCGGTTAAGTTTCCATGAGTTGGCGTTACACACGAAAACCGGCTGTCACGCATCTTGACGAATGGCTCCCTTGTTTTCAGCATTTTTATTTTTTTTCCTCTACTTCATTCCCCCCTTTTTTAATGACTATTCGAATTGCCGACCGTGATTTTCTCGACTTTCGAAAGTTTTGACGCCCGTGCAAATGATTTTTTTTTTTTGGGGTCAAATCTATTGCAAAAAAACAGCATCCGAAAACAAAAGAACAGGAAAGAAAAAGAGAGTGAAAGCTGGAAAAGGAAAAGAAACATTCGGCAGCCATAAAGGCTCGTCTTCTTTAACGCATACGATCGTGCAGCAGCGTGAAAGTTTCCATCCACCGTACAGCCTTGGCTTTTTGTGGTCCCGTATTCGTGATCGGCAAAGGCCAAACGAATCCCCACCCCAATCACTTTCGAAATCTTATGTGTGTGTTGCTTTGTTTCTCCCCCCTTTTTTTTTATTCCGTTCTCCCATTCCTTTCCATTCGGCGGCCTTGTGCTATTATGAATTCTAAAAGCCCAAGTGTCTTTGCGTCACGGCGTTTTTACGACAGTACACCTCGAAAAAAAAAAAAAGCCTGGCCGTTTTTGTCATGGCAACACGTTAGCAAAAATGTCCATAAAAGGGGAAAACGTGTTATGTCGTCATTTGAATTAAATAATACGTGGGAAGGGAATTTTAAAAAGAATGGACAGAGAAAGTTTAGCGATGATGACAAAAATGATGATTTTGCACGAGTTTTTAGATGACTCATCCGCCTTAAAGGAGCTAACAGAGATTTTTCTTCGGGGGGGCCCCATCATCCGATGGAAAGTCTGGAACGCAGACAAATCGTGCCAGTTTTTGGCAGCCTCTCTCTCTCTCCCCCCGGATTTTTTTTTTTTATTCTTCTCCATCGATGTTGCTGGTACAATCAAAGCTAGTGCTTGTCGTTGTTACACTTTGCCCCGACGACAAGACCAGTCGTCGTTTTTATCTCCTACTATTCATCTTGTTGTCCTTCTTTTTCCACCCTCCATCAGTTTGTTTTCTCTTCCTGTGTTCCTTATTGGAAGCGGAACGTCTTCCATCTTATTCCATTGCGTTAGAGTAAATGGGAAGCATCTAACTGGAGAAAGACAAGCTTCCAGTCGTTGTTCACTCTCCTAGTGTGTATCGATCCAGCTTGTTTATTTGAGTAAAAACAGGCATCTTGTGTGTGTGTGTGCCAGGCTAGTTCTCTCTGTTGTTGTGTTTGGTTGCTTGTTTGTTCCAGTCGACGGAGCCGTTAACGAGCTACTTCCTCGAGCAAAGCCGCCCCGGACAACTGAGAAATCACTTGTGTGTCAAGCGCTTTCTCTATCGTTTACCGTTCAAAGCGATCGATATAACCGACGATAGAATATTTTCCTTGTCTATACGGGCTCATGTTTTTGTTGGCCCAGAATCAAGAAAGAAAGAAAAAATACCCGCACCATTTTATGTAGGGAAGAACTGTCACGAGCTGGAAGTGATTGACCTTAGATCGATATATTCTTGTTGTTATTTATCTTGTGCGTATTGCAACAAACGGCGGCTAAGACGCCAACGACGTCTGTTGGGTGTTATTACGATGCATCAGTGGCGGAGGACAAGCGATACTCGATATCTCCCTCCACCCTTCAGTTGAGTCTCTTGTCCCGAAAAATCTCCCCCTAAAAAAGAAATATCCACGCCCTTTTTTTTTCTTCTTCTTTGAAGAAGAAAGAAGGGGATTAAGTTTCTCCACCGTGTCGCGTCTAAAGGATCTCCTGCATAGCAGACGGGTTTGGATTTCACGTTTGAAAAACTTGTCTCCGCATTTCTCCTTCGGAAGTATTTTTTTTTGAATTTGAAGAAAAAAATGCACATCCTCTCCTGTTTCCCTTTTGCCGATTTTTTTTTTAATCCATTCAAATTGTTTGCATTTTAAGATTTTGGGCTGTGTGATAAGGGCAGTCGTTGAAAGTGAAATGGGGAAAGAAAAAGAAAGAAGTTTTTGTCTGTTGCTCCACTGCTCCCGGGTATGTTCAACTAGACCTCCGTGGGGGAGAGTTTAAAAAAAGGGAAAATGATTGCCCAATTTTTTTTTTTTTGCCCGCCTTGAGCGTCTCCAAGTTAAGAGTGGTACTATACACTAAGGTACTTACACACGGATGATGATATCGGAACGAAAATGTCTATCATCAAAATCTGGCGGTGTAAAAAGGCCAGGCTCTTTTGTTGGATGGCGACCGACCGCTTCGGTTACGCGTGACCGACTCTTCTTTTGTCGACAACTGGATTTGCCGTCCAGCAATTGGTTTGTGATGTCTGCAACGGATTTTTTTTTTTTCATTTTTAAGGAGAGAGCTTAAAGTGTTGAAAAATGTTTCTTCTTATAGGGGAGGGATTTGGGCGTTGTCTCGCATCTCTTCCGCGTTTTGTGTGTCCACCACTTAAAAGATCCATCGCGATCCATTCCTCAACCTGCTCGAAACATTGCGACTAGGTGTAGAAAGCAATAAGAAGAGGGACGTACAAGAGCCGCCCGTAAAACCTCACTTTCTTCTTTTGTGCCTTTTTATTTTTGGCTGGGTGGAGTGCACCTCTTCTCTATTTTTTTGGGCATTTTTGTTTTGGGACCAGCCCCCCTCCAAACACCTTTTTTTTTTTCTGGGACCCAGTTTCTGATTTATGTACATGTCGTTTTTCACAGAAACATGTGACGTTAAAAAAAAAAAATCATGGATCTTCTTTAAAAAAAAAAGTAATCAGGTAATGAGGTATTATGTTATTGTTATAGAAATAGCCTTTTTAAGAACGATGGAATAGCAAATGTTGTAAAATGTGGCTTGTCTGACCTGCCATTATTCAAACTGATCGTTTACCCTTGTATTGTTATTTTCTTTTTTTTTTTTTTTTTTGCTTTATCGTTCGTTTATTTGCGGTTTTTTTACAAGGGCCCCTCGTAAGGAACTAGTCGGGTTGTCATTTGGATGTTCTTACCAAAAAAATAATGTGTTTAACTAGTGTGTCTACGTTTAAGCTCCTTATTTTTTTGTGCTAACGACATGTCGATAAATAACGCGAAACCATCAAACACGTTTTAAAAGAAAAAAAAAGCCCAAACGAAGTCATTGGAAATGGTTTTTTTTTTTCTTTTTGGAGGTGCGACGGCCCAGCACTTATTGCGCGATGAAAAATAGCTCTTTCTTTCCTTTTGGCAGTTGTTTAGGACATCTACTGTCTGTCTGTTTCCTCCTCTAGACAGGAGGGGGGAAGATCCGTCATCGTTTGGCGGGCGGGAATCGTTTGAACGTGAGTCCCCCTGGCTTATTCCCTCTGTTCCACGGCACCTTTCTCTTTCTGTTGTTGTTACGGTCGATTTCTCTTTTTTTGGTGGGCCTCCCATATCTCAAGAAAGAAGATGGTGATGGCCGTTATTTTTTTTATTTTTTTTTTTTGTTGTACTGAGGCGCCCACCCGTCGGGACGGCCAGGCCCCGTTTTCACATGAGTTTGCTAGTTCTCGTCACTTTATCCGATTCTTTCCTACCAACAGAATTAACGGCCTTTTTTTTTTGCCCATTTTGTTCGTGGAATGACCACTCTGTACACACGCGGTCTCTTGTTGCGTCAATGACGTCAAAGGCCCGTCGAAAATGGCCCTTCTATCTCTACAACTCTTGGGCTTGTTTTTACTTCTATGGGCTGTTGTTGTTTGTCCCAATCGACTTTGACGGATAGACTTTGACCGAGTCAATATGCGCCCTCAACGAACGTCGAAAAAAAAAAGGTCGAGTTGGTTAACCTCAATCTCTTGTTGATTGTTTGACTTTTTTGCCTGATTTCCGCTGATCGCATCTGCGTCCTTATCTCATTGTGGGAATTGATCTGACCATCTGCTGTTTTGATCGTGCGCACTCGCTCTTTTTTTTTGTGTGTTCGCTCGGTAGCGACGTCTCTCAATTATTTTCCATTCGTTGAGAAGTCCGACTATATCCAAGCCAATTGCCATTGCGGACGGATGACAGAGAAGAGGGGGACTCGTTTGTAGTCGCCCCATCAGCAATAAAAAAGAGATATGTACTGACTGCAATTGGTCTCTTGTTCTTATTTGATCCTTTTACTTGCGCTTCTATATTGACCCTCCATTACAAGTTCACTTGACCGACTGTCTCTCTCACTCTCCGGAAATGCGTTGCGAATCGTCCAATCGAGCGGAATGGTCATTTTTCTCGTCTCCCAATTTTTCAGATGCGATCGTGTTTTCGAAACTGGACAGGAAATGGAAGAGCTGCATGCGTGGGAGTGGCGTTTCAACAGTCCGGTTATGTTGTGTACTAAAATTCACGCTCCATTGGATCCGTTTCCAAGTGAAACAAAAGCCTTGCGTTCTCTCTCTCTCTTCCCCCCACAACAACAATAATCCTTTTTTGTGGCGTAGTTATGCGATCCCCTTTTTATTTGAAGGTTCTCAGCTGCGTTTGTACCCACCCAATCAGTTGAATCAAACAAGAGAAAAAAAAAACAAAGCTTCGTGAAATGCGGCCGGAATTAAAGAAAATGTTTGAAACACGGAAGAACTCTGGAAAAAGCGTTTCTTGGTTTTTGATGGATGGGAGTAACACGAGGTGCAAAAACGCTTCTTTTTGGGGGTAGACTTTTTTGTGACCCGAGTCACAACGTTTCAGAACTCGCCAGTCCCGCACAACACACGCGCAGCAACCGACTGCGTGTGATGGCGCATCTCAAGAGTCTGATGATGGATGACTGGCCGTAACGAGAGAAACATTCGTTCGTTAGAAGCGTAGCTGAAGCGTAAGCAAAAAGAAATATATTCCGGGTCGTCCCTTTTTTTTTTTTTTTTTTTTTTTTTTTGAAGAATAATATTGAAGACTGTCGGAATTCATCTACTGGAACCAATTGGAAATGGTTAGAAGATGATCCTTGACGTGTCTTCTTCCTTGATGATTCTACACGCGAGAAACGTCATCGTTTCGAAAGATTCTCTCTTGATTGGATATAAATCTAGAGGAAAAAAAAGGAAAGACAGACGCTGATTCACAAAGACATGCATTTTTTTTTTTTTTTTGTTCACGTTGAACGTACGAGTGGGGGTTACGACCAGAGGTCATTAGCGTTTGAGGCTATGTTTTGGGTGGGTGCTGTCATCCGTCATTGTCGAGCGCATAGTACATGAGGGTCTATGGTTCGGGATCAAGATTTTTGTCAGACCCTGCCTTAGCCTCAGGTCATCATGGCATTGTGCTTAATCAAGATAGGAATAAGATAGACCGTAGGGAAGTAACACGAAATGTTGTAGAGAGAGCAATGACGACGAGACATCATCATCATTATCATCCGTCATTGGCTTTTGATGGAGGGCCATGGATTGACTGTCTTGTCATTGCGTTTTCGTGACTGGAACAACAGCGTTAAACACTAGTGGCTCCCGGTCACTTAGCACGGCGTGAGAGGAGGTCAACAAAAGCCTCACCTTGTTTTTTGTTGTTCTGTTGTTGTTTAATAATAGAGCGATTCCGGTTGGATGAATCGGTGTCAGGGAAAACCATTTCAATTCGTGGAAATTTCGTATGCAAGCATTGCAGTCGGATGCAATGGACGGACCGTGGGCGCGAGAGAGTCTTGACTTTTCGTGCGTACCATAAACCGCGATTTACGAACCTTTCGCTGGAGATTCTCGATTTCAATTACTTTATACTGTGTGTGTGTGTGTGTGTGTACACACATAGCCGTATCCGATGACATCATCTAAACATTTTCTACCCAAATAAAAAGCATTTGCGAAAAAGAAACAAAGGAAAGGCAATGAAATTTATTACGTCATCCGGTTGGTGGTTTGCAAGACCTTTTTCTGGTTTGGTAAGGGGAGGGAAGGGGGGGGGGAGGATTGTGAACAAAAGGCAGTTTCTATAATTTTCCATGTTTGGATTATTTTTTACAGCCATCGACTTCCGGTGTGTCATGTTACCTTTTACGTTGATCGTGACATATTGGACAATTAAACGCAGCAAACAATAGCGCTAAAAGATGGCGCTAACTGATTGCGTCACTGCGGTTGGGCGGCAAAGAATTGCATGACATCACATATAATAGTACAAGTCCGACAGTCTTGTTTTTGTGTGTGCTGGCAAATGCATTATTTCGTGATCGGCCGGTATTAGAATAAATGCAGCGTATCTTTGTGTGTTTAGTGCGTACGTGTACACATCCCGCCGACAGAGATTGACGATGACAATCTTTTGGCGCAGTGTACTTTCGTGTGTGTAATGATTCAGACTTCCCTCTTTTGTTCCCCCCCTCATTGGATGGACGAATGCATACGGATGTTGAAATAAAATGCAGAGACTTTGCTGTTGCCCCGCCTGCCATATTTGGATGATTAATTAACCTGTTCTTTTGTTTGATTTTTTGTTTTGTTAAAAGGCTGCTAGTGGGAGCCCCGTTGGACCAGAACTTACAACCGGGAACGAACCGTTCTGGAGCGCTGTGGAGGTGTCCGATGACGACACGGAGCAACGACTGCGTCCAAGTCGTCACCGACGGGAAACGAAGTACATACATCTTGATCCAATCTCTCTTTTTTTTTATTTATTTAATTCTTCAATTTAAAACTATTGCCATTAATCAAAAGTGTTTTAATCATTTTCTTCTTTATTTATATTTTCGTTAATCGATCTTGCGCTGAGCTTTATTAGGCAGTTGAACAAACAAAAAACAGAGGAAATTAGTATTTAGTAGTCGAAATTTTTTAACACCAATTTTTGTTTTCTTTCGCGCCGATTAATGACTTACCTTGACGCTAAATTATCGATCAATTGATTTGTTTAATGAGGCCAACTTTCATTTCAAAGATATTAATCAAACAGCTAGTCCAAACAATATTTACATATTTTCGGCAGCATTATTAATCTTTTCAATCAATCCATCATCGCAGCTGTAGTGTTTGTTTTCATCTTCTCTAGACTGTCGATTTGTTTCATCTCGCCAGTGCTCATTAAAGTCTAGTATGTGTCGATACATCTTTCCGTTCGACCTTAATGGCGTTACGTGTTGATTTAATATGTTTCATTGTATACCACCTTCATCTTCTCTTTCTCTTTCTTTCTTTCTTTGTTTTTTTATTTTTCACGATAAAACAAAAAAAAACAAATCTGTCTCAATGTCCATCATCACACACAGACGCCGAGAGCTACTTGTACGACGAGAGTAAGTCGATCCGTCAAACCCATCAACCGTCTGTTTATTAAATCCTTATCACATCCTTTGATTTCCATCTTTCTTTCTTTTTTTTTTTTTTTTTTTTTTTTTTAAATAAATTTATTCACCTTCACGTTTTTGACGAAAGAAGAAGAAAAGAAAAGACTATCGATGTGTTTGATGTTTCATCTTTCTGGCACACGCTCAACGGTCACAACCTGAAAAGAATTTTCTTCCTGGTTCAGGTGCTTTTTGAAACATGCAACATCAAACACCTTCGAAAGACTAACTTTAAAAAAAAAAAAAAACCTTCGTTCATTTTTTTTTTTTTTTGAAATTCATTTTTCACATCTACCCTTTTACGCAGACGACTAGACAACACCTGATTGGATTTGCATTGTTTTCCTTCACATTCTAAATATTTATTTATTTTTCTTTCAATTTATTATTTTATTGATGGACGTGAAAAAGCATGTCGTTTGTTGTTCTTCTTTCACTATCGTCTTGCATACTATTATTTATTTTTTTTTCGAAATTTACTGGCCCTCTTTTATTATTGATGATGCTTACGCTTTGAATGATTTCACTCGCTTGGCTCTCTCCTGTTTTCAGCTTTTTTTTTTTTTTTTGGCTACAATCACGCGCACAACTTTCAACACGTTTGAAAAACATTCAACTTCTTCCATGCCTGTCTTTTTTTTTTTCTTTAAAATTTTTTTTTTATCTTGAAATTCCTATTTTGATTTATTCATTTGATGCGCAGACGCAAACAAAAACTGACCAAAATGGTGATTCTTTTTTTTTCCCCGACCCTATTTTATTCGTTGTTGAGCGGAATCCAATCGTGACGTGCACTGTTCCCATTTGACACCAAGTTTGACATGCCTTGTGTGTTGTTGACAACAAACAAACAAAAAATGGGCGAGCGTACGCCACGATTGTGTTTTTTTTTCCCCTTTCAGAAAGGCATGAAAAATTTCTCTCACTTTATTTTTTGCTCGACTGTTTATTTTTTTCTTGGAATGTTTTCAAACAACCGAGAAAAAAAAATTCCAAAGATGCACAGACAAAAAACACATTTACAACACCAACACTTCCAATTTTGAATCGAATGTCTCTGCATTTATTTTTATCCTTATTTTTCTTTCTTAGAAAGATATTATCCCTGAAACCTCTCCTCTTTTCTCTGAGTTAGTCTTCAACGAATCCATGTTTGTAGTCGATAACAAATGCTGATGATGTCATGTTTTTCTTTCCCTTAAATGCGTCTTTGCTGCGGATGTGTGGCTGATGATCAAATTAGATATCCGATCGAACCAGTTAGTGCCTCCGCTGCCGGACGAGATCAAGGACGGTCAATGGTTGGGCGTTACCGTACGGAGTCAAGGACCTGGACGCAAAGTCTTGGTGAGTTCGGCTTCTATTTTCTTTTTTTTTTTCTTTTTTCACTTTTTGAAACGTGTTATCTCTCTCTTATATACACGTGGCCGCTCGTCTGGCCCTCTGTTTGCCTTTCTGAGTAGAACCTTCCTGTTAAATAACGCGCTATTGAATCTTTCTTTTTGGAGGAGCCTTTGCGTTTGGAGCTTGTACACAAAAACTCGAAAGAAAAAGAACCTGTTGTGGGTATGTATATATATGGGCTTGTTCAATCAGTCGCTTTATTTGGGAGCTTTTTCAACTGCTGAGTCAATATTGGAAATTCTCCACAACTTCCAGAAGATGTGGCCTAGCAAAAAAAAAAAAAAAAAAAAAAAAAAAAGGACACTGACCCAGCGTTCCATTCCATGTTTCTCCGGCATCCAACTGAATCAATATTGTCTCCTTTTTATTTTTGCTGGAAAAATATGGATAGGCAAACAGATGGGGTTTTTGAGGGGACCAATTCTTATCGTTCGTTTAAACTAATACGAGGGTCCTTAGATTTACTAAGGGACTGGATGCAAGTTTGTACTCGATGCGAAATGTACTCCGCCTTTGCGGGTTTAAAAAGGTCGCTTATCTCTCTGTTCCCCGCCTTTTGCGAACTGCCCCACCCTTTGTCAATACGTTGAACTGCACTTTAGGTAGATTAGTTTAAGCGTACACAAAAAATGTGGCAAATCTTTTAAATGCGGACAGTTTCATTAAATTGATTTCCTTTTTTCAAGGTTTGCGCTCATCGCTACATCCGCAAAGGCGCCGACTACCAGGTAAATTGAATTTTTTTTTTTTTTTGTTCTTTCTTTCCAAATGGCACAATGTCAATTCATTTGTTTCTTTTTATGCGCTCATTTTGTTGTTGACAGTGGGGCCAGGGCTTGTGCTACACGCTGACCCAAAATTTGGACTATGACGAAACCTGGGAGCCTTGCCGCGGCCGTCCGACCACTTGGTATGCCAGATTCGTTTTCAACTACTTCCACTATCTACGCTCGTTTGTTTCACGCGAGAGCGTCTACTTTTATCTCCTTCATTTCGGGGCCTTTTTGGAATGTTGCTGCTGCTGTTTTTTTTTTTTCTTTTTACTTGTGTTTCTTTTGAGGCCCAGTGCGTTTAGTTCCAAAAATAAATCAAATGATTTTTAACTATACCCCTACCACACCACATAGGGCTCATGAGCAATTTGGCTACTGTCAAGCTGGAACGTCCGGTATGCTGCTGGACGACGATACGGCCCTGATTGGCACGCCCGGGCCGTACACCTGGCGCGGCACCGTCTTCGCCGTCTCCGTGTCGGACGATTTCCTCCACCGAGACAAGACGCTTTATTACGGGCCGCTAACCCAGGATCATTCGCCCGTCGACAAATATAGCTATCTAGGTACGGCCATCTTTTTCTTTTTTCGTTTCCCCTTCTTTTTCTATTTCTTTTTTTATTGTGCGCTTCAACATTATTTGAGCCCGCTTGAGCCGGCCTACAGCGGCTCCCGCACGAATAGCCAGCTCATAAAAAAACAAAACAAAAGGCCTCAATAGCTTAAGATGACTGTATCTGCTAGTGTCATCTTTTGGGGCTTTTCTTTGTTATGCCACATCGTTAAATGTTTAATCTTATCGCTTCTTGTTGTTTTGATTTTCGCGCTTCCCACCCCCCGCCGATGGAATGGCACGAAAAAATAACAGGAATGAGCGTCACTTCGGGCAAGTATTTCGGCAGTAAAGTCAGCTACGCGGCGGGCGCGCCCCGATCCAATGGAACCGGCCAGGTGGTCATCTTTACCAAAGTGAAGAAAGCCGAGAGCCAATTGCGCGTCCAACTGGTCCTTAGCGGCGAGCAGTTTGCTTCCAGCTACGGCTACCAAGTCGCCACGGCGGATCTCAACGGTGACAGGTGAGTTGGATTTTCTCTCTTGATTGTTGTTACTGCCATCATCGGCAATTCGTGCCCAGCGGGAGTGGTTGCCTTTTTTATTTATTTCTCTCCGCCTTTAGTGGCGATGCAAATGTGTCATTAGGATGTTATGTTTCTACATCGATGAACGCCCCCTTTTTTTTCTTCTGTCTATTGGCGTTGGCAATGTTTTATTCATTGCCGTGATTTGATGGCTGGGCAAGAATGAAAGGAAGGGGTAGGGGGAGGAACCGTGACTAGAAGAAAATTGAATTCACTCGATGATGATTTACATAACTATGGAGAAAGGATGCCATCGTTGCAAGATGCACATGAGAACATCACGGGTGTGCGTCAAGTTTCTTTGATTTCCTCCCGTCTTCCTATCGCGCTCTCCATCCTCCTTAGACATGTTGATGATGAAATAGATAGTCTAACTGGAATATAGCCCTGGCAGGAAGGATACCATCCCAAAAATGGGATGTGCTGGTTGCTTTGACGTCCAACCAATTTGTTAGTGTGATTTGTTTTTCTGTACACGCATTTGGTTGATTTCTCGTTTTGTGATGTTGATTTGATTGGGTTTTTTTTCCCTTACGCACTCGCAAAACAGCCGAGCCGATCTGATTGTAGGCGCTCCGTTTTACTACGATCGAGAAGCGGGCGGTGCCGTCTATGTCTATTCTAACCCGCCCGATGGTGGTTTGACGGCCAACACGCCCTACGTCAAACTAGTAGGCAAGCCTGAATCCAGGTATGTTCATCCTCTTTTTATTCACTTGAATTTCACACACGAAAACATCCCACCATCAATTGCTTTTTTTTTTTTTTTTTTTTTTTTTTTTTGAAATATTCTTTCACCTCTTTCCAAAACTTGAATCGTGTTTCTTTCTTTCAGGTTCGGATTCGCGTTGACCAATCTTGGAGACATCAATAAAGATCGGTACGAGGACTTGGCCGTGGGCGCGCCGTACGAAGGCAGGGGCGTCGTCTACATCTACCTCGGTTCCAAACATGGCATCATTACCGAACCATCCCAGGTATTGTATTGTAGAGAAACAAGATACATCTGCCTTTTTAATATTGTCCCATTTATCTCGCAATTCCCCGTCCATATACATTTCCATGCAAACCTTTTGTCCCGTAGGAAATAAATGTTTATGTCTAGCGCGGTAGAGGGTTGTGCAACTTGCCTTTCTGTTTCTTAAAAAAAAAGAAACAGAGGGAAAATGCGCAAATTTATACGCGTACTACTGGACACGTTGAAGTTGAGAGTAATAGTTGTGTTTCTAAAAGCGGGGGGTTCCATAAACCACGCCAAACTGGGGTTGCGTTCTGCTGCCGTGTTCTTCAACTTTCGTTTTACGAGTTACCTTTTTTCTTGGTGTTGTATCGGCCTCCGCGCTTTCACGACGGGATAATAATGATAGGGAAAAAATAATGGTGCTCTCTCGCCTCTTGCTTCACGCCCAAACTTTGTGAGCGTGTACGGTACTTGTCACGCGGTCGAACAAGTTTTCCCAATCGGATCCGTAGTATTATTCACCCTACTGGAAGATGTAGTCGATCGTGTCTGCATCGTGTCCGTTTTATGGATTGCTGTGTTTCTTTTTTTCTGTTCGAACCACGAATATCAGCAGCTGTCCTAAATCTTTCTCGTTTTATTTTTTGTTAAAACTTTAAATTAAAATTCGATTATAAAATGTAGATTTTGAAGGCGGAGGATATACCCGGTGTTCCTCCATCTACATTCGGCTATTCGTTGAGCGGCGGCCTGGATATGGATCTCAATGACTATCCAGATTTGATGGTGGGCGCTTACGAAGACGATCGGGTTTTCCTCATCCGATCGAGGCCCATCATCGGCATCCTGACTCGCGTCCAACCAGAAGAGAATTTGAAAAATATCGACCCAAACAGTCCCGGATGTGAGAAGTATCCCAATTCAACCGAAGTCTGGTGAGTTTAGTCTCTCTCGCCTTCAACAACACGAGATAACCTTTTGATTTCTTCTTTAAAAAAAAAAAAAAAAAATGATATTTGGTGCCCATGAGGTCATGATTATATCGAACATGTTTTACATCATGTCCGTTCTAGTTTCTCGTTCAACGCCTGCTTCGCCATGGATTCAATGGAGGGTTTCCTGCGAGCCAACGATCTAGAACTCAAGTACCGGATCGAGGCCGAGACGTTCAGCGGGCGCAAATTCTCCCGCGTGCGCTTTGCCCACGGCTTGTTGGAGAAACCCCATGTTGTCGAGAGGAAAATCCAGCTGAGGGGCGTTCGCAACGGCACCGAGCAGTGCTTTGAGGAGACGGCGTTCGTCAAGGTTTGTTCTCCTTTGGCTCATGCCCATCATATTTTTTTCTTCTTCTTGTGATGGAATTTTATCGATCGTTTTTCTCCCTCCTTTCATCTCCCTATCGGAATTAAAAAGAAAACTAAAAAACAACAACATTGGAATGAAACTTGATTATGTATGCAGGAGGGGACGCGAGACATTCAATCGGCCGTAAAGTTCCGCATGGGCTACACGCTGGTTCAGCGGGAGCCGAGGAGCCCGCGTGAAGGCGACCCTTTGCCCAACATCAACCAATATCCGATCCTCAACCAGCAGGAGGCATCCAAAACCTTCCAGGCCACGTTCGAAAAGGACTGCGGCGATAATGATGTCTGCGAGAGTAACATGGTTACCGTAGCCAACCTCGATCTCCCTCAAGGTATTGTCTTGTAATGGATAACCCGAAAGGAAGGCCGACTTCATGATTCACTCGCCACCCCACCATTTGTTTGACGTGACGTTAAAAATTTTTCTCCCTCTCTGTTTCAAACCTCAGGCGAGGATGGAGTTTCCATTTTGGAGCTCGGGGAACTGCAGGAAGTCGTCCTCGATATTTCAGTGACGAACACGGGAGAGTCGGCCTACGAGGCCGGTTTGTATGTTTCTCATCCACGCACTCTGAGCTTCATCGGACGCGTCTCGGAAGCAAATCAACTGCTTTGCAATTCGTTCAACAGCACCATGGTTACATGCTCGCTGGGCAACCCCTTCAAACACGGGTAACGAGGACAGATTGCCACTTGAATCTGTTTTGCCAGACTATATATATATTTTCATTTCCTATTGACGGGCAGCTCTGGATACGTCAAACTTCGCTTCAATCCAAGCGCCGTCGAGGATTCTGAAGCCCGCCTGGCTTTCCTCATTTTTACCAATACAACATCTCAGGAACTGGACCCTCAAGGAGAAATTCCAGTTCTTGCTAACGTCGTCAAACGTGCCGAAATCTCTATTAAAGGGTAACTAACAAAAAGCCCCATTTTTTTGGAGCTTCTTTTTTCTCATCAGGCATTTTATTTCTCGTGCGTAAAAATTGCTAATTTATGCGTTGGGCTGATTATTCAGACTGGGCCGTCCGGAGCAGGTCTTCTTCGGTGGTGAAGTTAAACCGACCATCAAGTACCGAGACGAAATTGGACAGCCTTTGTTGCACAGCTACGAAATCTACAATGCCGGACCGTGGAAAGTGCCATACCTGTCGGTTGTCGTTTCTTGGCCTTACCAAGTTGAGAACGGGAAGCCCATCGGCAAATGGCTCCTCTACATGGATGAGACCCCTAAAGTCGACGGTACACGATCCTTTCATTAAAAAAATATACCCTTTGTCGTAAAATGCCGACGCTGATGAGCGTTCCGAAATCAAATTCTGTCCGGAAAAGACAATCAGCTGGTTTTTTAACTATCGTTTAACGCGCAGGTGATGGTGAATGCATTATGGATCCGAAGCAAGTTAACGTTCTTGACCTCCCTAAACGGCCCGGATTCGTCGAGGCTCCTATCGAACATCTGGCCAGACACTTACCCGTTCCGACTATCAGTGACATTGACGAAAATGAAATCGATTCGACGTCGGTTAATACTACTCGTAAGAAGCGCCAAGCAGGAGTCGTCATTTTGCCTGAAGCCATTGTCGATAATGAAGGCAAAACCAGGCACGTCGTTACCATGGTAACGACTCAGATCTTGATCCTCAGTTGCTCCATTATTCATTTTCCTAATTAAATTGTGTAATTTTTTTATTTTTTAAAATTTATTTAGGATTGTGACCGTGGAACGGCAAAGTGCTTCATGTTCCGTTGTAACATTAGAAATCTACAGCGCAAGCAGTCAGCTGTCATTAAAATCCGAGCCAGGTCCATTTGAGCTTTGTTTTCAAACCAGTTTTGCGTCGTCAGCGGTCGTAACTCAATTTGTTCCTTTTTTTTTTATTAGATTATGGAACGCGACTCTCGTAGAAGATTTCCCGGGAATCCACACTGTCAGAATACGTTCCAAAGCGCACATTTCCTTGGATCCGTCATTGGAAATTACCCAGCGGATCGAAGATGACTTCGATTACGTGAGTTGTTTTTAAAATAATTAGTTATGTTTCGATTTATATTATTTTCTTGGTTGATTAATTCCTGGAATCCCCTTTATCAAGGCTGAAACGATGGCCTATCCCGACCGATTGGACACGGGCGAAACGCCGGCCGTCCCATTGTGGATCATCATCGTCAGCGTGTTGGCTGGTATTCTGCTGCTAGTCCTCCTGATTCTCTTGCTTTGGAGACTGGGATTCTTCAAGCGCAAGCGTCCTGATCCTACCCTGAAAGGCAGTCTATTGCAAAAGGACAAAGAACTCAACGGAGAATACATCTCATAGTGTTCCACGTAAAAGCGAAAGGTGAGAGCGGCTTTCCATATGTGCCTTTTTATTATCCTGTTCGTGACTGGCTCTGATGAGTGTGTGACGTAGTGATCTCGCGCAAACCAACGAGTCGTTGAGATGTATAGGAGAGAATCATATATTGTATACAATTTTAATTTATAAATAACAAAGAGAAAATGTTGATGCGTTGTATTGAGTTGATGGTGCAATGCCAACTCAATCAAGACGAACTATCAAGTGCCATTACGTCAACCCGCTGAGTGCCAGACGTGCACGTGTCTGAGCGTCCAGTTTGGGTTGTTTGAAAGTCTGACGAATTTTGTGCCCTCCACTGTCCATCAAACCACCACCGTCGAACCCCATGTTGTGTTTTTACCTGTAATTATATATGCATAGTTATATTCGTGATTTTTAAAGAAGGCAAGAAAAAAGAGGCGAGAGAAATGTTCGATTCGTTCATTTATTGGGTGCTTGTTTCTGTGTGACACTAACCCAATATTTTCTGTAGACATATTTTATTCCTTTTCAAGTTAAAGAAGAGAAAGTAAAAAGCAAAACAAAAAAGAATTCAATCGTGATTCCATATCGCACTATTTTTTTTCGTCTGTCCACTTTTGCGCTCAGTGTGTTCGATATAAATATTGCCGTTTCACTGAATTTTTTTTTTTTTTTTTTTTAACTGTCTCATGATACAGTGTCACTGAATTCTAACAGTCGTCGTTCTTTGTACATAATCAGTTAAAAAGTAAATATAAAAAAAAAAAAAACATTAGCAGATGTACAATTAAAGAATCCATTTCCCTGCCCGCAGTTTTTCTCAGAATGTAATTCTAATACATTTCTGAAGAAAAACCATCGTCAGTTATGGACTCTTACGGCATCCTAACAGCTTATTCAGTCTCATATCCGGTAATTGTATCGGTTACCTTTGGAGCCGCAGCCGAATTCCGATCAAGAACCTTCATAGAAAAAGATAAGGTGTTTGTTTGTCCTTCTTAACCATGTAATTAATTATTTATTCTCAACACTAGTGCTGAAGATGGATTACCGCCACTACGATTGTCTTCTGGTGGTCGTAATGTCAAACGGATAAAAGTGGGAAAAGCAATCCGTTCGATACACACGACATTAAAGAAGTTCGGGCTCACCTCGCACCGGATAATTATTCTCAACTAATCGGCAAACACCTAATTTTCGTTCAAGCTAGTATTACGATAGAAAACTGTTTGAAAATATTCTCTTATAATTTATTAAATAAAGGTTTGCCAAGGATTTGAAAATGTGAAAGGCCAGCACGGCAAGACAGTTTTGGTGTCTTGAAAACAAGTGATGGGCCAGAAGCTGCTTTGTTCGATTCCAACGTAAGTAGATATCCTGTTTGCTAATCTAGCAATTCCAGATGATACTGCTAGTTTTCCTTTTCAACCCATAACCACGTGATAGCTGTTTAGCAACCAAATGCAACGAAAAATAAATCTTGGAAAAATTTTTATGATAGTTTCAAGTGCGAAACAAAGTCCGTGATGATAAAAATGTGGCACAAAAACATGGTAACTGAAAAATTGCGCAAGACGATATTTATCAGAATACCATATCGCCCTTTTTCAGAGAGTACTATTTCAAACATTTTTATCCCGTTTGTAGCTCGTCTATCATTAGATTCAGTGTATGGTTCGTTGTGATAACAGTTGTTTCCTTTTATCTGTAGTGGTCCTTCACTGGCTCGTGCATCGAAATATCGTTCACTGCTGACACTTGCACACTTGCCTACAACACGAAGATGGACCTAACTGACGCAAATGCTACCGGGGAACACACCCCTACTGCTGTTCATCCACAAAATGAGTATGACATTATTTCTACTTTTCTTTTTAGCTTTTAACATTTCTGACAAAACTAGATATTTTCAGAAAACCGACTCGCCAGGTATCTATTCCAGTCGATCGTGATGCGCGTGTTTACAACATGCAACATAAGCGTAGAGGTAAAGCCTACATTTTCAACCACGATCTTTTCGACGCATCGTTGAATCTTAGTGAACGAGTTGGATCGAAAACCGACGTATCGAATCTGGAACGTGTGTTATCCCAACTAGATTTCGAGGTGTCGTGTTTCCATAACTATGGCATTACTAGTGTCAACAGGAAAATCAAGCAATGTAATGTTACCTTACGTGTTTCGTCTGCAAGAATAGTGATTTGATTTTGAATGTTAGTGGCAGAGCATGATCACACTGACAATGATTGCGTCGTGGTCATCGTGCTGTCACATGGAATGCATGGTACAATTTATGCATCGGATTCTTTCTACCATTTCGACGACCTGTGGCGTCCGTTCACGTCGGATAAATGTCCAAGTTTAGCAGGAAAGCCAAAACTGTTCTTCATACAGGTATTTCGATTGTTAGAATTAACAGTTTTCGCCTAATTCATCATACATCTAACAGGCATGTCAAGGCAACAAAAAGGATGTGGGATTAACCGTGCAGTTCGATTCTAATAAAATGGACTCAGTTGCTCCTCAAGAATATTCCATCCCAACAATGGCTGATTTCATGATGGCCTATTCTACTATTCCCGGTGATTGTGAATTATTATTTAGCTAGAGATATTAACATAAATTTATTGTCTTTGTTTGCTTTTGTCAATAGGATACGTGTCTTGGCGCAACACGGAAAATGGCTCATGGTTCATTGAAGCTCTTTGTGAAATATTCAAAACATATGGCCGGGAAGAAGATTTGCTCTCGATGATGACAATGGTACTACTAAAAGTGGCCACGCTGGGAAGAGGGTATTCTCAAATTCCATGCGTCGTAAGCCAACTCATACGCCGTGTCTATTTCCCCTCCAAACCCACCTGTAAGTAGTTCTTTAAAAGAACGTAAACTACCATACAAGTTTTTACTTAATCTCGCTCTAGTACTACCTCTTCTAAAGCGAATTGTACGGCATTCCACTAATATCTCCCAGATACTAAAAAAAAATCTTGTTAACGCACCCTGTGTAATTTTCAGTGTCCATTTAAATGCATCAGAAAATATGCCACATATTATTCGGAAACATTCGAATTTATGCATGACATTCTGTTCGTCAGCGAATTTCGAGGCTTTTTCTTTCGCGTAAAGTAAATTTTGCGTGTGAGCAAACTTGTTAAAGATGGGATCTGTTTTTCCCCAAGTTCGCTTTCGAATGAAATGGCAACTTTTCTTTGGACAGTTGTCATCATGGAGAGGAAATCGTCTTCTTGGTTTTCCTCCGAGTCCAAGACGTTACAAAGAGATTCGAGGAACCAGGTTCGGTAAGCGCCGTAATCTGTCGTAAAAACATAATCGATTAAGATATTCAACGACTGAAGTAGATTTTTGACAGAATACTAGAAACAGTAGCATATGCGATTAAAAAATCTGCGTGTGTTGATAATTTGTATGGAATGTTTGGCCCATCCATTGCACTTGCGCTAATACTACGGTTGGCACGAAGGGGGATAAGGGTTCCCCCGTCCACCGAATCACCTCGACACGCCTGTTAGCCGATTAGATTCATTGTAAACGAGAAATTTGATTTACTACGATAGTTGTTAATGGAAAAGCAAACCTGGACGATGAATATTTTTGGTTTTCCTGCAAGAGTGCGACATTTTTCAGCGGTGAACAGTAATCGCAATGGATCGAGATTGTAGTGCGTGTCACGGGCATATAGCTTATCGTTGAATCCGTGAGTCATGAAGACAAACAGAATGCAGTCGCTGTTCTGGTGGTTTGCGTTTGCCGCTGAAATGAATGGTAAAACAAAGTATGATACACACGAAATTGAATTCTTAACCCACCTACCTTTCGTGATTTCCTTGCAGATTTTTTTGTATTTCAAGTTTGTAAAAACCTTAACTGTGAACTCCAAACGATCATCTAAAACATTAGATAACCTTTTGAGCAAGTCCCCGTCGTTTTCTCTTTTGTCTAACTGTAAATTCAAATCGAATTCTGTGTGATGAAAAATGTATGCATCGCCGCGTCTC
This sequence comes from Daphnia carinata, assembly GCF_022539665.2. Taxonomy (NCBI): domain Eukaryota; kingdom Metazoa; phylum Arthropoda; class Branchiopoda; order Diplostraca; family Daphniidae; genus Daphnia; species Daphnia carinata. Next base: position 8,453,002 of record NC_081337.1, read on the forward strand.
TTGTGGTTCATATCGTAGCATCGGGTGTCTTTATCTACAGGTACGATGGTAATAGGGTAATCCACGCAATCCTGGCTTGAAAAGTTGCTTGTCGATCTGATAATTGTAATTTTTTGTTTACTAAATTGATAAAAGATAGTTTTCTACTTACTGCTGTGACTGCGTTGCCGATGATGTTGCGTTAGTCGCTTGGTTTAGAATTGAAGCCTCTACGGGAGGGACTGGCTGGGCGTCAACAAAATCATTTGAACTCATTCTTGAAGTAAAATTAGTTTATCTAAGAGAGTTGGGCAAATTTGCATGTGGCCTATCGGACGCGTTTTCGCTGAGTGAGAACCCATTTGAGATGACAAGTTAACGCAGAGAATAATTTTAACTTGCCTTCTTATCTGAATGGTGTTGCTTTTTTATGTGCCTTTTATCAATTAAAGGCGTGTCTGTTTACATTTCCTGTTTTCCACTATTTTTAATTTAATCCGCTTTGCTTTCTTGGAAAGTTCTGGTTGTAAACAATGTTTGTATTTCAGGTCAAATAGAAGCCAGTCACAAGTAAACCAGTAAGCTGCATTAGATGAAACCTTTCGTGCTAAAAGCAGTGCCGTTTATTCACCGGAGACGACAGAGCATAGTGGCAAATGCTTTATCAGCAATTCTCGAATTGAGCAATGTATTTCAATAGCGGGACAATAACAAGATAACAAAAAAAAAATAGAAGGTATCAAATTTAAAGAAATTTCTCCACCACTTATCTGGTCACTATTGGATACCAAACTTGTAGACGATAGTGCGATGATACACTTCACCTGGTTGAAGAACAGATTCTGGAAAATGTGGCTGGAAATGCAGAGCTGACTTGTACTTGTTACTGGTACAGGGTAATTGTTAAAAGAAGCGAAATTACCTGATTGACAGCGTCAGGGAAATTTTGGGCTTCAATGGCCAATCCACCGTGAGTTGAGTAAATCGAGCCGTCTTTGCCAACTAACGAACCATCTGCTGGAAAGCCATTACCCGTATAAATTTGACAACCTGGTTGATCACTGAATAACTCCAACATTCGACCGGACTCGGAATGCCAAATTTTGGCTACCAAGGGGAGTTTGTTGTCGAACTTGATCGTGCTATCATTGATGACAAAGTTATGATCGTAGCCACCCCCCGGAATTTTCTCGATAACGTCTCTCAGTAGCGTTTCTGATCTTAAGTCAAAAACCGTACCGTCCACATTAGCGAGCTGTCCAGTAGGGATCTGCCCAGAGTCAACGGGGGTGTATTGATTAGCAGATAGTAGAATGTGATGATTCAGCAGTTGCTGACTTCCAGCATTATGACCGGCCAAATTGAAATACGAATGATTGGTGAGATTGACTGGTGTTGGCCTGTCTGCCAGCGCTCTGTAATCTATTATTAACTCGCTGGAATCGGTTAACCTATAGCCACCAATTTTTAATGGCATATTTCCTACATTGTTAAAGCGTGTTGTCATATTTACGTGTACGTCACTTGAACGAACAGATGACCGGGGTAACCCTCTTCCATGTGGGGACTCGAATGAGTGAAAGTGATCCTTCCATCTCGGTGAGCATAGGCTTGCCAAACTACCTTATCGAATCCCACATTTCCTCCGTGCAGGTGATTATCGCCGTTGTTTTTTGCTAGTTGATATTCTATACCTTGTAAATTAAAATGCCCTTTTGCTATTCTATTGGCTACTCGCCCTACTGTAGAGCCAAAGTAAGGGTTTTCAGATTTGACATACCCTGTGGGAAAACATTCAAATGTAGCATGCACAAGCATTCAAACTTAACCCATTTACCTACCTGCCATATCGTCAAAACCCAGTACGACATCACGAAGATCTCCTTTCTTGTTCGGAACGAAAACATTGGTAATTGAGGCACCATAGGTGATGAGTTGCACCTTAACTCCAAGTGGATTAGTCAACGTGAATTTGGTAACAAGTTGGATTCCGTCCGACGTTTTTATTTCACCGAATACTTCCTGTGTCACTTGAATCGATAAGGAATTCATTATCCTCTTCGTGAAAAGGATCAGTTATCTACGTCTGGTATTTTTCTGCAGGGGATTCAAATACCTACATACATCACTTTTTGCCACTGTGAGGAGACGGGGAGAGAATAAGACATGAGCAAGTGCTTACGTGTCTGCAGTTGTTCAATAAAAAAAAAATAAATAAATAGCACCATCTAACGACCATTACGCAGTTTCATACATTTCAAGAACCAATTTTTACTTCTGAGTAGTTAATAAAAAAAATTTTAATGTGTCCCAACTTTATTTTTTTTTTTTTTTACGTTTAGTATATGGCAATCCGTTTTACATAAAAAAAAAAATGGCGGAAAAAAAAAATCGCACTTTTTTCTTTTTTTCCGACACGTAGCCATCTACCGCTCAGACTCGTTATTACTGGCGTAGGCTATTTCAGTCCATACGATATCTGTTACCCTGGGTTTAAACCTCAGTAGATGTGTAAAAATGAAGGAGAATAAATGTAGAAAAGAATTTTGCAGTATTGCATTTCAGTTTTATTCTAAGTGAAAATGCAAGTCCGCAAGTGACTAGAAAAAAGCCAACTTTGCATCGTATGATTCATGGCTCATTGGTAGAGCATCGGCGCGGTATGCCGAACATCCAGGGTTCGATCCTTGGATAAATATTGAATGCTTACAGATAAACGATAAACAAATGGATACAATGCTTACCATTAAAGGTATCCCAATGCTTACCATCAAAGGTGGCCAAAACAATAAAGGTGAATTGAGCAAGCTAAATAAAAAAAAAGTGATAAATTTTATGTGTAAACACAGCGAAGGCAGACAATGAAAGAAACAAATTTTGGAAAAAAGGTAGGGTAAAACGGATTGCCATAAAAAACTACAATGCCAAAAAATATGGCAATCCGTTTTACACAAAAAAAAAAAAAAAAAATCACACTTTTTTCTTTTTTTCCGACACGTAGCCATCTACCGCTCAGACTCGTTATTACTGGCCTAGGCAATTTCAGTCCATTGGATGCCATTCGCAGTTAGTTCAGTAGCGTGGATGGAGAATAACGCGTGGCTGGAGGAACAATTGAAAAATGGATAAGATAATACAACAAAAGGATGGTAAGTATAAACATTATTATATTGGTTTTCAATTATTACTTATTGTTTATTAGATCAAATTATGAAGCTGCAGGCCCAATTATTGGAACAACACAAAATATTAGATAACAGCAAAGCTAAGGATGGTAAGGCCTAATACGTAATGATTCTATTTATTTGCTTTTATTCATTTGTGTTTTGTAGCTCAAATTTTGAGTCTACAAGCTCAGCTAGGGGAAAAGAACCAATTGGAATGGAACAGTTTCCAAACAGTGAAGGAGGTTTTTCCAAACTCATCCCTAACTGAACATGAGGATGAATTGGCATTAGGCGAACACAGTCAGGTACCTAAACTTTTCAAATAAGAATTCAAAATAAGTATAGAATTTTAACAAACAATTATTTATTGTTTAGTTATTCAGTCTACCACCTGACAGTGTGTTAAAGTTAAATTCTGTTAGTGCTGCACTAAAAGAATTGTTAGTAATAAGTCCATGCAGCAAAGGAAGTGAACAATTGTGGGACTGTATTTGGGCTGAAAATGGGTGTGGTAGGGAAACCCAGCAATAGCACGAGTTCAACATAAAACATGAATTGGGTACGTTTCGGTTTTTTGTCTATCGAAAAACTATTTTTAATGCTATTATTTTGCATTCACAGAATTTTAGTGGGGGATCAAGTCAAGTCTGGAAGTGTTACAGGATGGAAGAGTGAGCCTCCAGTTGAAAAACACTGAAAGTGCATTACCATTAAGGTATGAGGTAAAGTAGAATATGCAAATTGTCTAATGAGAAGTACCATCTTGTGTGAATGAATCCTGTGTAACAGCAATCCTTTATAGTTCTGTCACAGCTAGAAGCCTCAAATAATTCTGCTTCTCTTGCTAAAGAACAACTTGTCCTTTACATTCAGAGTGTTGGTGAAGCTGGGTACTTAAATGGCCCTAAAGATGTTTCATTGCGTTGGCATTGCAGCGATGAACATCATACATAGACTTTTTAGGTATGAAAGGAATTTTCTTGAAAATTTTTTGAATTTATGACAAAGCATTTCTCCTGCCTTTTGCCAACCATGTCTAATCTATAAAAAAAATTTATCCAATAGGAAAGGATTTTCAGCATACTGGGAACACAACTATCAACAATGCAACATTCTAGGGGTGCTATTTTATCATTCAAGAGCCTTATACAATGATTTTCATCTGCAATTTGTATGGCCTTTCCCAAGCTTCTGCCAGAAGTTGAATCTATAAGTCATGTAAGTCACATGAGCAACAATTGAGATGCTTAATGGTGTTGTTTTTCTTTTCTCAGCATAGGTTAATAGTAACATTGGATCTGAAAAGATTCTTGGTTGGGGCATGACACTGAATAAATTTTAATGATTGAATGGATGACATGACATTTCTATACTTCATTCGGATTCCCGAGACGGTATTTTATATTTAAAAAATTGAAGTGCATATCTGGGCTCCCTTCCTTTCCGTAGCCCCGTTTCCCCTTGACTCGTAATAAGCCCGTAGGGGGTCATGCCCCTACTGTACGGTATATATAAAAACAACATATACCGAGGTTTGGAGGGCTCTGGCCGGAAAGGGGACGTGGATGTCCGCTTAGTCCGATGATGTGTTCACGGAGGGCTCTGTGGCTACCCACAAATCCGAACTAAAGGTTAATCGCTCCTGTAAAAATGTTCCAAATCTTCAGCTCTTCTTCCGGCTTCTCTTAGCCAATCACCGGGTAATCTCCCCGGTGGGTCAACAAGGCAGTGTCTCCCCCTGCCTGGGTTGACGGCAACTTTTGAAAGGGCTATTGTGCCTTTTTAAAGTTGCAAAAATAATTGTAATGTGCAGAGAATTGTCAATAAAATTTTTTTTATAAAATATTTTTTCCAAAATTTGTTTCTTTCATTGTCTGTGTCAGCTGTGTTCACACATTACATTTATCAACTTTTATTATTTTTGCTTTGCTTTATTTGTTTTTGTCACCTTTGATGATAAGCATTGTTTCCATTGGTTTATCGTTTATCTGTAAGCATTCTATTATTACCCAGGGATCGATCCTTGGATGTTCGGCATACCGCGCCGATGCTCTACCAATGAGCCATGAATCATATGATGTCAAGTTGGCATTTTTCTAGTCACTTGTGGACTTGCATTTACACTTTTAATAAAACTGATATGCAATTCTGCAACACACTCTTCTACATTTATTCTACTCCATCTTTACACATATCTCTACTGAGGTTTGAACCCAGGTTAACAGGTATCGCAGCTAAAGGCTCTACCACAGAGCTATGAAGGTTATGAAAGGAATCGAAAGATAAACATATAGTTGTGAAAGACTGCATTAACATCCTACATGATAACATATGATATGCGATAATAAAATGTTCAAATATATCTCGTGGCTCAATGGTAGAGCATCGGCGTTGCACGCTGAATGTCTGGGGATCGGTTCCCATACGAGTAAAACAAAGTACAAAATTACTTCAAAAAATATCGAGATATTACACGTTGTTCCTTGAATCTAAATTGAATAATTCAAAGAGTGTAATAAATAATAATTGAATACTTGCAGATAAACGATAAACCAATGGAAATAATGCTTATCATCAAAGGTGACAAAAACAAATAAAGCAAAGCAAAAATAATAAAAGTTGATAAATGTAATGTGTGAACACAGCTGACACAGACAATGAAAGAAACAAATTTTCCAAAAAAATATTTTATAAAAAAAATTTTATTGACAATTCTCTGCACATTACAATTATTTTTGCAACTTTAAAAAGGCACAATAGCCCTTTCAAAAGTTGCCGTCAACCCAGGCAGGGGGAGACACTGCCTTGTTGACCCACCGGGGAGATTACCCGGTGATTGGCTAAGAGAAGCCGGAAGAAGAGCTGAAGATTTGGAACATTTTTACAGGAGCGATTAACCTTTAGTTCGGATTTGTGGGTAGCCACAGAGCCCTCCGTGAACACATCATCGGACTAAGCGGACATCCACGTCCCCTTTCCGGCCAGAGCCCTCCAAACCTCGGTATATGTTGTTTTTATATATACCGTACAGTAGGGGCATGACCCCCTACGGGCTTATTACGAGTCAAGGGGAAACGGGGCTACGGAAAGGAAGGGAGCCCAGATATGCACTTCAATTTTTTAAATATAAAATACCGTCTCGGGAATCCGAATGAAGTATAGAAATGTCATGTCATCCATTCAATCATTAAAATTTATTCAGTGTCATGCCCCAACCAAGAATCTTTTCAGATCCAATGTTACTATTAACCTATGCTGAGAAAAGAAAAACAACACCATTAAGCATCTCAATTGTTGCTCATGTGACTTACATGACTTATAGATTCAACTTCTGGCAGAAGCTTGGGAAAGGCCATACAAATTGCAGATGAAAATCATTGTATAAGGCTCTTGATTGATAAAATAGCACCCCTAGAATGTTGCATTGTTGATAGTTGTGTTCCCAGTATGCTGAAAATCCTTTCCTATTGGATAAATTTTTTTTATAGATTAGACATGGTTGGCAAAAGGCAGGAGAAATGCTTTGTCATAAATTCAAAAAATTTTCAAGAAAATTCCTTTCATACCTAAAAAGTCTATGTATGATGTTCATCGCTGCAATGCCAACGCAATGAAACATCTTTAGGGCCATTTAAGTACCCAGCTTCACCAACACTCTGAATGTAAAGGACAAGTTGTTCTTTAGCAAGAGAAGCAGAATTATTTGAGGCTTCTAGCTGTGACAGAACTATAAAGGATTGCTGTTACACAGGATTCATTCACACAAGATGGTACTTCTCATTAGACAATTTGCATATTCTACTTTACCTCATACCTTAATGGTAATGCACTTTCAGTGTTTTTCAACTGGAGGCTCACTCTTCCATCCTGTAACACTTCCAGACTTGACTTGATCCCCCACTAAAATTCTGTGAATGCAAAATAATAGCATTAAAAATAGTTTTTCGATAGACAAAAAACCGAAACGTACCCAATTCATGTTTTATGTTGAACTCGTGCTATTGCTGGGTTTCCCTACCACACCCATTTTCAGCCCAAATACAGTCCCACAATTGTTCACTTCCTTTGCTGCATGGACTTATTACTAACAATTCTTTTAGTGCAGCACTAACAGAATTTAACTTTAACACACTGTCAGGTGGTAGACTGAATAACTAAACAATAAATAATTGTTTGTTAAAATTCTATACTTATTTTGAATTCTTATTTGAAAAGTTTAGGTACCTGACTGTGTTCGCCTAATGCCAATTCATCCTCATGTTCAGTTAGGGATGAGTTTGGAAAAACCTCCTTCACTGTTTGGAAACTGTTCCATTCCAATTGGTTCTTTTCCCCTAGCTGAGCTTGTAGACTCAAAATTTGAGCTACAAAACACAAATGAATAAAAGCAAATAAATAGAATCATTACGTATTAGGCCTTACCATCCTTAGCTTTGCTGTTATCTAATATTTTGTGTTGTTCCAATAATTGGGCCTGCAGCTTCATAATTTGATCTAATAAACAATAAGTAATAATTGAAAACCAATATAATAATGTTTATACTTACCATCCTTTTGTTGTATTATCTTATCCATTTTTCAATTGTTCCTCCAGCCACGCGTTATTCTCCATCCACGCTACTGAACTAACTGCGAATGGCATCCAATGGACTGAAATTGCCTAGGCCAGTAATAACGAGTCTGAGCGGTAGATGGCTACGTGTCGGAAAAAAAGAAAAAAGTGTGATTTTTTTTTTTTTTGTGTAAAACGGATTGCCATATTTTTTGGCATTGTAGTTTTTTATGGCAATCCGTTTTACCCTACCTTTTTTCCAAAATTTGTTTCTTTCATTGTCTGCCTTCGCTGTGTTTACACATAAAATTTATCACTTTTTTTTTATTTAGCTTGCTCAATTCACCTTTATTGTTTTGGCCACCTTTGATGGTAAGCATTGGGATACCTTTAATGGTAAGCATTGTATCCATTTGTTTATCGTTTATCTGTAAGCATTCAATATTTATCCAAGGATCGAACCCTGGATGTTCGGCATACCGCGCCGATGCTCTACCAATGAGCCATGAATCATACGATGCAAAGTTGGCTTTTTTCTAGTCACTTGCGGACTTGCATTTTCACTTAGAATAAAACTGAAATGCAATACTGCAAAATTCTTTTCTACATTTATTCTCCTTCATTTTTACACATCTACTGAGGTTTAAACCCAGGGTAACAGATATCGTAGCTAAAGACTATACCACAGAGCTATGGTCCTTATGAAAGCAATAGACAGATAAACATATACTTGTGAAGGACTGCATAAACATCCTAGACGATAACATATGATATGCGAAAATAAAATATTTGTATATATCTCGTGGCTCAATGTTAGAGCACCGGCGTTGCACGCTGAATGTCTGGGGATCGGTTCCCATACGAGTAAAATAAAATAAAAATTCAAAATTGCTTCAGAAAATATCCAGGTATTACACGTTATTCCTTGAATCTAACTTGAAGAATTCAAAGAGTGTAATAAATAATATTTGAATACTTACAAATAAACGATAAACCAATGGAAACAATGCTTGCCATCAAAGGTGGCAAAAACAATAAAGTTGAATTGAGCAAGCTAAATAAAAAAAAAGTTGATAAATGTAATGTGTTAACACAGCGAAAACAGACAATGAAAGAAACAAATTTTGGAAAAAAAAATTTATAAAAAAAATTTTATTGACAATTCTCTGCACATTAGAATTATTTTTGCAACTTTAAAAAGGCACAATAGCCCTTTCAAAAGTTGCCGTCAACCCAGGAAGGGGTAGACACTGCCTTGTTGACCCACCGGGGAGATTACCCGGTGATTGGCTAAGAGAAGCCGGAAGAAGAGCTGAAGATATGGAACATTTTTACAGGAGCGATTAACCTTTAGTTCGGATTTGTGGGTAGCCACGTCGCCAACCGTGAAAACATCATCGGACTAAGCGGACCCCCACGTCCCCTTTCCGGCCAGAGCCCTCCAAACCTCGGTATATGTTATTTTTATATATACCGTACAGTAGGGGCATGACCCCCTACGGGCTTATTACGAGTCAAGGGGAAACGGGGCTACGGAAAGGAAGGGAGCCCAGATATGCACTTCAATTTTTTAAATATAAAATACCGTCTCGAGAATCCGAATGAAGTATAGAAATGTCATGTCATCCATCCAATCATTACAATTTATTCAGTGTCTTGCCCCAACCAAGAATCTTTTCAGATCCAATGTTACTATTAACCTATGCTGAGAAAAGAAAAACAACACCATTAAGCATCTCAATTGTTGCTCATGTAACTTACATGACTCATAGATTCAACTTCTGGCAGAAGCTTGGGAAAGGCCATACAAATTGCAGATGAAAATCATTGTATAAGGCTCTTGAATGATAATATAGCACCCGTAGAATGTTGCATTGTTGATAGTTATGTTCCCAGTATATGAAAATCCTTTCCTGTTGGATAAATTTTTTTTTGTAGATTAGACATGGTTGGCAAAAAGGCGGAGAAATGCTTCGTCATAAATTCAAAATTTTTTCAAGAAAATTCCTTTCATACCTAAATAGTCCATGTATGATGTTCATCGCTGCAATGCCAGCAAAGTGAAACATCTTAGGGCCATTTAAGTATCCAGCTTCACCAACACTCGGAACGTAAAGGATATGTTGTTCTTTAGCCAGAGAAGCAGAATTATTAGAGGTTTCTAGCTGTGACACTATGAAGGATTGTACCGGATTTATTAACACAAGATGATACTTCTCATTAGACAATTTGCATTACTCTATTACTTTACCTCATACCTTAACAGTAATGCACTCTCAGTGTTTTTTCAACTACAGGGCAACTCTTCTATCCTGTAACACTTCCAGACTTGACTTGATCCCCCGCTAAAATTCTGTGAATGCAAAATAATAGCATTAAAAATACTTTGTCGGTAGACAAAAAACCATGAAGTACCTAATCCATGTTTGATGTTGAACTCATGCCATTTCTGGGTTTCCGTACCACACCCATTTTCGGCAGTCTTTATGGTATGGTAATATTAATCTAAGCCACATGTACCACTATGAAATGGATGTTCAAAAGCAAATAAAAACCTGTTGAGATGGATATCAGGAGAATCAGAATAGATCTCAATCAATTTCAGTTATTCTTTTCCCTATAGTACTTAGTGACATAGCATAATAGATATACCTGCCTCAATTCAGAACCATAGACCAACAAAAAAGAACACAGAAATGTAGCTGTAAAAGCAGATCACTTTAGAACACAGGATCAGGTATAGTTCATCTAAGAGTAGACCTAAAATGCAAAGACAAAAATATTGGGCATAATTGCAGTTTACCAAACACAGTGGCAAAATAAAATAATTGTCAAAGAAAGACATATGCACACTTGGGTTGGCGAATGGGTAAGTCTGATGCAATGTATGGCAATCCGTTTTACCTCCCCCCCCCCAAAAAAAAAAAAATATCGGCCATTCTTTCTGTTTTACTGCTACCCACCGCTAGATGCCGATAGCAGTGAAATAGAAAAAAAAGGCCGATATTTTTTTTTGGTGGGGGGGTAAAACGGATTGCCATACATAAACTGACCGAAAAAATTTTTAAGCCCGACTAAATAAGTTCGACTAAATAAGCCCGACTAAATAAGTCCGACTAAACAAGCCCGACTTTTCTCAGTCGGGCTTAAAAATTTTTCTGAAAAAACTGAAACCCATCGGAATTGGTTAAATATCTCAGGATATACTCAAAATTGAATGCTGATTCCGGAAAAATTGCTATTTTTTTCATTAAGTTAATCGTTTTTGAAATACACTGAATATTTGACGCAATGCTAGCGCGCCAGTATGGTACAGCGCTAGCGTGATGTAGTAGAAATATTCGGTGTATGTTGACTCAATGCTATCGCCATCTACCGGTCATATTTCTAGTTAGTTCTCTACATACACTCACCACTATAATATAAAAAATACACGTTATTAGGCTACTCAACATGTTTCGTATATTTGACGTTCCGTAGCAGACGATATTGCTTTGTGAGCACAGCAAACCTTAATTTAAGTTCTGTAATTCGCTGACAGTTCACAACAAAGGCACCGGAATTTTAAATAAATTGATCGTTACTGTTCTTGTGTTATCCCCTTATTCGGCGCAAATGTGTTCGCGGTCATTAACGCAGCTTGATAGCGACAATGATGATGTTGAGGAGGAGCGGAACCCCCATGGTAAAATTGTATATATTCCATTATATCTATTTATACAAATATGAATTATTTCCTAATCCTATTTCAGAAACTCCAGAAAAGGAAATTCTTTGGGCTGCAGCTGAAGGAGATATAAGTATAATTAGAAATTTACTTCAAAATAATCCAGCTCTGGTGCACGTGAAAGATCGGGATGGCTATAGTGCTCTTCACAGAGCTTGTTATGAAAATCATGTGAATATTGTGGAATTATTACTGAAACACAAATCCAACATAGGTGCAGTAACTAATGAATTGTGGCAACCATTGCATTCAGCTAGCAAATGGAATAGCAGTTCGTGTGTGTCATTATTGTTGGAATGGGGTACAAGTATCAATGCAGTTACAAAGGGTGGGCTTACACCTCTGCATTTGGCGTCATCTAATTCAACTGCTTATGAAACATTAGTTGTCTTGTTAAACTACCCATTGGTCAATCCAAGTATTTTAAGTAACAATGGTGAAACAGCTTGTGAAATTTCCCGTAGATGTGGTCCGTACTCGCGACTTTTTGATATGGTAAATGAAGCTTTGAACGAAATATAAACTCGTTTGACAGTCATGACGTTCGGACCTCAGTAATATGTTACTTCTAAAGGTAAAATCCACAAGAAAGTTTAATATTAAAATAGCCTAAAATGTTTTAAATCCACCTGTTGTTTTTATGCTGTTCAGTTCAGCATAAAGTAAATATTTGGTGATGGTCTTGCCTATAGTAATTCTAAAACACAAGGAAGACAACAGAAGTTCCTTAAGGGTAGAGCGAAATTTGATTTCCTATTTATTATTTACATTATCTATGCTACTTCGTTTCTTTTACATTAGAAATCCTTAACTGCACAATGAGCATGAGTCAAGGAATGCTTTATTAGAGGTTGACTATCATTTAACAGTGCTTGACGAGCATGGCAATTGGTTTGATAAAAAAAATAATTTCGTGTAACCTGTCTTGTTATTTAAAAAAAAGGGGGGGGGGGAGGCAAACAATCGACATGGGTGGTAAAAAGGATGAGGAGATTGGACAAAGATAATCTGAGCAATTTTCAAGGACACTTGGTATATCTTATGTACACAAGATGGGAAATCCACTTTACAGACCCTAGACACAAAAATAAGTCTTCTAGTGAGCCACATGCATTTATAGACTCTAGAGCGGCAAGCTGACTTATTCCGTCTTAGAATGTATAGGTTTACTGGAGCATTAAGTTCTCCAGGTGCTTTTGAAGAATGAAATCCTTGACAGCACCGAAAACTTTGTTGATATTTTCGGTATCCACAGCAGTGGTAAAATGATGGTAAAGGACTTGATGGCTATTACGTCGGGCGGAAACGAACATGTTTAAAATGAAGGCTTGAACTTTAGACAAATCATATGGGTCATCCTGCAAATAACATAACATACAGCAAATATATATTTTAAAAAACATTAATACATTTATACAAATTAATATAAAGGAACTGCATTACCTTGTAATCAGGGAAATAGTGAGCAATATTTGACGCTCGTGTCGAAAGCTTGGCAGTAAGAAGATCTGTTTTGTTCAGGAATAGGATAAAGGCAACAGACAGCAAATAGCGAATGTTGACGATTGTATCAAATATGTTTATAGACTCCTCTAGTCGTTTCGTTCGTCTTTGATACCACAAAATATTAGCATTTTCGAAGTAGGAATGAACAAAATTTTACACTTTTACCTATCTTCCATTAGAACTTGGTCATACTCAGAAGAGGATACCAAAAACAGGATTGCTGTTACTGAATCAAAACACTGAAGCCACTTTTGCCTTTGTGACCGTTGGCCGCCAACGTCTACGAACCGAAACGGGATGGAATTGATGTTCATAACGAATTCCGTTACTCCTTTGGTTGCTTTGCGCGCGTGAAGGATGTCCTGATTATTCGGCAGATAGTCCTACAAATAAATAAAATAGTTTATTGAAAGCAACACCAAAAAACACGGCGGATTGCAATTGGTAGCAATCGTTTGTTTCCATAACTTACCTTTACAGCGATCCGTTCAAGATTTTCAAAAAAATACTTTACAGAATCACTCTGCAAAGAAAATGTGTCATTAGTCGCATGCAAAATAATGCAACCTTTTCACTTTATGTGCAGTAGATGATTATGGCAGCTTGGTATTGCAGATTATGTAACAAATAATGAAGATACATGAAATTTGCTGTTATGAATTTCGAATACTGAAGAAAGCAGATCATTTTGCTTAATGCTCCAGAACTTTATTTGTAATAAAGCTAACATGGTAATAAAAATGAATAAAAGTATGAACCTGGTTAGACTTACAAGTTGGAATTCTCTTCTTCTCTCGTAAGCTTCTCTAATACCATGATCTTGCCATAGTTGTTGAATGTAGACGGCATATTCCATGAACACTTTTGTGTCAAATTGCATGACGTTGTCTACTCTAAGAAGGAATGGGGCTAGACTGGCATTGTTTTCATTTTCCCATGGAATTTGTAATTTTTCTCGAGCATCAACCAGGACTCTCATGCCTCGAATGATATTCTGGTATACAATTGACTGGAATTCCTGAATGGCCTCTGTTTCAAATCTGACTCCATGAATGATTCTCATCTGCTTCAGAAATGTTGATTTGCCCGATTCGCCAGCTCCAAGAAGCAGAAGTTTAACTTGGCGCCGGTTGCTCTGCTTCTCTCTCTCGATGGCTTTGTCGATCTTCAGGCTTCTATTTATTTGCTCAATCTCTTCGTCTGAATACTTCCAGTGCAGACAGCAGTGAATTAGAGCCGCCATTTTTTTTAGACTGAATATCTTGTTTATCACTTGCTCATGACACTCAAACCGGAACAAAACGTAATTTGTTTACCCCGCCTATTTGTGTTGCAACTATCCAGAACAAGTTCAAAATGAATACGGCAACAAAAGCCAAGATATTGTTATGTGGGGGGCGTTGCAATAGCAAAATCCTACGCCACCATCTGGTGGCGCGAAATCGCAACCTTACCCCTTTATTTCCACCAAAACGACAGGATGGAAAACAACGAAGTATAACATAGACGAAAAACTTAAGGCATGCTGCTTGTAGACATTGTGCAAACCCTTCCATAGTTAGACTTAAGGGTTGCGGTGTTGACCGTTTACACCATATCTGCTATGAAGGCAGACAAATGTAGGATCTTGTACGTATTATTGGCTAGCTATAGTTCTCGCGACTGGTTCAACAAGGAAATTGATCTCAATTTCGTAGAAGGGCAAAGTCTGAGCGAAAACTGATCTGCTTGTTTGTATTGAAATGTCGTCTGTCGATCGAAAGATGGATTGCCAACTTTTACAATCTAAATTTGTTTGAAATCTTTTATCATGCACTGCTTTATCCATAATAGATACTACAGTTACGGTAGTTAGTAATAAGCAAAAGATGAAAAGATTTAAGAAACCTGCATAATCAGCTTTTACATTTATTAATCGATTCGAGGTGCGAAATCTCTACCATTGAGCGCATCTGCGAAATCTTGTATGAAAATCGATAACCTGTTGACACCCATATTGGTTTTCTCCATTTGCTCTTTCAGTTTTTGTTATTGAGATGTCATCGTGCAAACGCTTGCTATCACAGTATGTTCTATATATCGTGGCATACGTTTTTTCACACTCTTAATAATTATGTATTCGAAAGATAAGGTAATTTAAAAAAAAAACAAATAGTGCGGAAATGGGGATATTCGATAATAACATAGCCCCTTTCTATAAAGTCGAATTAAAAACCACGATTGCACAAACGACGTAATAGGTAACGAGATTAATCGAGGAATTATAGAAAGATCTTTCATGAATTAAAGATCAGATAAAATACAGGCTTGAAGGAAAACGTAACAAAATAAAGTTAAATGATTGAACCATGATATAGGGGAAGATGCATGGGCGAGAGAAGGATAGAGAAACGGAAAAAAGCATCGGGCAGGTGTCTCACCAGGACAATCGTCGGAAATGTAATACGTATGCATCATTGGTGGGTAAAATAAAAATAGAATGTTTATTTACTAGAACTTTTGCTACTAAGATTACTAGTATCCGGCTGGGAAAGGTAATAGTTGACAGCTCTGTTGATGTCACAGTCGGCCGCCAGGGCTAACCGCAGAAGCTCAGGCCGAGACACTTCACTACCTAAAATATCTTCTAAAGCTGAAACACAGTTTTCCAGCAGCTGTTCTTGTTGCTGTATATTTAACAATAAAAAATGATAATAATAAATGCGTAATAAAAAAAAAACAGATACTTCGTTAGTGAAAAACAAAATCATATTATGTTCAAATTGCCAGTACCTCTTGTTCGACCTCAGCTACCACAATCCGCATTTCGTTCGTCAATTCTTGTAAAAGATCGACACTTTCTTTGCTACTGCTACTACTGGAACTGCTGCTGCTGCTTCGGCTACTAATACTTCGGTCACTATTGATGGCCCGCCTGAACGCGAGAATTAGTTTCTAAATACTAAACGACAAAAAATATGGACGTTTCAATACCATATGTCGGCGTCTTTTCCATAACGCAACGAATCTAACCAGTGATGCTTTGATCTAAAAATTACAAATACTTAGGTTGAACAATAAGTAGAAAACAAATAAATATATGGTTGGCTAATACGAATTGGAATTTGACGTATGAAGCTGCACTTGGGACCGCAAATGAGCAGGAAGATCTTCTAGCCCTTCCTTGTCGACCATATCTCCGTGTTTCCATATAAAACTAATACAAGACTCCTAAGCAAAAAACAAACAAAACAAAAACAAAACAAAACAATTATAAGTATAAACTCTACCCACTTTTGCTCGATGCTGCATTACCAAAACTAACAGATTCAGGTTACATCATACAAGCCATTTAAGAAAAACAATTCTTTATTACCTGAAGTTGGGTAGCCGACCATTGGTCAGCAATGGCCAGCATACACAAGACGTTGGAGTTGTCTAAGCGAGACGTCAAAACTGTCTGACAACCACTACTGAGTTGTTCTACCTCAAAACGGTCGGCCATGATTAGCAATTCTATTAGTTGCTCGTTGCTAATGGCTGTTTGATCCAGATGGTCACCATAGAGGAAACGAAGAAACAACGATAGCAGCTGAGATGAACAATCAGGCAATGTGATTTTCCTTGCAATAGAAAAAAAAAGCTGTAGTAAAACGGTGATACTTTCAAAGAACGTATGTAAATACCTATCAATTGCTTCTCGCATTCCGGACAAGAGGGCACGATGGAACCAACGACATCTTGCAGCCAGTACCACACGATGTGCTTTAACCGCATGAACCACTTGGCTCGTATCGGCATCAGACGGAAGTAAAAATTCTAAATCCGAGTTGTTCTTATTTTCGAGAAGCAGCGATACTTGGCGTGCAAGCGGGCTATTGCTCGCCATCGGCTCGCGACACAATGGACCATACATACTCAGTTCACTATTCCTGAAATATCATTTGTCATGGAAACTAAATTTTATAGATTCACACTGTTATTGCTCTAATTACGTAAGCAAAGAGTCGGCTCCAACGCAGTCGGCATTAGGTGGAGAAGCTGCAAATTGTGTGGTCGACGGTCCAGAGTTGTCTAAT
The DNA here is from genome assembly GCF_022539665.2 of Daphnia carinata. Classification (NCBI taxonomy): domain Eukaryota; kingdom Metazoa; phylum Arthropoda; class Branchiopoda; order Diplostraca; family Daphniidae; genus Daphnia; species Daphnia carinata. Next base: position 8,469,991 of record NC_081337.1, read on the forward strand.
AGTTCAAGTGCAACAAGTGACAAGTTCAATTCTTCTCGTTGAACCAAATCGCAGACTTGCTGAAGTAAGGCGCGAACATTAGGCTCCGTTTTAAGCTCTCTCAAATGATGAATTGTTTCGTTCTGTCAATAATTATTTTCATTTTAACTAAACAGAAAATCGTAAAGGAAGTTTGTCTTACTATTTTTGAAGAAACATTATAAAAGGTGAATTGAAATTCAGCCACTGTCAGAGATTCATCCAGGGAGGCAATTATTTCTTCTAAACGAAAGATAACTAGCGGAATCTCTTCGACAAATAGTTTGATATTCCTCATTACAGAACGTACTTGCGAAGATACAGTCATTTCTGTATACTTTTCTCTAAAAGTGAAGAGAAATTCTAAGATGGGAATTACAATATTAAAACTAAACTAAATGTACTAACTTTTTATGAGAAAGAAATTTGACGGCCAGTAAAAGCTTCTCGTGCAAGTTCTTCAGTTTGTGAGCTTCTTTATCTAGCAAGGTATCAGCGATAAGGTGACCAGTGTATGTTTCGATCGGGAAAAAAAGAACTATTTGTTCTGTGATATTTAAACATTCAACAGCTAATGCCCAAATGACAGACAAGGCGCCCTCCACCTGAAATTACAGCATGACGAGTTTAGTCGTGAGACAATCATAAGATGAACTATAAAGAGATAACCTCTGGTGCTATGTAGCTGGCTAGGACAAAGTTTTGACTTGCTGAAAGTCCACCAATAAGATTGCGAAAACATTTCAGGAGGCGGTAAACCTGTGAAACGAAAATCGGTAGACGGGAACGAAAAAAGGTCACTATCTCCCGGCGTTCTTCGGAAGAAAAATCCGTTTTGTGCTTTGTGAAAGTCACGCACAGCTGGACAAACCGAACGACAACTAGGACACCCTCTCTGCATAAAGTATGAAACCAGTGCATGAACCCACAAATTTGATTTGTTAAGAGAAATATTGTTTTACCCTAAACTTTGTTTGACGGCTTGCCACAGGCGAGCGGCATTTACGAGCATGTCCGCTTCATTATTGCTATCAAACAAGGAGACCATACGTTCTAATGAAGCATGAATGCTGTTTAACCAGGCCGTGAAGCTCAGCTCGTGCAGCTGTGTTTTTCAGAAAAGATTGGCACAGCCTAACAAGGTTTTCCAGTGCTGGTTGATTTTGGAAGTGCTCAATGCACAATTTTGCTGTTTGGCTGCTTAATGTTGGTGGAAGATGGTAAGAGTAGCTGAAATGTAACATTGTAGAAAGCACAGCTTCGGGTAATCCATTCAAGGATTGCCAATCAAAGTCACCTAGACTAAGGGAGAGAATTGTTCTGTGTACCTGAAACTATTTCAAAAATTTATGAGTAAAACTAAAAAACCACACATATTAAAACTTACTGTATGACCATTTGCTGCACACAATTCAAAATCTGAAAAATAACCTTCTTCCAATGCATGTGTAAGACTGAATGAATTATCAAGAACACTTTGGCTCTTGGTAGCAATTCTTTTGCATGTTAAAATGATGAAAGATTCAAAAAGAAGAACCAATTCTTGGATAGAAGGTGTTTGTATCTAAGATACAAAAGTGAATTGTAATGATAACTTACCATTATTACATAACAATAATACCCTACTCGAAATTCAATAACACTTCCTTTGAATCCAGCAAAGCGGAGGAAGGTTGAATAATGTGATGAGCAGACTTCATAGGTATCACAGAATGAAGGAGGGAAATCAACATTGTGTTCATTTTGCCAAAATACAGAACCACCTTTATCTAACGAAAATTCGATTCCCTTTAATAAACTCTGTAAACTGCTGCCGTCTGCTGCATGACCCTGACAATTGACTATCTAAGGAAGCAAAATTGTAATTCATTAAACTTGTGAACCAAGAAAAAACAACGATAATGCTACCAGCCAAGTTCCATGAAGTTCTTTTGAACCAGAATATCGAGCCATTTTGTCGTTTGATGCCTAGATGTTATGGAAAACTTGGCCTGTCTTTGTGCCGACCATTTAAGTGTGTACTTTTTTACCTTCTGTCACGTCAACCATTGCTACCATCTAGTGGTGATGTTTTGATGCGAGACATTTCCGCTTTCATAGCAAAAATAAATACACGTTGCTTTTAGGGTTAAAGGCCTCGAGACTACTGAACGTTGGAGTATACGATTATACGGGATAGCTATTACAAACCACTTTATCATCATGGGTCTATAAGATGATACAAGCCAATCATCTATGAATCTCGAAGATACGAGTAATCGTACGGGGATGGATGCCTGCCTATCTACCTGTATTACATGGATGGGTGCGAGCGGTTAGACGGGCAGAGGTAAAGGGCGCCTACAACAGGCTTTTTGACGGTCAGAAACAGCGGCAGGGAGAGATCTGCGGGCAAAAAAAAGAGTGTTTTTATTTTGAAAAAAAGGGTTAAGATTAGACGGGCAAAATAATGGCGCGGACTAATTGGCAGATTAAAATTAAGGGAAAAAAAACGTTAAAATACGCTAGCGGCACCTATCCCTGGCCCTGAACGAGTTTACAGTTATTAGTACGTTGTTAAACACTAAAAAAAAAATTTGTTATGTAACAATAAAGATTGGAACCCGTAGCATCAGCGTGGCAGCTGTCAACTATGCCACAGCGCCATGCCTCAGCTACACTTACTGTGTGCATAAGCTACCTATTCAATGTGTGACACACAAAGCAATTTTTGTTTGGGATGTGCGGTCCTGGCACAATGGCGGTTATCGGCGCTCTGTATTCTGTCGGTCCCGGGTTCAAATCCCGCCACCTCTAATTTCCAAGCACTCCCTTCCCTCCATGCTCTCCTCCCACCACCCTCTCCTCCCACCCACTTCATCGTTCAAGATTCAAGATTCATCTCAACGGATTCAAGATTCTTCGTCACATTGGATTCGCAGGATTCTTCATCTCATCGGATTATGCAAGATGCGGATTATGCATCACATCAATCAAAAAGAAAAAGGCTACTATAAAGGGGCTAAAGAAATGGCACCACACTAAATAAAACATACACATACACTTACACGTATACAGACGTTTCACATCGATCTGTAGTACCGTTCACTACACGTTGAAGGTCGACCCACAAACTGAAGGTAGAGAAGAGGTAATCATAGCTCGTAGGTTATTCGTAAGTTCTCCCCATGGCCAATAGGTTCATGGATGCAGGCAGCTAATCATCGAGTATGTGACCCTCTCCGATACTCGCAAGTTTTTGTTGGTTTCTTACTGTGTCTAAGACCAGTAGGGCGTATAGTAGTGCGGCTAGCAGGTAGGCTAGTCGTCCATTAAAAATTCAAGTAGGTATCTAGAATGTAATATTGTCCATTTTATGATAAGTGAATAACCTACTTCCAATGATATCGGAACTTCTTGATCACAGACAGCAATACCGGTTAGCATTATCTTCTGCGGTTCACCTCAATAAATGATACATGGCGGTAGGTTCATTTCGGATAACATACTTTAATATTGCAATAGATTTAGGAAGTCGGATGAAACACAACAAGCGTTTCGACTGATTTGAAGAATTGCGAAACAGTAGGAGTTGGAGCAGATACAATGGCTAGTTTGCAGCGATTCTGAAGTGCAATTTGCGAAAATAAAACAAAAATGAAGGCCAACATGTTTGCAGATGCCAGATATAGAGCTTAATGTTTTTAACGAACTTAGAAACCATATAGCTGCATTTGATTTTTCATGTCGTCCATAGTGGTATCTCCAAACTGGGCACTATGCTTTTGCATCAGCTTGTAGATAGCTTCCATTTGTTCACTTTCAACCCTTTAAAATAAGCAAGGAAAAACGGCAAATCATGAAAAGGTTATTATCATTTATGGATTAAATAAGAACTTGTTATTTTTATTACTGTTTTTCCAAGAGTTTTACTTCTTCAGGAAGTTTTTCTTCCAATTGTTTGGCCAATTGTAGAGGTTTTCTTGAGCTCAGAAATTGAATTTCATCAATTTTTTGCTCCTCTGCAGTTGGAGGTGAACAGGGGATGATATTTTTCCCATTCCAAAGACATGTCAGTGTTAAACAGATAATGGCAAAGACGGTAGAGATGAAGTAATAAACGGATGTATCTTCCCAGAAAATTGTCAACATGGTTTAACTCAGATCACAGCTTTTTTTTCGAGATGAATATTCTAATTTAAGCTGTGGTATTAGGGGAAGGAAAGCTTGTTGGTTGAGATACTCAAAAGCAGATTGTTGTATCCCTTTGAAAGTTGTGTGAATGTTCTCACTATCGTTATCCTTAATGGCTTTTGATAGGTTTTCAACAAAAGCCCTGTTGCTCAGGCAGCCATCAACCCTATCTTCAGAATCAGCTCCTATGGCAATATGCTTTTCAAAACACTCACTTATGGCAACCAATCGATGCTGTTGATTATCTGGGTTTGAAACTATTTCATCCACAGAGTTGTAGAATGTCCAATACTTGTTGAATTCAGGATGTTGGTTCAAGTATGACTTGAAAAAGATTTGACCTTCATCTGAAGATATCAAAGCGCTAAGTGTGCACTCCCGCACAACCTTCTTCAGGGTTTTCGTTGGTATTGATTTCAGATCCGGATCAGCCATCAACCCTCTACAGTATTTGAATAGCGGTTATATAGTTAAGCGATTTTCCTGCTCCTGGAGATAATGATAAGTTCTAGAAGGTTTAAGAAAAAATGTTTACCGCCAACCTTCTTGTTTAATTTTTATGGATCACTTCGTATAGAACAAATTTTGATCGCGTTGGGTGGAATTTTTCACGTTGACCGTCCAGCAACAAACTATTTATAAAAGAATGGGTTGGGCTTTTTTCTTCCACATTGTTTTGGTTCAATTGAGCTAGCAAGTAAGGGAATCTAGCGGACAAAAGCTACAACTCTATCTAAATTTTAAACTTACGTCAAAACTCGATATCACATTCACGAGACGTTCAAGTACACGAATAGAAGACTGTTAAAGCACGTAGTAGTTTTAGGCAAAAAAAATGACGAGAAGTGAATAATTAATATGTAATACGCATTCTTGCATAACATGAATCATCCCGCTTGATGGTGGTACGCACAGTAGTATGCATAATCTATAACTTTTTTTTGTCAAAACTGACGGTTTCCAGGCCAACTCATTCAAGTGAGTCGACTAGCCATTCGCATTCAATGTGGTGATAAATTATGAATAGCTGTGATCCGCCTGGCTGACTTAACCACCATAGTTCGCGTCCATCTTTGAGCTATTTCCGAATGCGATTTGAAAGATATACAGACGGTGGTCTTGGTGTTATCGATCCAGTGAACCAGTAATACCTGGATTACACTGCGGTTTTGTTTTTTTAGAATAAAACTTTATATCCATTCCCCAAGTCAAATCTGTCGTAAATTTATTGTTGATCTGCAGGGAATGATTACGTTGCCAATAATGCGTGTTGAAAAAAGACGGGGAGTGGCAGTACACAAAGCCGTTTATTTCGTTTCTAGGAAATCAAAGTTACATAAAAAAACACACATCAATGAATCGGGGAGGGGAATGTATTTGTCGAGAATGGGTAAAAAAAGTGTGAAAAATTCTCCACCGTGCATCAGCGTATTACATTACTTTACTTCTTTTCCTATCAAATATGCTGAAAAAGGTTTTTTTTTTTATAATTATTATTATTATTCTGGGCCGTATATGAATAAACAAACAAAAAAGAAAAAGAAGCAGTACAGGGCCACAGGAGGAGCAAATTTTGTTTTTGTCTGAGGGAACTGCTGGAGAATGGATCCTTTATTTACACATCGGCACAATGGATTGTGGCCTGTAAGACCCCCAATCTTTAAACTACAGAAAAATGGGATTTTTGTTATTGTTGCTTATTATGACGACAAATCTGGTTTCTAAAAAAAAACAATCGAACATGGAAAACAAAATCTGCAAGAGAGCGCATCGTCCGGATTAAAACATACTGTCGATTCGCTTGTTGGAACATGAAATTTTTTAAAAACGGAAAACTGCATAGAGAGAAGGCCGTCGAGTCATAAAAAAAACGATCCTTTTTGTTTGTATCGTGTTTCACTTTCTTCTTTTAGTAATTGTACGGTCCGTACTGCGATCCGTAGGCGTAAGGTCCTGGATAAGCGTAGCCATAAGCATACTGCTGCTTTTGAGGATAAACTGCCGCGGGGAGAATCACATGAAACGAAAAAGAAAAGCATGAAACATCGTCAGTCCATTACACCACTAGGAAGCTTCGTGATCAATTAGAATCAACGAGACTGTGGGTGGGTGAACGCACGGGAGCGCAACGCTATCTTAAAAGTTTTTTTACAACTCAGAAAGAAGAAGTTTTTTTCTTTCTTATTCCTACGTAACCCGTCTGCCATCTGGCGTCTGTTTTTTTTCAAACGTCAGACGTCTTGATCAAGCCCTGCTCTTTCACTAACAATGACATGACACTATGTAGTACCCGCGTTTGTGCTACAACGAATCATCACGACCGAAATCCCCCTCCCCCTTTTTTTGCGTGCAAAACAAAGACTGACAGTTGTCTGCTTATGGGAGCTGCACAACATAGTAAGACAGGATGTGCAGCTCTGATCGTGACAGCTCGACTTCTCACGGTAGTTTTTCTGCTTTTTCCCCCCTTCTTGTTTGACATTTTGAAGGGAGAAACAAGAACAATCAAAGATGGAGGTTTAAAGCTATAACTAGAATGGCATTGAGCACTAGATAAAATTTAAAAAAAAAAATGTTACCAGGCATGAGGTACTGCATATTGACGGCCTCTTCCTTCTCGCGTTCGCGGCGCAAGCAAATGGCAGCGCAGGAGAAGAGGATGGACGAGATCAGGGCGAAACCGACACCAATCCAGGCAATCATGTACGACCTGTTGACGTACACGATAATGGATTAAACATTGCACTTAAAAAAATGCAGAGTGAAAGGCGGGTTTACCAGTCGTAATCGATTTTGGAAGCATCTTTCAAGACCTGCAAAATAAAAAGAAGATAACTCCCGTTAATAAATTGGCAATAAGCGCCTTACTGTAAAGTTCAAGTTTTTAGTGTTACACCGTCACACAGTATCGTATAGAGAAACAATCCAAATAAGGTGGGGGAAAAAGAAACGGGACGATCCAAGTCCTGGCCAAAGTTGATTAGGGTAGCCGAGTAAATCAAATCAAGTTTCTCGCGTGTGTTTCTTTTTCATTCCCATTGTCTTTTTTTTCCAAGTTTTATAGGGCAAACATACTAGCGTGACCCCGTAGCGGAACACTTCTTCTTTTACGACCGGTAATTTTCTTTATGCTAACAAATTAATACCGTTGGATGAAGCGAAAATTCGGGTAAAGGTAAAGTCAAAGAAAATATCGCAAAACCTATTATTTACGGGAAAAAAATAGATATATGTGTAACGGGGCAGTCAACTGTTATTGGGTAACAAAAAAAAAAAGAGTAGAACCACTCGATAGACCGGTTCTTAACAATGAGGTCGAACGTGAGTCGCCAGCATGGCATTTCTTCCTCCCCTTCAAAAACATCAAAGTTGATTTAACAACTTCTTCCTTGTCTCTTTTACATCTTTTTTTGGATACATTATTTCGATGCACTGAATGGACAGGCCGCACGGAGAAAGACGTGACAGGACACACAAGAAATCGGGAACAGACACACAAAGAAAAAATGTTTTCGATTTAATTCTTCACCTTGGGGCGGAGGAACTCGCGTTCGCCCACCAGTTTCTCGTTCTCGTAGAATTCGACGCCGTGCCACAGACCCATGCCGCCGGCGCTAAACAGACCTGAAAAATGTTTAGAAAAAAACAAATACATTTCTTTATAATGAAAAACAAACTTTTGTTCCATCCCTCATTCATTCTCCGTTTTGACGATGAATGCATTAAAAATAAAAAAGAGAATCTAGATCAAATTTCACGACCCTTATTTTTCTGTTTTTAAACGAACGACAAAAGTTCAAAGCCCTTGAAGCCAAAAATTAAACGATTTGAAACGAAAATACTTACAGGCAAGAAGCATGAGGATTGCGGTACTGGTAATGTTGCCCGCTCCGCGGCGCCAGCAGCCGACGACGCCCGTCCAAAAGGCCACAAAGTCAAAGAAAAAGGACACGATGAAGAGAGCAATCATGGCGCGGCCCATATCTAATTTTTTTAACGATTAAAAATAATTATGAAATTGTCTGTAAAGATGCGGTTGAGAAATGTAAACTTACGCAGTCGGGCCATAGCATCTTCGCTGAAAGATTTCGTGTCGCCCTTGTTGTCGGGAATGTAATAATCGATGTTGGTGCAGATGGTCTCGACCGGCGAGCGATACGTCTCCACTATATAAAATGCAAGTTTTTATTTTAAAAAGTCCAAAGCGTGAAATTAAAAAACAAACAAACAAGAAAACGAGAATTTCGGGAACGACTTGTACAAGACAGGTGGGTTTCTGCAGACTGAATAAAAACGAGAACACCATTTCCTGTTTCTAGCCCGCATCCGATGCGTAACGTCCATATACAAAAACCAAACCTGACAGCCAACCAGGAACTAGTCGACCCGTCAATAATATTTTTTCGTGAGCGTTCAAGTTTGCACCCAAGCAATTTAGAGCGTCTACCATAAATTACAGTTAACTCGACCATTGCACACAAACAACACGAAAGACGACGGTCATTTTCATTGTTCTACCCTTTCAAAGTTTTGTCACGGGGAAAGCAGCGGTTTGTGCTCAATTCAAACAGCGTGACTTCTTTTGTTTTATTTTTCGGTTGCTTAACAATTCATTGTTGGATTCCTACGCAATTGAAAAATAAATTTTTCATTCTACTGGGTCACCGAATTTATATAGTCGACTTTCTTAGCGGTACAATATCCTCTTGTTCATCTTCTCCGCTGAATTTCGTGTTTTTCTTCAAAGGTATCCATTAGCAAAAAGGAAATTGAATTTTCTCAAATGACTCGAAGAGCACTCGCGGATCTTTTCGAGTTTCTCTTGTAACCCCGAAGATCCATGCCATTTGCCACAATTGTAGGTAGGAGAAAAGATTGAAGTACACCCAATTTAGCAGAGAGAAAGTGCGGAAGAGGAGCTCATTTTTTTACTCTTTTCGCTCTAAAAGTCAGGAATAAATCAAGTAGACGTCTAAGTGCCCGACATACACCGTAGATGCCCTTAATTTTTTTCACGTACAAACTAGCCAAAGGGGGTCATCTTCTACAACAACCATCTACGTGCAATTGGTTTCTTTTAAAACCCCGTTATCTTGACCTGCAAAAAGAAAAAAACTAGACGAATATGAAGAGAAATTCTATACAATTTTATAAAAAATCAAATCCCTCCTCTCGAAATTTGGCGGCTAAAAAAAAAAATTCTTGGAAATCAAGTACACCTTCTTTTTTCTCACACTATTTTTTTTTCGTGTCTAGCCATAGGGGATGTCTCACGCAAAAAAACAAACAATTCGAGAGAGGGAAAAGAGAAGAATTTGTTCGACCAACAATTGTAAAGGTGTGTGTTTTATGTTAGAAAACCGTGTGTCTGACCTGAAAAACAAACCAAAGTCCAACTTAGCGGCATTTCGTTACACAGAGAACCGGATGACTCTACACAGCTGTTCAGTTACTTTGGAAACCTTATAACCCAGTTGTAAAAAGAAAAGAAAAATATATTGAACAAACAAAATCTTTTCGGCCCACAAGATTATTCTGTTTGCTGTCGACCTTTTTGTTTCTATGCAAAGTCTATTGAACCTGACAAGAATTATTTTCGAAACATTTGATAAACTAAATTTAACGTGGGCATCTTATTTTTTTAAACTCGCCATCGGGATACAAGTCATCTAAGGTTTTAAAGATCTTATTAGATAAGACCCAAATATTTAGTCCCGTACCGCGAGCCTTTTACATGGAGGTTGTAACCGCCCTTGAACTTGAGTGAATTTAAAAAGGAGGGTTTTAATGTTTTGTTGAAGAAATACGACATCAAATGTTTGGCCCAAGTCTCTTAATAAGTCAAGCCTGACGAAACCAATTCTTATTTAACAACTTAAAAAAAAAAGAATGTTCGCTTTATATTGGATGTTACGACCGAAAAAAATAAAACTCCCGAGAAAAAAGAAAATAAAATTCCAAAAGACCGCCAAGGTTTTTTTCTTCCCGGGATTCTCCCACTCCACCCACCACATCCTTTTCAACAGATTTTTTTTTCCTTGGTTCGACACATACCTAGAAAAACACTGACTCGGATCTCCACAAAGAGTAGTGAAAACCACATTTTTCCCTCGGTCAATTATAATTCGTTTTAGAGCGAGCTGCAAGGTTTTCGTCTGAGAACCAATAATTTTTTTTTTCCAAAGGAATGTTAACGAAGACATTGGATACTTTTTTAAACGCATGGTGCTACTTGGAGCCACTTTCGTTATTTACACGTTTTAATGGCATAATAGTCAACAGGTCGCTGAACTGTTTTTTTCCCAAAATTCTTAAGGTGTTTGTTGTCACCCTCCATTACATTTCGAGATTACCCAATCGCGACCGACCATTTTTTTTTTTTAAGCCAAGAAAAAGAAGAATTGTAAAACAACATTCAAAATATAAAAAAAGGTACTGACCTCCTTTAGGAACTTTCTTGTCGTCAAAGCAAATACGGAAGAGTCCTTTGGTTCTGGAGAAATATAAAATGTTGCTCTCCAGTTCACCTTGCAACGCCAAATCGCCTCGTGTCACCTGAGGCTGTAATCAATCAACAACAAAAGAATTGCAGCCATTTTCTTACGAAAAAAAACAAAACAAAACAAAAACAAAATGTTGATAATACATGTGTGGGTGGTTGGGTATGATGAGGTTTCACGAGAGAAAAAAGAAAATGCAATCACTCTAGACACACCTCCAGCAGATAAGTTTGCAATTCAATTTTTCCAACGTTCGTGACACTTTGATTTTAATGGCTGCCACTAGACCGAGCCGTGAAGAAACTTGAGGTTTCTTTTGAAAGAGAAAATAACGTGGCGTGCATCAATCTTTCATGCTAGTCTCTTCTTTCTTCATTTACAAAAGAAATGAAAATAGTATTCGCCCTTCTTTTCTTTTTGTTTCTCGCTTCAAGTGCCAACGCCCTCTACATGCACGCCATATGGCGCCATAGGTGCGAAGCAGAACGAGCCGCCATATTAAAGTCAAAGAAGCGAACAAGAAAATAACCACAACAAGAAAAACCTTTTTTACCCAAAATAACAAATGAGTAATAATAAAAAATAAAATAAACTTACCTCGAGTTTCAGACGATCGACAGTAATCCGACTCCAATTATCCGTGGAGAAGGCGATCGCGATCAACGCCACTGAGATCACGGCGGCGATCGTGGCCAACGAAAGCGTGTAAGCCGAACAAGGCATCTTCTTCTTTTTGCTTCGTTTGAGTTTGGCTTTTTTTTTTACTACGCTAATAATTCCGTTTCCAGTTTGGGTGATGGTTAAGAGTTTTTTGGTTAACGATATTCCATCAACGCCTCTCCCACATTTAGAAGCAAAAAACAAAACAAAAAACAAGATGGCGTACACTCAAGGTGATTGACGACGAGGAATTGAGACACAGATCGACGAGGATCTTCCAAGAAAAGATTTTCGCGGTGCCAATGGAACGAAACTTTCAAATCCTTTTCTTTTACGAAAATGATGGAATGAAGAGTTTCTTCAGCAAATTTAAAATAAAATTAGACTAATAAAATATCCTGAGCTAATAGGCTTCGTTATTCGAGGAAACAACGAATTGTGCAGTTCAGCCAAAGGAAAAATAAAAACTGAAGAGTTTCAAGAAAACACTTGCTGAGGGCTTCACAGTTGCTGGACGACTGGTTTTGGGTCTAGCCGCCCCGAGGAATAGTTTGGCTCGATGCCCTCAACTCCCTCCCAAAAAAAAAAAAAAAAAAAAAAAAGAACACCCCCACCTTTTTTTTATATGTACCTGGAGATTCTTGAATGTTTTTTCTCCCACTTTATGCCTCTCGGCTCTTTTTCTCTTCCTTTTTTTATTTCTTTCTCTCGAATTTACCCGCCCACATTCCACCTCTTCACCCACCCATCCACGAGTTGCCTTCGGGAAGGAGATAGTCCACCAGGTAAAACCACCTGAGGCTACCTTACCTGGCATGTAATTACAATTCATATGAACCTTGTTCTTCTTTTCTCCTAGTTTTATCTCCTTCTTCTACCATTTTTCTTTTCCGCTTCAAGGCGTCCACCTTCTTTTTCATTTATTTCTTCTTCTTCTTCCTTTTCGTCGTTTCCAAGAAATCTTCCTGCCCTCAGGTGAGTAACTTCGGAACAAGAGGAACGAAGTACAACTAGGAAGACCTACAAGAAGGAGTTTTGCTTCCGAGGACAACACGAATTGTTGTGACGGTTTTTTAAAGGCTCCTCCGGAATTTTTCTGGTTAGAGCTTTTGAGAGCGTATCTTTCCTGTCGGTTGCATTCATTCCTTCATTCTGTTCCTCCTCCATATCGGCATGAAGAAAGAAAAAAAAAATTTATATTCACGACCGTGAGTGGGAGGCGGAGTCATCCGCATTTGAGGATGGGTACATGACGCTTCCAAGGACTTTTTCTTTTTTTTTCCGGAGTGCAATCAACCAGCAGATGCCATCCACCTCGTAAAAAAAAGAATTTTTCAAAGAAATTTTCAAATAAAATGGACATCAATTCAATAAAGGACACGCACGAACGCGCAAAGAGGATACGTCCAGCTCGTGTGCTTTACCATTGGTCTGTGTGCAGGTGTGTATTATTAGCCTTGGACGGTGCGTGATTTTGTGATGCGCGAAAAGAAGAGTGGGAGGACGTTCGTGAGCCGTTGCGTACGACTCCCACGTCCATCCGTGTCATCCTACTGTAAACGTAAAACAAAGAATTTATTTTTTTTGAATAATTTAAAAGGTTTATACCAACGGCCGGCATTGCGCTGCATTTTGCCGATGGGCGGTTTTTGGTTTCCACTTGATTGGAAAGAATCCGTTAAAGCTACCGACATGATGAAATGTGTCACCCATAAAGAAAAAAAAATGGGTAGTTGTTTACCAAATGCAAAGGTAGATGGCGGTAGGCGACGACGCATTTGAATTTCAAAATAAATACGATTTCTTTTTTACCCTGCAAATAAAATAAAATATAAAACTAAAATTAGTAATCGTTTTATCGCACACGAAAATAATATAGGCAAACAACACGAACACCGGGAAACTGTAAAACTTTGTTTAAACAAAAAAAAAAAGAGAGGGAGCGAAAACAAGGAATGTTTAGAAGCACAATACACTCTTTGGCAACAGGCCGTTTCTCTTTTGTTTGTCCGTTTTCTTTTGTCTTAAAAATAAAATAAAAAATTCTTTTTTCTTTCAAGAGAAAGGAAAAAGAAATGTATGCGCACGCGCACACACACCAACCGAGTCGGCGCACACCGTTTGTCTCACTCTGTGCGTAGATATATATAACAGAAGAAAAGCAAAAAGGAAACCAATGTCTGCGTGAGTGAGAAGAAGAAGAAAAAAAAGGAAAGGTCTACAAAAGAGAGACGAGATCCTTGCAAGAAAACGACTCCTCGCTACAAGGATTTTGTAATTCCCCCCTCTTTTTTTGCGCACGTTTTGGCTCCCCTGCTCTTTCTTCTTATATTTATATATTTCCAGTGGTTGTGCGTGTGTTCAGTCTCCGTTCAGCGGCTCCGGCAACGAGTAAAAGTTTTTAAACGTTCCAGTGCAACAGCTGTTGTCAACTGAAAAAAAAAAAAAATTGTGGATGGAATTGATTGTCATCGGCCAGCCAAGGCAACTGGCAACAACCATATCAACAAGCCATTAACAATTTTCAAGAAAAACAAAAATAAAAATTCAATTATAGGTAAAACCTTTCCCTTTTTTTTTTGTGTGTGTTAATTATTTTTCATATCAAATAAAAATGTCGTAACAACAACAAAAAAAAAATGGTTGTCCCATTTTTGTTGTGAGGTTCTTCGTCCTGCGCAAATGGATTACAGTTTTGATATATAAGGGCTGAATCATGTTAAGAGTGTGTCGACTGTAAATATTTTAGATACACACACACCCGCGCCCTGTGGCGTGATAAAGACTTTTGTTTCTTATCGAGAAAAAGTTTTCAAGCTGGCCTTTTAACTCACGTATCGAGAACGGTATCGCTGCCGTGGATGTACCACATCATCAGAACGTCCAAAGTGTTTTCTTTTTCTCTTCATGTCTAGTAAGAGATATCCGTTTTAGCGCGAACCACCATGAAAAAGTTTGCCTTCGTTTCTCCTGCCATGGAGCTGAGAATATCAAAATCACGGCCCACCCAATGTACGAGCCATTAGCCGGACGGGATTCGCAGCTAATGAACAATTTATGGATCACACAAACGCAAAGAAATGAAGACTTTCTCCATAAATAAATACATAAAAAGTCCTAAAGAAAGGATTACCTCCGTCGCCCGTTTCCCTAAATCAGAGATCCATTGGCCAAGTCTTTGTTTCCGAATGCGAACGTAATAGATTACTATTTACAGTAGGGAATAGGCCGCCACTAGGATCTTTAAGGTGTTTCATTTCCCTATAAGTAAATGTTACGATTTTCCCGACCTTACATCCGCAGAGTCCTCCCCCCTCCATGTGTGTATCAGACACTCCATTTCCCACCTCCACTTCAGTGGGGGGGGGGGGTGCTAGGAGGAAATCGATTGGACAGTGTGTGTACGTGGAGAGACCAGTTGGCACTGAGCGTCCACAAACCTTGTTTTAAAAAGAAATGATTGCATAGACGTTAGAAGTCAACGTAATAATAGCTAAAAAAAAATAATGGATTTGTGTGATTATTTAGAAAGGTTGACTTTAAATATTAATTGCTTTGTACATGTTTCGAATAGAAAAAGTAGATTTACATACCATGTCGTCGGAGCCGAGTGAAACGGCTGCATTGTCAGGATTGGAAACGGTTCGTTTGAAACGTCCCGGCCATCGACAGACGAGACGTCGTGAACGATGTCGCCCAACGTTCGGATGTTTGATGATTACCGTCGCATTCACTCTACTCGGAACGGCTGTAATTATCCATTCCTGCCATTAAAATAAAATCATTTATAAATAACTGTTTACATTTAAACAAGGCTTTATCAGCTTCCATTTTTACTGATTATTGGGAGAGAATCGATTATAATGTCAGTTCGATTGACGCTATCGCTCGACGCAGTAACGGAACTCATCGGCTTACTTGGCTCTTTAACAAAACCGTAAGACTATTATGTTACTCCATCTTTATTTCTTTAATACATAGACGTCCATTAGCATTGCCGCTGTGACTCATCGCTATCGCCTGGGGCGCGGGATCTCTCTTTAATGTCCTAGGGAATGGTTCCATAAGAACATACCTCCCCCAAAAAAAGTTGATAATAACATTGCCTATTATCCTCTTTAAAGAAGTAAAGGATCCGTGAAAACAAAACTGTGAACTACTCTCCGTCCACGGTTGCACATATAACCAAGAAAAAAAAATTTGGATAGATTATTTTAAAAAATACGGTTTGCAAAAATACGAAAGAATATGTAGTAAAAATTCCCTTTAGGCAACCTCAGGGGCATCTATATGTCTGCATGTCTGATGAGTTTGTACAGGATCAATATTACGATCCCCCCCCTCCACCACCACCACCAAACCACCAGTGTGTGGTTACATGGCACAAGACGAAGAATAATATTTTCCTCTATTTTAATCGCCGTGCTAGGTGGTGTTAAGCCACTCACACACGCGCGGCGGGATTTTCAATGACGTCGAAGAATATTTGTTTATCAAAAAAAAAATATCTTTTAATTGAAACGAACAGTCACCAGCTGTCGTTCACGCAAAGCGAAATGAGATGCGCGGCATAAGAATTAGCAATAACAAAATAAAAAATCTTCGATTTCCCGTAAATAGGTGGCGCGGATCCTGTTAAATCCATTGACGTCATCATCTTGGCCATCGACCGCCAATGCTAAATTAGTTCGAGTTCCATCTAATTTTCACCTGGCCAAACGAAACGCCAGCGAGGGCCTCTCATTGGATAGGCCGTTCGGTGCCCCAAATTACGTCCAGTTCGCCTCTATCGACCGCCAGGAGGAAGTATCCAAGGTACGCGTACGCTCCATCATTCATTCATCACGACCACTACCACCACCCAACAACGGGAAAACAAGAGGATGAGCAAGATCGATGAGGCAGCGCCAAAAAAAAATTGATCCATCAACGTTGTTGATTGGACGACGTTTTCTATGTTTGATCGAATAACTTTTTATGTTTCTTTTGAAACAAAAAAAAACGAATAGATAAGATGGAATGGATTTAGTCATCCGGATGAATCGTTCAACAAGTCCCGCATTCTCTCGAGACGTAAGAGAAGGCACGTGATGACAACACACGAACGAAAGAAACGCTCCCGCCGCCGTCCAGATTCTTTGTTCTATCTGATCCCGCTGCACGGCGGCATCTGGCATCTTTGTGTCGATCTGCAGAGTGGGTCTCTTTCTGTTTTTTATTTATGTCTGTGTACATAAATCCCTCGTTACTTGATCCCCCCGGAGGATAAAAAAACACGCAACGGCCATTACAGATCCCTCCGCACAGTGGGATTTAGCTAAATATAACTATAAACTAAATAAGGAATTTTTTTTTTATTATTGGATTTTTATCTATTCATCTTTCATTTCCCTAGGCAAAACGAAAAAAAATTACAACCCATAAAGTTGATTTAAACCGTATTTGATACAATGCCTGTTAAATGAAAAATGAATCATTTAAAATTCCTTTTGATTTCAATAACCTCTTTATTGCAAAAATTCCTAATAGTTTTTATCACGTTACATTTTTCACGCGTGAATTGGCCATTCACGTACCGTTTTGCGCATCTTCAATTCAAAATCAAATAACTGGCTTTTCCCGTTTCTTTACATCAAAAGATTATAATCGTTTAAATAAAAAAATGCAACCATTTTTCTTCGTATAGACGACCAACTGAGAATGTTACAAGAAATGGGACTGGACCGTGAAGCTTGTACGGAATACCTCTCTACGGGAGCAGCTGCAACAGCCTCGGGCATCGAGAATGACGCATTTCGTGTGACGCCAAACTACCTAAACCATCACGTTCAATCCAGTAAGTAAAATAAAAATAGATCACGGGAAAGAAGTTTCCTTAATTACTGGACTGCATGTTTTAACCCCCCTCCCCCATGAGGACTTAGAAAAATATCAAAGAATTCACGAGAAAACGTTCTATTTATTTGTAGAGATGCACAATTTATCGATCTCCTGCGCCATGGTCTGTGTGATCCTGCTGGCATCAGCGGCTCTGCTCGGAACTTTCGGCATCATGAAGCGTCAAATCAGCGCCGTGCTTATAACAGGAGTCATGTACATTTTGGCAGGTATTGTGAATTTGCATTTCTTTAGGCTAACGCAAACCTTTTTTCGTGGAAATAAGAAGAACTTTTTTGGGGGAAAAGAATTAAATTCGCCTTTGGCGTCTCTTTCCCATGTTTTTCAGCCCTCTTTGCCGTTTTCTCGCTCGTCATCATGCACTGTAAGCGCAACACCCGGCGTGATACCGGCATCGTCGACGACCCGTTAGTGAATTCAACCGAGTACAACGAGGCTCGCATATTCACCAACAGCTGGTACAATTATATTTCTCTATTTGCATTTAAATAAAAATGACGTCAAACTAACTCCGTGTTTGTTTGTCAACGATAGGTCGATGCTACTCGGCTGGGCCGGCTCTGCGGTCATTTTCGTCGCCAGCCTCTTTTGGCTATTTTTGGCAAAGGTCATGCGATACAGTCAACTGACGTTCTTTTTCTGATACCTCGGGATTTTTAATTATTGTTCCTTTCCATCCAAAAAAAACTAAGTCACGCTCTACCTACGCCCGTTACTAACCGTTCTTTATTGTAACGACGTGGCTCTCTTTCGCCCTCAATACTTATATATTTAAACTGTATGACGCCAAATCATGCCAAAAAAAAATATACGTTTACTTGTTATATTTTACAGCCCTTCTTTTTTTGAGAAAAAAGCAATATGCAAATTCAGGATAATGGAGAAATTCTGTAGCCTTGTGCTGTCACTTGACGTACGAGACGAGATTTATAGTTGCGGGTAGCTGCACGGTTATTCATCAATCAACAAGTTATTTTTTATACTTGAAAGAATTCTTGATAGATGGGTTTTTATTACAAAAAACCTCTGAAAGGCTTCGAGTACGTGTGGTAACCATGGCAACAAGAGCGATTACGCTGTAAAAGTGTCACACCGTCACTATTGCTATAATGATGACGTTTCGGCTGACATAGACACGAAAAAGAAATGAGAAAGACGACGAGCAAAAACTGTTGAACGAGTTTTCGTCAACGTGATGTAATTCTAGACAAAAGCTGATAGCGATTAAAAGATCGGTCATACGCGACGTGGCTTCGACGAATATAAGTTGTGTTCAATACAGTGTGCTCAACTTTATCTTGTGAACTTTACGTAATAACGGTACGTAAACGCGAACCTTATTCCAATTCTATAAAAAAATCTAGTGATGCAAGATTTATTTGGAATCAAAACGAAGATTAAAGTTAACTTATCGTTCACCAGAAAATGTCCACTTAAAAGACCCACCGAACAAAAGGGAGACGGCGAAATAAACGGACATGAGCCTGTTTAGCTCAGTGGTAGAGCGCTAGTCTCGTATAGCGGAGAAAGTGCAAACTAGCGGTCATGAGTTCAATCCTCATAGCGGGCAAAGTTAATTTTATTTTATAAAAAGATTTTTCGTTATCAAATTTTTTTTCTTTCTACTCGTTATATCACAAGATTAAAATTCGAAAGTTTCGACGCGTAGGAATCAATTTTAAACCAAATACGTTGGTAACTAACAGAACAAGTTTGGAATTTGGACTTACCCTTGGAAAGCAGTAGAGGATCACCAAGCCACTGGTCACAGCTGGACACGTTCGGTAAAATAGGTCAAATCTTGCGAAAAACATGGCAAGGCCATGCCAATGGCCGACTCCAATGTCCCATTACGAATAATTGTTGAAATTGTTGGATAATGGGAGAACGTGAATATAAAACCACGTGCCAAACACGCTTTGGCTAATTACAACAAACACCGTTTGGCCTTTATTGTTTTCTCTCCTTTTTTTTTGTTTTTAACACAATCAAAACATGGTCCAGAACAAAGAAAAACGTGCAAAGCAAGAAGCCCAATCGTGTTGGTTTCACCACTGTTTCAACTCTTCTGTGTTAATTAGTCTAATTATGTATCTATGGTTCCACGCTTTGTGCTAAAAAACTTGGCACGTCAGTTAATTGTTTTTAATCTTTTCCCATTCTAATTACGCGTAATTGACAGACAATAGAAGCAACTCAGAGCTCGACGAAATCGCGAATGGCTCCCTCCAAATTCAACCACCACGTTCAACGATGCCGCATGTTTGCAATTACGCCAACACATCAAAAAGGATAATTTTAATTTCCCTTCATTTCTCATGAAAAGAAATAAATAAAGAGTACCATCATAATTTGGACAATAGAACGTTCTTATTATTTTTTTTTTCTTTTTCCTTTTTTTTTTTTTTGCTGTTTTGCATATTTACATTAAGAATTACAATTCACCAGCGTATCAGCGAAGAGAGGAGCGGAGGTAATAAAACGAATTCTTTCTGGTTTTAACACCAATCGCATAACTTTACAAACAAAAAGGGAGAAAAGAAGAACAAGGAAATCAATGGATGAAGGAAAAAGACGGGAGGCAGTTATTATGTAGACAGGTTGTATCGATTAATAACACGTACGCAGCATTCTAAACGTCATTATTTTTTAACTTTACACGCGTTCAAACGAATAGAAAGAAAGAGAGGCAGGGGGGAGGCACGCAATAAATCGCTTTTAGTAGCAATTATAATCGCAATATCGGAAGCTTTGACATGGAAAACAATAAAGAATTACATTTTCTTTTCATCAAATTAGTGGCCATCTGATCGAAACACGAGCACGCTTCATTAGAAACAATCTAAACAATTCACGCATTCTGAGACATTCCCAAATTGCTAAGCGTTTTTTTTTTCTCGTATTTTTTTTTTCATTTTTTTCTTTTTAAAGGAACATCGATTTCACGACGCTCTAATAAGTGGAGGATAATGAATAATAACATAAACAACCAAGCCAAGGCAAAAAAACGTTAAAGAACGCGGGAGCGAGCAAACACATATCTCGTACAACAATAATGAAAAACAAGCTTTTTTAAAGGAGGAAGGGATGGGACACTGGTCAACTTCACTATAAGACTGGTCAATACATATAGAGAAGGAGGAGATCATTTCCTCTCTTTCTCCATTGGTAAATAATAGGGTGACGGACGTTCTACGTGTTAATCCATTTTTCTTCTCCATTTTTTTGTGTCTGTTATTGATCCATTGAATACAAACGAGTTAACAAAACCGCATTTTGTCTGCTGTGGTGGTGTGGAGGTTCTTTTTTAAATAATTCACTCATTCCCATTTTTTTAAATCAAAATAACATTTTGAAAAATGATAGAACGGGCGCGATAAATCCTCGCATCTAAAAAAACGGGGACAAATGAGAGTCACGGCAAAAGAAAGAAAAAATCATCTGGATATCGTGGAATGTTGGAAAACTAAAGAAAAAGAATATTATGAATTGGTGGGCTCGAATTGTGTAAATTAAAAAAAAATTAAAAATAATATCGCGTGCTCAATCGCACACACTAAGGTATTTTTTTTTCTTTTTTAAATTTTAACCTGACAGGATGATGGGGAAACCGCAAAAAAAACCACACAACTGTGGCAGGGCAACCAAAATCATTTTGTTTGTCTCGTTACCCTGATTTTCAAGGCTTTAACTCTCACTTTCTTCCATCTCCTGTGAGAAACAAATCTATCATTGTAGTTGCCATATGGCCAGAAATGAAGAGAAAGTAACAATCGATTAGAGGCAAGGTAGCGGTGAATTCAATGAGCTACTGGTCTCGCGCAGGAGAAGATTGCGTGTAGATGAATGGTTTGATTTTTGAGAGGGGTGGAAATAGCAAAAAAATAACAATGAATTGTTAGGCTGTAAAGTCGAGCCTATCCCAGGACAAAGTGTTACCCAGTCCTGTGGGCAATTTCATGTCAGTATCCTCCAATGCAAAGAGATCCGTGTAAGGATCCGAGGACAAACTGGAAAAGAGCGGGTCGCCCGATATTTGCTGATGGGGCAACGTCGGTTGATTCAGCTGATTCAACTGGTTGGACGTGTGCGAAAAGCTCTGATGCGGCTGTTGTACCAAATACGGATGCTGATCGGACCCCAGACTGGAGAACCCCGACGTGGATGATGACGTCGACGAGGCCACAGACGAATTTGAAGACAGCGGCAACGATGGAGAACCATTTAACGGTGGCAATAGCGTATCGAGCCAATCGGATACATCCATCTCCATGGCCGTCACTTCATCGTTGCGTACATCAGCGGCCGACGAAGGCGTGACGGTCGGCCCTGTCGAATGGTTCTCGTAAACGCCTAGCTCCATGGCCTCACCTAGCGAATCTAGGTCGAGATTGAGGCCAAGCTCGTTGATGTCTATGTAAGGGAATTTGATCTCGGTAGCGGAGACGGCTGGATGGGAGAGTGGCTGTTGCTGCTGGTGCTGTTTAGTCAACAAATGCGATGGAAGTGGTGGAGGCATAGGTGGAGGATCACGAGGCGTCGTGGGCGTTATAGGATCGTGAGCGGCGCTGGGAGGCAGCTCCCCGTTGCGGATAAGTATGTCTAGAACGTCATCCACCAGTTGCGATTTGATAGACACGCGAGGCTTTCCGGCCGACGTAGTGTTGCCCGGCTGCTGGAGCATGCGGGATGCTTCACTGTAGTTGGGCGGAGGAGGTCTCCGAGGATGACACGGCTCGGACGATGGTTCAGACGGCGAAGGCGATGCGAATTCTGGAACATCGCCAGATGATTGTGACGACGTTGTTGCATTGTTACGGGACGTTTGCAGTTTGGCCGCGTTCCGGTTGGCTCGGGCCGCCATCCGACTCGATGTGGATCTGCCCGATGTCGC
The DNA here is from genome assembly GCF_022539665.2 of Daphnia carinata. Taxonomy (NCBI): domain Eukaryota; kingdom Metazoa; phylum Arthropoda; class Branchiopoda; order Diplostraca; family Daphniidae; genus Daphnia; species Daphnia carinata. Next base: position 8,492,134 of record NC_081337.1, read on the forward strand.
CGGAGAACTCGGAGGTCCTTGCTGCTGAATTTGCTGTAATTGTTCCAATTGCAGTTGAATCTGCTGCTGCTGGAACTTGAGCTGGAGGTGTTGCTGCAACAGGTACTTTTGTTGCGACTTTGGATCGTTGGACGTTGTCGCATTGGCGACTTGTTGAGCTTCTTCCTGTGCCGATGCTGCCGCTTGTTGCCTCAGCATCTGTTGCTGTTCCAGCAGCACGCGCTGCTCCTCTTGCAACCCGCGTACCAAGTCATCGATTTGTTGTTCTACCGGCTGTTGCGGAAGCGGTGGCGGTGTGGGCGGAGCTTCCAATTTGATTTCCGCTGCATCCAGCGTGTTGGAAGAGGCATCGTTCATCTCAATGTCCATGTCCATGTTGATGACGGAAGGTGGGCGGACGGAAGCTGGACTCGGGGACATGGAGCACGATGCTGCCGAGCTGGTCGGTGAAAGAGAAGGAAGTAGCATGTCGCTGCTGCCCGCCCGGAAGCTGCTGATGCTTCCGTCCAGGCTGCTGCATGAAACACGGCGCGAGGCATTGCTGGTCGGAGGTGATGGCATAGGACCCACGTCGTCGGCCATCAACATTTGCGCAGCTGGCTGTGGCTGTTGTTGCAATTGGCTTTGCGATCCGCGTCGAGATAAAGATCGGCTAGCAGTTAGTGTTGCGTCTTCACCGACAAACGGCCGGAGTCGATCGATCAGTTGCGGTTTTGAACCGGACACGGGCAAGTTACGCTTCTTCAATTCAGCTTTTAAATCGCTCACTTTCATCTCTTCTAGCCGGACTGTGATCCGTGTCGTGCTGCTTGGCGTAGCAGACATGACGGATGTTATGGATTCACTCTGCGTACTAGGAGCCGGTGAAGGAGCCGCTGTGATGGAAGAGGTCGATGACGGTAGAGAGGCGGACAAAAGGGAGGCTGCATCTTCCGTTGCTGCGGCGGCGTTATGTGCCGATGGACTACTACAGGGAGCTTTGGCCGGTAAAATGATTTGTGGATATTTATGTTGCCACTCCAGCTGCCACTGGAGGAACAACTGTTGTTGCTGGAGCAAAAGCTCGTAAGACGTTTCCACATCCGAAGGGACGGGTGGCTGTTGCTTTTGAGCGTTCGGCGGACCCTTGTACTCGTGGAATTTAATGGTGCGAGGCTTAGGTGGACATTTCTGCTTCGACTTTTTCCGGTTGCGATTTTTGGATATGTCCACAGCGGTTTTGATTACTACTGGCAATGAGCTTGAGGAAGAAGGCACAACTGGAAGAGGAGGAGGCGGCGGTGGAGGGACAGATTGCTCTACTTTCTTCTGCGGTTGCCGAGTAGGCATGGGCGGAGGAGGAGGTGGAGATGGCGCCACCACCAACGATGTGGCCGGTGATGCAACAGAGCTGAGCGATCCAGGGCTTGATGCTACTGTCGCAGGGCTTGAAGAAGGCCCTGCTGTCGTACCACTAATGCCCGTCATACCTCCATTGCTTAGGCATCCATCCAACGATCCGTCCTGGCTGGGCGACAATGCACCTTTTAAAAAAAATTTTTAGATTAAATTAAAATAAGAACGAGCAACATGAAAGGGTATTGTCCTATTTTACCCTCTGAACTGCTATCGTCCCCTTCGGGCGTAACGTAGCGAATAGGATGTGACGGTCGGATAGCTGAACCTTCACAAGTCGCTCGAAATGAAATTTGGCCCTCTGCATGAGATCAAAAGAAAGCGTTTAAAAAAAATGCGCAACATAATGGAATGAGTTTCTTTTTTTTTTAACATTCCATACCTTTAACAGCTCGCTCAACGTTTTCGTCCGTATGGAGGATGTTTTTCTGGATCAACTCCAACGGCCCAGGCCTGTGAGACAATTGGTCATTGAGCGAATCGGCCAGACGGGCCCGTTTTAGCATACGCTGACGTTCAGCCAGCGAAGGATCCACTTTGCCAGTGTCAGCTGATGTTAAAAAAAAAAAAGAAAACGTTTTTCTTCAAAACAATGCTGTAATCAATTGCAATTAAAAATATATACCTTCGAGGATGTGTTGGCGTATGAGCTCAGTCCTGTCCGGTCTGTGTTGAATTTTGTGCTTAAGCAGGTCACCCATTTTAGCCCGCTGTAGTTTCTGTCGTTGTTCGTGGAACGAAGCTGGAATTTTTAATGCTGTCCATTACGCAAGCCACAAAAAAGAATGTCATTAACGGAAATGAAGCAGATTGAAAAAGAATGCCGTATCACTTACGCGGCATTATTCCTTGGTCCACTAACTGCATGTAAGGCCGTCTCATCATCAGCTTCACTTTCAGGGCTGCAAAGAGAGAACAAACACAGCGTGAATGAAATGCGGCGAGAAAAACTATGTTGCCATCGCAAATGATTTCTCATCAAAGTGACGCTAGCACTGAGACGGCGCCAAATGTTTTCCAACCATTTTCTTTATATCGAAAAAATGTGTTACTTCATATCGTCAACAAATAGCGGATGAAACATTTTGGCTTCCCATCCTGTGCCAACCACACCAGCCCTTTTTTTTCAAAACATAATGACTATCATAATCTCGGTTTTAATGAAACAATACGATCTAAAACGGCGTCATTTTGTCGTTTGGTTTTGTGGTGATTCGACAAAATCGCAACGTCGTTACGATTTTTTTTTTTTAATGAGGTTGATTTGCCCTAAAGCGTTTATGACCTGCGACATTTTTTTTTTCGGCCATTATAAAATTCATTAAAAAACTAGAGAGAAAGTTGTAAAACTATTTCTTAACGGAAGTAAACAAATGCGAGAGTCTCACATTGTTTGTTGCGGTCCATGCATTTCTGGAGCGGCGAGTCGTCCACCCTGGGCGGCGAGGAGGGCGCCTCTGAATCGGATGAGGAGGAGTCTTCCGACTTGTCACTGCCTCCTTCGTGCTCAGACAGCATTTCGTTGTTCATCCGGTCCTTTGGTTTTTACGTCATTTTTAGTTTTGTTGATTACGAAACATTTATCACCTATTGCACAATAGATAGCTCCTTTTTACACACCTCAAACCAATCTGGATAAATGGAGACAAGGAAATGGAGCAGGTCCCGATCCAAATGGACCGTCCAACGTCGATCTTCCAACGAATGCGACTCGCAAGGACCGCCGCAATCTAGTTTTTTAAAAGAACATGAAAAAAAACAAAAGGAAAGTGGTTAGTCCAGAAATAATTGCCATCCCTCAGGGTGTAATTCTTTTAGTTTGCGACGAAACACACATCAAACATGCTACTGCCGGACACGTTGAAGGAATTGCAAGGTCGTGTCCGGAATAACCAGACAACCACAGAAAAAAAAAGGGTTTCGCTATTTTCGATCCGCTGCGTAGTGATGACTCTGTGCTTATCGTGGATCTATTCTTGTGACCTTGCAAAAAGGAGAAAATTTTTTAGAGGTCCGAAATTTCCTCGACCTATTGCCAAACTATTGGAGAAGGAGAAAAAAAAAATAGGGCAAATAAATATAAACGGGCGGATCCAAAGGTAAAACGTCCGGACAGGATCGACAGGCATCCCCGCCCAAAACGACAAAACCCATTTATTTTAAAAACGTTTTTTTTTTGTTTTTTTTTTTTGCTGATGACATCAGAGTCATAGGGGGAAACAAGAAGGAAAAGAAAAACACGGCCATCGCGTCAGCGGTATTAAGTGGCATTGGAATCAATGGCGTGTCCCGAAATAAGTCGTCACGGCCAGGAAAAAACAATAACTGGATAAGAATTTTGTCTGCGTTATTAAAATGACTAACAAGAACAGCAAATGTAGTTTTTAAAAATCAAAGAAAAAACTATAGATGTTAAACGAAATATTTGCATACTGAGTCATCTGACGGTCTGCTTTAAGCTGTCCTTCCACCGTACCCATCCGACCCTTTTGTGTTTGTCTTCACCCCAAACGTAATGGAACTGGCAAAGAGAGAGAGAGAGCGATGAACGTAGCGGGAACACACAAGGTAACATTTAAGGAAGAAGTTGACGGATGGGTTTGAAAGTGAACGAGGGCGGCATCAAATAGGTCAATCGTGTGCAAACACATCCGGTGGCTGATTTGTTTCAAGGATGAGAGAATTTCAAATTGGTTCCCCATTATTTTAGGAGATAAGAAAAATACTCAACGGCCGACGTGAGTTATAAACGAGTTAATCGAAGCATCCGAAACTCACGATTGGATTTTTCTCACGTTATAACGTCTATTAAACTAACCTGTTCGCATCGGAAAAATGCTGTTTGCTTGTTTGTTTCGCTTCGAAAATCTACAGGAAATTCTATGACTTTGAAAATTCTAGAACAATGCGGATGACTTTTCTCGCCATCCTTCGCCGCACTTCCGTACCCTCTGCCACTAACACTGTTCTTCTCTCTTGGCCAACTCTTTTTTGTTTTCCTCCTTTGTGTGTGTGTGTGTGTTTGGGTCGGTTTCGTTGAATCTGACTGGGGATCGCGTACAACGTCGGTAAAAATACATTCGACATGCCCAAACAAACATTCCGGCGCCGTCGGGAGGCGAGTATATGTACACACACACACACACCCACACACACAAGAGTGAAGAATCTATTTCCCCTTCTACCTAATTTGAAAAATAAAAAAGGGAAGCATTTTCCTCTTGTTGAGCAAGGCGAATATAATTAGGCTAATGTGTCTTTGAGAGGCGGGCTAAATTTAAAACCTGGCTAGCCATAAAGAAGGAAAGGGCGAAACAAAAACAAAGTCTCTAGAAGAGATTTTGCGCTGTGTTGAAGAAGAGGCTCTCACCACGGCAATAGGAGCAACTAGCGGCAGCGTGATTGCCGAAAGTTGTTGTTGCGACAGTGTCCGTCAAGGTGCTCACAGGCATTTGAGTGGGAAATCGACACCAACGGGACAAGGGGAGGACGAAAGAAGGGATTTTCCAGTTGTATGTTTCAGCAATGTAGCCACATGATTAGCAAGTCGAAGGTGGAAGCGCGTAGGAGGACTGCGCTGATCCGTGCCCGACACGCGGGCGCCTGCGACTGTCGACTGGTGGATGATGGTCGGACATAGAGGGGGGACAGGGGGAGCTAGCCCAGTCGAAAGAGATGACTCCGAAATTATAAAGAAGAAAAAGAAATCTAAGCCAGTGATGCCTGGGTAACTATTAACAAGCTAAGGACGGACGGGAAAATTCGACTACGGTTGTGGCTTCCTTTTTCACGTTGAGGCTGTACTTCTTTCCCCCCCCTTAAGCTCCGGGCAGCAGACGCGTTTCGTTTAAAAATAGAAGCAAGGCGTCGTGATCGTTGACGGTCTGTACGGGCGTCGGGACGATAGTAGCCGCGCTGAATGTCTTGCCTGGAAGACAAACAGCTGCCAGAATGGAAGGGATGAATTTTTTCATCACAACTGCAGAGCTTGGAGAAGGGTGTGAGCTCTTTTTGTTTTACCCTCTTTCTCTACAATCGTGCACACAATAGAAACTGAGGCACAGCTGCACAACATCCAGACAACAGCACTTGATCGTTTCACATGATAAAACACACCTGTGTTTTCAGACCACAATTTCCCTGACTGATTATTGACTGACTATGATTGTAGATAGAAAGAGTAATGGCCCAAGTTGTAAAGTATCTTAGTCTAGCATTCTGGGTTTCAACTAGACTAAGCTGTGTGGTAAAGCACCTTGATCGTATAAGATATCCACCTCAGCTTGTACTGGTAGACCACCTCACAGCATCTATAGACTTGGCAAAATGGATGCCTATAAACAGTTTCACTAGGAACGGGGAGAAAGCACCAACCAAAAGAAATAAATATTTATCAGGCTCTTTTCTCAGCAGAAGGCCACCACCCCTCGCGACAAGACACCTCAGATTTTGTTCATAACATACACACGCAACACACACACACAGCAGCCAGTACAAGAGAGAGCCATAGCTCCTCAACCAAAACATGCTGGTAACAACTTACTGAATATTTCGCAGCCTGGTCGAGGCCGACGTTTGCCGAAAAGCTGCCACGATAGCCGAAGTTGAAAATCACCAAGTTACACAAAACAAATCCAATTTAACGTAGAAATTCCCTTTAAAACAGCTTTATTTTCACGAACAAACTCAATAGCTGTACGACTCCAGCTCCATGACAGAGGATTGACGTACGCAACGTTGCCGTTACTGCATTTCACTGTCCTCGAGCGCACAGAACCGTACGTCGGTCTCACGGGGTTTCTGTTGCTGAGTTTCAGCAAACGCAACCAACTTCACTCACGGCTCTGTTTCTACAACGCCATTCCACCACTCGAGTTTCTCAACTTGAACATGGTGTTGAGCGATGAAATATTCGTGGGGTCAAATAGAAACCACTTTGTCACAACCAAAGCTAGACGTGCTCGAGTGTTTTTGGGTTGCCGAAGCTCAAATGGAAAGATTGTAGCAGAACCCACTTTCGCCCAACGTTTTTTCACGTTATAGTCTTTTGTACTTTTCTGATAAGACAAGATACCCTTATAGTCCGTGTTTTTTAGCTGCTAGTCTTATAAGATAGAGCTGGAAAAGACCTACTTTTTAGCTTTATTTACGAACCCATTAAACCCGTACGGTTTTCAATAGAAATGTTTAACCAAATCCTTGTTCAGTTTTCTCGTAAATCTAATGCTTGTCCTCGTTTCGATCTTCTGCACGTTCCTGTCTTTAAAATACCCTCCTAAAGGACTTTGCGCTATACATATATTTGCACATCCGAAAATGACGAACAGTGTGTGCTGTTGTACGCCAGCATTATCGTCGTCTCGGATAACTGATGGCCCATTCATCCGACACGCGCTGAGCAGAACAATTAAACCCATATGCAGAGAACGAATGAAAAATTGTGTCGGTTTCACATCCGCACGTTTTTGACGTTTGATGATTTTTCTGACAGGTCGTTTCATGATAACTGACTGAATAGTTGCCCTTGTCAATCTTTTCTTGATCTTCTATCGCCACCTTCACCAGAGATACCTAAAGGGATTTGTAGAGATTATTTCGCTACAGGGATTCAAGAACGAAACAATTTGATGCAATCTTTTAGTTTAATGAGCACTACCAGCAAACGTATAATTAAAACGGGTATTGATAAAAAAAAAAAAAGAAAGAAACATTCGGGAAAACCCCTGCATCATAGATTTCCACTTCTTGGCTGTTTTGCTTGACGGGAACTGATGTACTTGGAGAGAACTCAATTTGTGGTCGGTAGATGGCAATGGTAGGGTCGACCTTCTCCATAGCAATATCGCCCTCTGATGGGCATTATTTGCACCACGCGCGATATCCCCCAGCCCCCACCCAGACAGTAGCTTTTTCCTCTTGTGGAGTTTCATTAGATCATTATAGTAGCAGAGAGCGAGCAAGAACACAAATTTGTTTTACGTTATTAATTTGTGACCTATTACTAATAACGTTTTTCATCCGGTTGTTTTTTTTTTTACCACAATTTTTGGTTAAACGTGTGCAGTGTCTAACGCAGAATGCAAGCCATCAAATGTGTAGTGGTAGGCGACGGGTGAGTTACAGCTCCAATATCCTTATCAACCTCTATTATTCAAGGACGTCAAATATTAACCACCCCGTTTGCAAATGGAGTTCTTAATTTACGTAGAGCTCTATATTCAAAATTTGATCGACTTGCTGTCATGACTTGATTGCGAAAAAAAATATGCTTCACTTGTTGCAAGTTTCCACAACTAGCTGTGTCCTATAAACATTGCCATATTGGGAGTGATTACAGAGTCAGTGGGGGTGTCCTACGAGTGGGAGATTACCTGGCACTCATGTTGCCTCTTTCTTTTTAAAGTGCTGTAGGTAAGACATGCTTGCTCATCAGTTACACCACCAATGCCTTCCCTGGAGAATACATCCCAACAGTGTAAGTGTTTTTTAACACAAATTTTGAACTATAATGATATTTAGTTTATCTATGTCAGGTTCGACAATTATTCTGCAAATGTAATGGTGGATGGAAAACCTATCAATCTGGGATTGTGGGATACAGCTGGTCAAGAAGATTACGACAGATTAAGACCCCTGTCATATCCTCAAACGGTAAAACTGTTTTAAATTTTATTGCACGTGAGCCATTCATTATAGTTTTTTTTTCTAGGATGTTTTTCTAATTTGTTTTTCTCTGGTCAACCCTGCCTCTTTTGAGAATGTCCGTGCCAAAGTAAGACAAACGTAACACAACAATTTATTTCATTTTAAATGTATTTTATGAATCATCCACCTTGCAGTGGTACCCTGAGGTGCGTCACCACTGTCCTAATACGCCGATTATACTAGTCGGAACTAAGCTCGATTTACGTGACGATAAAGATACTGTCGAGAAATTAAAAGAAAAGAAACTTTCTCCAATCACTTATCCTCAGGTATGAAAACTTGGACATTTTGTTTTGTTCATTGCTTTAACTCTTGGTCATTACTGTGCTATAGGGCCTTGCAATGGCGAAAGAAGTCGGTGCTGTCAAATATCTTGAATGCAGTGCTCTGACCCAAAAAGGTTTGAAGACGGTCTTTGACGAAGCAATAAGGGCTGTCCTTTGCCCCGTGCCCAAACCAAAAAAAGGGTCCAAGTGCGGCTTTTTGTGAAGACCAAGACGTTTCCCTTCATCTGTTCTGTTTTTTTTTTCTTCTGGCCAAATTCATGTCATCAAACCTTTTAAGTTCAATTTCGTAATCTTTTTCTTCGTTACACTCCTGGTTGCGAATTCTTCTTGTACAATTTGCGAGTTGTTAAAGGTGAATTAATCCCCCCCCCCCTAAAACTTGTCGAGGTGCGCGCACAACGCTGAATTGAAATTACGTTCCAGGGCTTTCTATCTCTAACTTTAGTGCCGACTCGAGACTTTCGATTGCGTTTGCCATTGTTAATCCTTAGCTTACATCAATTTTTTCAGACTTTTCTTCTTTCATGTTTCACCTATCATTTTTGATCACCTTTATTTTTTTTTTCAGACTTTGTAGGAATTGATTTGGATACCATCATAGATGTAATGCTGAACATCAACAACAAAAAAAAAAATAAAATAACAAAGAACTGTTTTGTTGTATGTATTGTTTTTTATAAGCTATTGAATGGCTATACAATATGGAGTTGTCAGACTGCTTGCATGACCAACTTTTACCAGTGGTATTTAACATTACGGTGGTGCTCTGAAAATTAAGTTTTCAAGTTAATGAATCTGATTGTTCTAATTAATTTTTGTGGTCCTTACTCATTTTTCCGTAGTTGAGGGCATAGAAGAAAATCATGGAACCAACAGTTAATTGCACAAATGGGGCAATTCCAACCTTCTTGGGCTGGAGGTACTTGTGTTGCCAGCGCCAAAAACCTTAGCAGAATTTACTTAGTTTTATATATCAAGTTTGATGATAAGAAATCGTATGTGCAACTCACCACGGCTGAAGCCTCCTGCAATACCTCCCAAACTCAGGTTTCTACGTCCAAGCCACGCACCAAGCTCTCCCAATTTCACATTGGCTAGGGCAGTGTCAGCTTAAGAAACAAAAGTAATTTTACGTCAGTATCTCCACATTTGATCACTTCTTACAAAGTAAGAGAGCAAACAAGGTGAAATAGAAAAATTTGGTCACGACCCGGTTTTACAACAAACAAGTCGCAGCATACAGCTAATTTTCCTTAACTAAAATTTGTTTTAAATAATGCAACGCGTTGTTAACCTTTTCCATAGAAGCGGGCTGGATCATAAGGTCCATGGACTTTTGGATTATAGCCTGCTGGATATTCGCCCCACGCCATTGTAATTCACTGTTAAGAGACGAGAGGAAAACCTGGAAAGATGGTGGCTGATCAGGACGACTACATTTGAGGTTGCCATTATTGTAAACTTTACTCTTTAAATTTGATAAAATCCAATAAAATTTATCACCCACGCAAACATAATTAAAAAAAACATTTTCTTCCTTGAAGAGAATTTTTTATTTTTCTCACTCGCCTAATATTAGTGAATCTGGCACTTAATAATATGCAAAATTTTGAAAACTGTCCATGTTCATTACAGTATTCATATAAGAACATATGACCATGCTTGTTACCTTCTCTTATGTGTCTGGGCACTTTACTGCTTTAAAGTGGAATTAATACAAAGTCTATGTTCCGATAGTTTCCTATGAAATACTGGAAACGTATTTTTTTACGTTTCAGCGTAATTATGAGTATCATTCGGTTACAAGGCATTTTTCCAGTATTCAAACCCCGGGGTATTACTTCCTCCAAGTTACTAGAAGTCATAAAAATAAAATTAAATAGAGGTAATATTTGGGTAACATACCTTGTAATTTTTTTTTTGAGTTGTTTGTTATATTGTTAGAAACTGCGAGTGACACACCTATTAAAATGGGCCATGGAGGAACTTTAGACCTAAATGCCACAGGTGTATTGGGTATGTCTGTATCTTTATATTTCTTAGTTTATTTATTTTTATAGCTGAGCATTCTTTTAAATTGCTAAGTTGAAAATATCTAGTGGTTGGGATCAACGATGGATGTTCGATGCTACCTGCGTTCTTAGGTGGATCAAAAGTCTATCGCTCTAGTTGTGTGTTTGGTAGAGCAACTGATTCCTATAACAAGGAAGGCCAAACTATCATGGAAAAATCTTTTGGTATAAATTGTTTAATTTGTACGCAACAGTTTACCAACAAAACTTTTCTGTACTAGATCATATTACACTCTCTGATATAAATAACTTTGCTGCAGCAATAAAAGGTCAGGTTTTACAGAAGCCACCACCTTTCTCTGCCTTGAAGTTTCAAGGTAAAAGGTTGTCGGATCTTGCTAGGTAATTAAATTAATACTATTTCTGAAAGCCAATTTTTTCACAATATCTTTCTTGTAGAGAAGGAACACCGGTAGATCCGAACCCACGGTTGGTGAATTGTTATGACTTCAATGTTATTGAATTTGTACTTCCCAAATTAACATTTGAGGTATCGTGTAGCAAAGGGTTCTATGTACGCAGTCTGGTCCATGATTTAGGATTAGGTAAGCATCTACAGATTTTGAACTACATTAGGTGGAAAATTGACAATCTTACGTTCTTTTTTCTCCTCTCTCTCTGAATTTCAGCTTTAGGTAGCTGTGCCTACCTCGACGAATTGGAAAGGATTCGACAAGGTCCTTTTGAAATCACCCATTGTCTGATGGAGGAAGATTGCACAGTTTCAGGTATTAAACAGAAAATTCTTGACATGTGGCAAAGTACAAACGAGTATCTAGATTGTCAAATGACCATGTACCGCACAGTAAATGCCTCCAAAAATCAATTCTCTGTGAAACATAAGCACGGTCGATATAACAAAATTCGAAAAAAGCAGTGGCATAAATGGGAGTTTGTCAAATAAATTACAGTTTGGTTACTTATTTTGTTAAACAATACTTTTGAATAATTATGGCTATTCGTCGTCTTAGAATTGCATATGCCGTGTGTGTCAGCAGCGTGAAGCGGTATTGGCGGTAAAACCAAAACCACAATTTATTATCTACATCTCCGGAAAGGCAGTTGGTTGTGATACATATCAATCTAGACCGGAAGTGAATGGCATGAAATGGATCTGGAGGAAATCAAATATTCGACAAGCTCTCATGCAGTTACAAACTTGTGATTTTACCCGGTAAATATTTTTGGTATTTATCTTATCTCGTAACTAGTTGCACACGTCTTTATCTATTCTCTCACTCTTCGCAGTTTGTAGCACAATTCAGTATTGTATTTCGTTAACAAGACTTTGTTCTACAGTTAATCTTGAACACTTGGCACACAATATTGTCGGTGGCAGGTTATTATCCTTTAGCTGTATCCGTCATGCTCATACCCTACGCAGTGATTGCCTTGCTTATTCTTAATTGCGATTTTCGCGCAAATGGAAATGGACTTTCGTCCGCTCTACCGCATTCGTCTGACGGAGGTGCTAACTTAACAAATTATTCTGGTAGGAATTTCAGAAGGTGTATGCCTGCACCCGATGAACCTTGTTTGCAAATTTTCATGAATTGAAAATCGAATTTTCAAGCGATTGCGTAATGAAGTTGCGATACGAAATATGTGTGACATCAAGGCAACAGCTGGGCTTTTACGGGGGCTTTAACGAAATAACCTTTTTTTCCTTGTACATTTATGGACGAATGCATGATATGTTGTGAAGCAGATAATGTACAAGGTTGGCAACATTTAACTAATTTGCCGTTCACCTTCCTGTGCCGATCATTCTTCCGATATTGTTCTGTGACCATGTTTGTTTGGGTGCACAAGCGTAGTTACTTTGATAACGGTCTGTTATGCAACATGTCCCATTAGTTGCCTATTCACGGCAATCGTGCGATACGATCAATGTGTCACCTGTCTTTCCGTCCTTGACTTCATAGCTTTTGACGACATTTTTATGCAGTGACCTACACAGCCGTCAATCTTAAATTGACATTTATATTTACTTAATGATATAGGAGGTTTTCTACCATGTCATTCGCTTAGGAGTCACAGAGATAAAAGACGAAAAAAAACTTGTAATTTTAATCTCCAATTCAAGTGCGATGCTGTAAAGCGTTTCTTTTTTTTCCCCTTTCTACATTCATGCATTTACTCGGGTTATATAATTAAAAGGAGGGAGAAACATGATTTATTAACTGTTGATTTACTTGTCTTTAGGGATCTCGATTTTCATTCATGAAACTTCGACCACTTTAGATTCCAACAGACAATCATCTGTGAACCCCAATGCTGCGGACTCAAAGACGGCTTCACCTACCACGGCAGATAACACGTTTGGGACTCCTTTATCGACTACTTTGTTGATAAACGACTCAGCTAAATCATCCCCTACTAACGATGATACAACCTTAGGGTCTACATTTACCGAAAATTCGACTTACCCGACAACACGTGTTCCGACATCCTCAATGTTAACGACAGGAACAACACCATTTCAGACAACCTCTGAAAGGAGCACTATTGTTACTACACTAGCAACTACCCCCACAACTACCCCACCTATATGTATTTTTTGTTTTAAAAGTGTAATTAAATAACAGGTATTAATTGGCGCTTTTTACAGGTCCATGTAAATCCATGGAACTAGTATTGGGGCCCGCACAGGTTGGCAGCAGTTGGTTTGCTGTTCCATTCAACTCAACTTCTTCAAGTATACTGTGTGCGAATGAAAATCTAACTGAATTGAACGTGACTCTTGATGGTCCCTTTGACAAAGAAGATGCCCCTGCGGAGCTTCAAAATTGCTCTGCGTCAATTGATTGTTTGAATGGAACAGATCATTCCTTTTTGTTCAATTCGACGCTGTGTTGCAAAGAAAACTTTACCGTTCGCGAATGTAGCAACTACATATTCACGATGATTCCCCAATATTCCTCGTGCATTGGGAATCCTGTCAACACTTCGATTTTAACCTTGCCAGGTTTGACTTGTTTTTTGGTTTAATACGTGTGGCAGAAAATTATATTAATCACAATTGTTGGCAGGTCCCGACGCGGCACCTAAGAACGTTAAAGTCCTTCAGACGGGAAGTAATTGGGTCGTTGTGAGTTGGCAGGACTTTAAATTCTGCGAACAAACAATTACTTCATACCATATGAGATTCTATTCTTTTTCTCCCGGTGGAAGTAATAACACCCAAACAATTCAAGTCCCTTTGAAGTGTACAAACCGATCTTCGACTGAGATGACCGTCTTCGACTCCAAGATCTGTCCAGGACTGTTGACACTAGATGCTTGTTCTACCTACTCTGTTGTTATCGTAGAGGAGTTCTTTGGCGCGTACCAATCACAGCCCAGCGAAAAGGCCACATTCAATACCAAACCTCGTCAGTAATCTGATAATACTTTATTGTTTATTTGTTCAACAATGAATAACTAATTTTTTTTTTATGTCACCGGGTGCGAAAACAGCGGAGTATTTGCAGACACACATTGAGGAACCAATCGAATCCGGTTCAGATTGGTTGGCCTTTCGATGGAACTTGTCCGTACCACAATGTCAAATGGTCACCACTAGATTCTGGTTTAATTTAATTAATGTACGCGAAAACAGCTCCAATTTTTATGAGTGCAACACAAATACCCCAAACACCCCAGGATCAAAATTCTTTTTCAACACCAGTATGGCTGATTGTGATCAAAGAATAATAGTGCCACACTGTTCAGATTATCACGTCGCCATCATACCAAAAATATTCGAAGATTTCTATACTGAATACCGTGACAATGCAACGGGCAGGACCACATGTAAGTCACGCTGCTAAACAATTTTTCTCCGACAAGGTTAACGCCTTTTTGAATAGGTGAAAACGTAACGGCTTTTGTTAAATGGATGAAAACTGGCTCTAACTGGATAAGTTTCAATTGGACGACATCTGTAGAGGATTGCCGAAAAGTCTTAACTGGTTTTTGGCTTAGCATTGCTCCCAGTACATTTAACTCAAACAAAGTTGATAACCTTCAATTCATATCAATGAAAGATTGCTACTGTAACTTGAAAAATGACGAAGACATCATGTTCAATACCAGTTGCTCATGTCCAAGCAATTGGATTAGCCCTGGGATCTACCCATGCTCACAGTATGACATATACCTTATTCCGCAGTTCTTTGACAGCTTAAACGGAAGTGCCAATCCTGTAACCACTACCGAAACTCTTCCAGGTGATAAAAATGTAACACAAGAGCAGTATTATTAAAACAGTAATGAAAATTCTGTATGCAGGTGACTATATAACACCGGTGACGCAAAACATCGATGCTGGCAAAGATTGGATCAGTTTTGATTGGCAAGCATCAGAAGAAACTTGTCGTAAAAACGTCACTGGTCTGTGGGTAACAATGAATTTCATTCCGTCTAATCAAACGGGCTGGAATGGAAGACTGCAATATTTTTGTCCTGCGGCTTCTAACAACGACACACTTATCAGCTTCAACACGAGCTCCGACTGTTTCAATAAGCAGATCTTGGTCCCGTGCAATTATTACACTTTCGAAATCTTGCTTGATATAAAAAAACCAGTAGGACGTACCAGCCTTGTAAACAGGACAACAACACCCGGGCAAGATGCCACGGTAATTATAAATGCGCAAGATTCCGGCATTAATTGGATTACCTTTGAATGGCAGTCTTCAGTTCGTGAATGCCAAAAATTGATCACGCAATACCATTTAAACATTACAAATGTCTTCAATGGCGTTTCCGAGTCGAAAAATTTATCTCGAAGCTGCAGCACAGATCGCTCTGTAATCGGCTTTAACAGCAGTTTACCCTGTGCCGGATTTAAAATCTCTCCTTGTTCAAATTACTCAGTGTCGTTAGTGCCACGGTTTCGCATAGGGGCTTCAATAATAACGGGAATCGGCGCAGTTGTCCATATAGGATCCAAATCGGGTATGAAATGCCATTTGCTAAGTTATCTAATTTTACTTCATATTTCTCTTTTCGTTAGGTGATGACGGGGAAATTGAACAGCCGATTGTAGCTTCCCAGGGTACAAATTCGCTCACGTTGACGTGGTTTGAACCATCATGCCGTGCTTCTGCTGAACTCGTTTACTATAACGTTACCGTCATGCCAAACTGGAATTTTACAGCACATGTCAACAAGACATTTTTAAAAATTGAACCCAAGTGTCTCGACAAAATTCCAAACGGCCAAGTATCTATGACGCTGAATCAATCTGTTTGCGATCGTGGTTACAAATTCGATTCTTGCGCACCCTACGTCATCAAGATCCTACCCGTTTACCAATTACCAAGTGCCAATGAAAATCTTTTGGGGTGGGAAACGAAAACCCAAACGCTTCCTTTGCAAAACGAGGCGTCTGTTAACAACATGACTGTGCAAGATGTTGGTACGCGATGGATAACCGTATCCTGGCCGAAACCAACATGTCATTTACCGATTAGTGTGTGGAATCTCACAGAATTATCGTCGAAAAGTTCCGTCATCCTTCCTCCAGATTGTCCCACGTATGTAAACGCTACCCATTTAACTCTTAACATCTCCGACTCGATACTCTGCGGAAATGGCGATCATCCCATCAACTTTGGAGTGTCCTTTATCCCATGCACTAACTATACACTTGCCGTGCATATAAAGTACCCCAATCTGGACGTCCGACCTGGAAGTAATAACATTGTTTCAGCTACCACTGGAATTGAGCGTAAGTTATTTTACGGATTCACAGCTTAATATTAAATGTTAAACTGGCATTTTATTTATTTATTGTTTTAGTTCCGGGAGTTGTAGATAACTTGAGATGGAATGGAACAAAAACTAGCATTTTGCTTGAATGGGATGTACCGAAAACGAATCCTCAATGTGTCGAAGGCTACCGAGTCCTATGGAACAATAAGGAAACCTTAACCAGCGAGACATATGCTTTATTGGATAGCTTACGACCATGCACAAGAATTCTCGCATCAGTAAATGTTCTGGCAAATTCAACGTCTGATCTGCATGAAAGCGAACCTCATGTCTTTGCCTACACAGAGGTTGTTGGTAAGACGATTTTCGTTCAAGGTCGATGTAAAGATTGTGATTTCTCTGTTATGTATAGATCCCGCACCTGTACAGTCTGAAGTCAACGTAAGCAGCCTAGACAATGAAAAGACGCTGAACGTATCATGGCTCAAACCTGAAATTGACGATTGCATTTCAGGATACAAAGTCAACATAGAAAAATCGGTAAGAGTTATTTCAACAACACTTCCAACTAAATAATATAGCGTTATATTAATTCAGATATCAATGGATGGTGTTTACAACGAGACCATCTGGGGGAAAAATTCAACATGGATTTTGTTAAACGATGGATTTGAAAAAGAACATTTATATAATGTTTCTATCGTCACCTTTTGCAATTTCGGACAAGAAACTTACGTGAGCGATCCTATCTTACATGCCTTCACATGGGACACGGCCTCAGGTATCTTACTATCACTTTATTATTGGTACATTCTAACAAGGGAATCCATTTGATAGGTATGATGAACACCACTTCGCTAGTTTGCGGAATAATTTTCCCAATCTTAGCGCTCGCGATTTTTTACATTGCTGTACTACGTCGAAAAAGCCAAAAGTATGCGCATACGCTACTTGGTTATTTAATCCTTATCAATGCATTACAATCTCTATATTTCGTTACAGCACTATATTGAGTCCTAGTTTCACACTCAACCAAGATAAGCCGACATCTGTTAACAAAACGCCACTAGGAATGAACGGTAGAAAACGTATTTTAGTGAACGAACTGAGAAGAGTAATCGAGTGGTTAGAAGCAGACTCTAATTACGAACTTAGCAAGGAATTTGAATTGATAAAATCAATGTCGGCAGATAAGGCAAGTTGTTCAGTGGCCAAATTGCCTGAGAATCAAGCCAAGAATCGCTACCTTGACATTCTTCCGTGTAAGGTTATATTTTTCGTCTCGTAAACACATAATGTAAAGTTTATCTTTTTAGATGATCATACGAGGGTTATACTCACTACCGCACTGGACTCACCAACATTCACGGATTACATTAATGCCTCATTTATATCGGTACGTTCTGTTCACAGGTGCACAAAATTTAATTAATTGAATGTTGTATTTTACAGGGTTATGCAGGAAAGCGAGTTTACATTGCCACTCAAGGCCCTAAACCATCAACCATTGAAGACTTTTGGCTTATGTGTTTCGAACGAGATGTTAAAGTGATTGTGGCCCTCACATCCTTAGAGGAAAGAGGACGGGTAAGATAAGTCTGTCTTATCTTGAAATTTTATCAGGTTCTCAGTGTGCGTTGGATTTTAGATAAAATGTGCGCAGTACTGGCCGTCTAGTTTATCGTGTGAATATGGCAATATGTACGTTGAACTGGTAAATGAAATACGAGAAAGCTGTTATACTGTTCGGGATTTCTTGATAACACGAGTAAGTATTTCGCCTACTACAAGTTTTCTATTCTCCAATGACAATATTATCCTTGTTCAGGTTTCTAATGGCGAATTAAGTACACCAAAATTTGCAAGACAAATGCATTATACTGAATGGCCAGATTTCGGTTGTCCAGAAAACCCCGAACGACTCATTAATTTTATTCACACAATGCGAGCTGAAAGCATTTCACTCTATAATACTTACCGGAAAGCTTGTCCCATCATTGTTCATTGCAGGTGAATCATCCAACAACCCTTAGCAAAAACAACCGATTCAAAGTTTCTTAATTTATTACCAAATAGTGCTGGAGTTGGAAGAACAGGAACTTTGATAGCATTAGATATTCTCATGGAACAGGCGCGACGTAAGAAAATTGTCGACGTGTTTGGTACAGTACTGAAATTACGCGAGGATCGTGATCGAATGGTGCAGAACGAGGTAAATTGAAAATTAATTCAAGTGGAATGTTTCTTACTTTCCTCCCTGTTCTATTTACAGGAACAATATCTCTTCCTTTACAAATGCATCGAGAGCTACTGCCGTAATGACTTACAATTGAAAGATCGTTGGTCTTTGAACTCGGCCGATTATCAATCGCCTGACAGTATTGCTCTCACTCCCCTCTCTTTTTTTCAGAAAGATCGAGGTACTGCATTTAGTGCAGTGTAATTAAGCTCACGAATTCGTGGCGCATTTTCCGATGTAAATATTCGTTTTTCTTTTAGTATGGTTTTATATTTAAAACTATAACTTCGTTGGGGTTTGAAAAAGCCAACTTCGTGTGAACAGCATTCGGTGTCAAAAGGACGGGTTGTGAGTAGGTTTATAACAAGCTCTTGTCTATACAATCTGTGAACGAGTGGTTAGATAACAACTAACGTTAGGCTAACGTTTGTGTTACGTGCTCGTCGCGATTCTCGCGGTGGACTCGATGCTCATTCAACCGCCGGAAAAACTGGTTCTGATTTCATCAGTGAGTCATTGCAATCTTTCAATACTTGGTCTATAATCTTTGATCTATAATCTGTGTACATTTTCTTCCTTTGCCTTCAATATCTATGATGTGACCAAAACTTGTACTAGAAAAAGACATGGCTTTGGTTTTAAACCGGGTAAGAACAGACGAAGCGGACCCCATTAAAACAGGGGCGTAAATATACATGTGAGATGATATCGCATTGCACTGTAGAGGTAACGCCTGTTGAAAACGCAATCACATGCGAAACGATTTTGTGGCTACAGTAAAAAGTTCCCTGTGCATGTAATATGCCATAGGAACTAGATTTTTTTTTGTCTTTTTGTTTGAACATTGTGCTATCTTTCCCTTTTCTTTCGACTAGAGAACGATAAGACAGTGTCGGGTGCGGAAGTTTCGGTTTACTTGTGCACCAACTCTGTGATTGTGGCTCTAGCGAAAGAAACATTGCGTTTTACATAAATTTGTGTTTCCCAATCAAAAACGGATATTTCAGAAGGTAGGATATATTATTCTGGATGCAAAAGACTGCCTGGCCAATAGAAAGTGAGAGGGTGCTATTCGTTCGTGCCATTCAATCCCGTGAAAAAGAGAAAAGCAATTACAGTTTGTATGTGCATGGATTCGTTCGATAACACGTGATTCTAGTCAACAACCTACTTTTGTTTTTAACCATCTAATGGCCTACCATAGTGTTTTGGTAGTCATCATTACTGCTTATGTTTCAGTCATCACTTATGGAACACTAATCAACACTCCTGTAAAACACGAATCAAGTTTTTCTCAACACATGTTCATTGTATTTTATTAATAGTATTTTTTTTTTCCAAGGAGGCCAATAGTACTCATGAATTCCTTCCAGATGGAAAATTTACAACTAAAATTCGTCCATTGACTTCGAAGACCACGCATCCAATGACCAAATCTTCGACGGTAATGCAATCGTAAATATCTATAGTTTTTCTCCATGACAACTTGTTTTATATAGGATTCAGGCATTTTTGTTATTAAGTCATCCAGTCAGATGTCCACAACAAAAGAAGCGAAGGTAGTCAACACTGTTGAAGGTATACATTTTCTAAATTCAAATTGAAATCGTTTCGTAATTGTTTTCCATCGATAGTGACATCAATGGCTTCTTCGATTAGTACATCTCCTTTATCTACCATCCTTTCAACAGAATCCACATCACCAGTACCAATTGAAATTCATAATTTTACCGCGCAATGGAAAACTGATGTCGACGACGAAGACTATATCACGGTCTTTTGGTTTGAAGAAATTCACGAGAATCAACAAAAAGCACGGAAGCTAGTTCTATCAAGGGGAACGGAAAAACAAACAGTGGTTATTAATTACAACTGTTCTCTGCAAGGAAATTCTGGACAACACAAAGTGAAACTAGAAAAATTATGGCCTGCTCGGAACTATTTCACCTGTTACGGTAGCGGTCAGGATGAAAATGCAGAATTAATTATCGAGCCATGTTTTTCGTACAACTTCAGCCTCATCCCTCTTGATGGCAAAAGTCACCTGACGAAGACAACCGAACTGATACCATTCGTAAAAAGTACGTTAGAAATATTTATTTTAAAGTTAACCATGGATTGCGAACATATTGGAATTTATGTAGGGCCATCCAAAATCGAATCATCTTACGATGTAGACAAGAACAACTTGGTGATTCGTTGGGAACCATCACCTGAGACCTTGAATTGTAATCTGAAATATCGCTACAATTTAAATGTCGACAAATTAGGTAGTATTAACGAGACTACTGATGACAAACGCGTTGAATTAAACGTTGGTCATTGCACAACTTATTCTATTGCTGTTTGGAGCATCGGTACTGACGACAGAAATGAAATCATATCGAGACAGCCAGCTCAACACACTGGTAGAACCGACACCCATGGTAAAATCTAAGTTCGTACCGGATAACACCAGTACTAACATTTTCTTTTTTTTTTTTTTTTACCAGGTTTTGAAATTAAAGACGTTCAAACCAACGTAACGGCTATAAATCAAACATGCCTGATTGTGAAGTGTTCTCTGAATCGCAAGTTTAGGCAATTCGACAACTGTGGTGTATCATTTCGAATTCATTTGGACCCTCCTTCGGTACCTTAACTTCCACCTGAATTATTCAGACAATCTTTAATTATGTTCACCTATTCAGGAAGTTGGACAGCAAGTGTGGTGGTTGAGATATGATAAACAAATACATGAGGAAATGATTTGTCAGCTGCGGCCTGCAACGAATTACGAGGTCCGTCTTGGAATTTTGGATAATCAAGAAAAAATCCAGCGTGATCCACAGTTATACTCGTCATTAGCTACCATACAAACACCCAGCAGTAATATGCAGTTTACACAAAGGTTTATTTGCATTCTGATGACACATTTTTGCGATAGCATACGATGCTGTCACAGTAGGACTAATCGTCGTCTCTAGTATTCTTATTATGATGCTCATCTGCGTTACCTTATATTGCTTCCGGTCGTGGCTCTCAAGGTACGCTAATTCTAGTTTGATTACCATTGTATACAAGTTTCACGAATTAAAAAATTAGGCGTGGCCAAGAGTCGCAAGTTGCACAGCAAACTTTCCTGTTAAAATCATCGTTTTTGGGTAACATAACCCGGAGACGCTCTCATCCCGTAAAAGTACGAAATTTAGAAACAGTTACGCAACGTCTTTGTTCCTTGGCTGGGCACCTCTTAGAAATGGAATTTCAAGATCTGACCATCTTGTCCGATGCTCGTCGCCCAAAGGAGGCTCCCATCGCCTTGTTGTCTCCAAACACAATAAAAAATCGCTACGTTAACATTTTGCCTTGTAAGATACTTTTCTATCGCTATCGTTTTGAACATTTAACCCCGGGGAACTTCTATTTTTAAGATGAGCATACTCGTGTTCCCCTCAGTTTGTTATCGGACACTCCTGACTCGGACTATATCAACGCGTCGTATGTCATGGTAAAATTAATTGGCAAAATGCATGTGATTTAAATTCCTTAAAATCGTTGCGCTTGGTGTAGGGTTTCAACGACCCAAAGGAGTACATTGCAACTCAAGGACCGAAAACTTGTACCATAGGAGATTTCTGGAGAATGGTATGGGAACAAAATGTCCATATTATCGTTATGGTGACAGGCCTAGAAGAGAGAGGCAAAGTAAAATACCGTAATTGCTCAAAATATATAATTTATTTGATATTTACTTTTCTTGGTAGCCCAAGTGTGATCGATATTGGCCAGAGGATGCGGAAACTCCACTTGTTTGTGACAGCCTTTCCATTTCTCAATTGAATGAAATGGATTTTGAAAACTATACCGTTCGCAGCCTCGAAGTCAAATTGGTAACGGACAAACCATTATGAGGAAATGTATTGTTTAATGTTAACATTTCGTGCATATTCACGAAGAGCGAAAAATCCCGAACAGTGAAACAAGCTTATTTAAAAGGTTGGCCAGATTTTGGTGTTCCTGAATGTCCTGAAATTCTGATTCGATTTGTTGAAGTCATTCGAATTCTAATCAATGAGACACCATCATCATCAAATCAACCCATTGTGGTGCATTGCAGGTATTCCTTCCAAAGTTAAACTCAGTATTAGACTTAAGTTTTAAACTATTTCTCAGCGCTGGAGTAGGGCGAACAGGAACTTTCATCGCCGTAGATTGGCTGATGCAAGCAGGTCGTGTACATAAAGAAATTGACATCTTTTCTACTGTATTGTGCATGAGAGAATGCCGGATCAACATGATTCAAAGCGAGGTTTTGTTTGTCATATTTCTCACATTGGAGACAGTTGTACTGATTCTCTGCTGAAACTACAGGAGCAGTACGAATATGTATATCGATGTATGTCTCATTTTGCCAAAACTAGACTTTTTTCTTCTGGAAACGTTGAAGATACGTCGGACACAGGTTTTTCTAAAATTATGAATTTTATTATAAATAGTGACTAACTTAGCATTCAGATGCAGAAAACTTGCTGACTAATGGAAACAAACAACTGCTAAGCGAAGTGGCGTGAGGATGCTAACTGCGTTTTACAGAACGGTCATTTGATTGATTTTTTTCCTGTATATTTACATGTATGAAGAATTGGAAATTCATTGTTACGACACTTGTTAATCTTTTCAAAAGCAAAAACAGCTGGTTCACCACGATTGCCTCAGTTTTCTTAATTGCGTTCTTTTCCTTTTATGGTATATTTTTTCAGAATTTCCCGAAAGAGGTTGCAATATTGAAAACAGATAAATCCAGGAAGCAGATAGGGTCGACTGATCCTGTTTGTGGTTGCTCCGGTTTCCTATTTAATGTCGCAACTAAAAATGGCCTGTTTGCAGTTCATTTCTGTTCCCTTGTTACCTTCAGTTTCGTTGAACTTTTCAGTTCAGAAGGAAACCAATAGCGTTTAGAGTGCGTCTTTATAATTTTAATCTTGATACGGAAGAGTGATGACCCTCTGGCGATTGCATTACTTGCTGCAGACTGTAATAATAGTTGCAGTAATAAGCTATACATGTGTTTTGTGCATGGAAGAAGGTTCACAAGGAAGGATGGGAAAATGTTTGCACGGGAATTCTGAAAAAACTGTGTCTTATTTATCAGGGTTGCTTAACTTTGAAACTTTTAGTAAGAACAGAAAAACTAAGCTAAATACTCAATCATGTATTTTAACGAGCACTTAAGTTTAAACTCTGTCACAGGAATTGCAGAAATTAAAGATTTCGATGCTACAATATCAACAGGAGAAATTGTCCTCACTTGGAAAATTAAGCTAAATGACACTGGCGAATATACAAATCGGAGTAGGACGCTACAGATTTCCCGGTTAGTTTTCTTTGTACTAATCTATCTTAATTTTTTTTATTTTGTTACGTACAAAGTAGAAAAAGATTGAAAATTTTTCTGAAATGCTTTTCATCGATGGCACTGCATTCTTTAATTTTATTTGGTGATGTCACCTTGTCGTTAACTATTTGGTAGCTTTTTGGTGACATTTATCATTTGCTTTTTTAGCCATAAATTTTTCCTTCCCCTGCCTCCCTCTTCGAACATCTTTGAAATTCGTTGCCTTTACGTCTTTGCATTGGTTGAAATATCGATTTTTCTCATTCTCTGAGATACTTACGTGAAAATCTTACCACCCCTCCATGGTTTCCCACAACATTCAGCACAGCTGTTTCCTTTCTTACCTTCCCTCTTTCCAACGAGTTACCACCTAAGGACTACACGTGTTTTAGTAATTCTTTTCATTGCGTACATTCTTTCTGTGTGTTTGGCCTACGAATTGCAGTCACCTTAACATATGGCTTCAATATGCTTGAAAAATGTTTTATGGTTAGAAATTCAGCGACAGAAACATACCAGGATAACTCAACAGTTGTGATGGATGAGTGGTGTCAATCTCTTTCTAACAAAGATATAGCGTGTAAATACTGCTATTCTCCGATCGAAAATTGTACGAATTACAATTTTATTCTTGGGAAACGAAAATTTAATGTCACTACAGGTAACTTCTATTCTATAGATATTGTTTATTTTAAAATTAAACTTGAAATAAATCACACTATTATGTAATATAGCATTCTGCTTTGGCATCTGCCATTTTTAGTGTCCATTGTTGAAAATTCTGCAACGTTTGAGCTGACTCATGATGAAAATTATCCTGTAAAATTAACTTGGGAAATTGACTGCGTTACAACCGAGTACATGCATCCAGTTTCAGTTCTGACCTCTGAAATTGCAAAGTAGGTCCAATTTGGTTGGGCGTATAATACGCCTGTTCACATTTAACACAGTCGTTTCAAATTCTCTCATCTTTTACAGGTTTTCCAGAGCCGATGCCACGTGTAACTCAACAGAAAAAATCTGCGAATTGCGTCTTGCGAAGGCGCTGATACCTCGTTGTATACCTCATGTTATATACGTAAATAAAGAAAAAGTCACATTGGACGCCGAAACATACTATGGTAAGATATATCTTATCGTCGTATATACTAATTAACTAGCCTTATTTTCTATAGTAAGGCAAAATAAAATCTTGCTCGTCTTTTCGTTTTATTAATTTATTTTTAATTAATGAAATTTTCATTGTGCATTGAAGCACACGCGATACAAAATTTCTCTGTCAAGGTGGGGAATGCAGACATTCAGTTAGAATGGAACGAGCCCATTTGTCCACTTGTTCCAAGCAACACTGATTCCTACTACGAGTTGTTTGTGTTTGAAACTAATACGCAACAGGATGTGTATAGTAGTCAAATACCTTCTAAGTGTTTTAAAGGAATTTTAAGGCGCAGATTGACATTCAATAAAAATAGTAGCAATGGATGTCCTGGCTCGTACGAAGCATTGCAGTTTCAGTCTGCGTTAAAATCGTGCGTCAACTATTCCATCGAGCTTATTAATCCAGAAAGAAGAAATAGTGCACTTCTGAAGAATTTCGAGTCGTTACCATTCATGTTGCAATCACTTCCATCCAAAGGTAAAAAAACATCAATTACAACTGATTATAAGATTTTAAAACATTGCTTTTGTCGTGGAAGAAATCCAAAATGTTCAAATTGTAGACACTTCGTCAAATGGATTTCAAATCAAATGGGAAATTCCCGTTCACTGCCAAAATGTGAAAAACGTAATAATACCCATAAAAATCAATAATCAGATACTTATCTCTTTGAGGTAAAAGCTGTTAAATTTTCTACACGTTTACCATGCTTATGCTGAATTTTTTGTTTTAACAGCCTCTCGGATGTCTATGCAGCATGCAACAAGAGGACTTGCGTCGTGAATTGGGAATATCATTCTAACATTGTACCATGCACAAATTATAATGTTACAGTTGGCGTGTATACAGTGCGATTTACAACTCCTCCTCCAGGTATTTTTATATCAGAACTATCTGTCGCCATAGTTGCGAGCAACCGTGCTTTTAATTCAATCATCTTTACCGTAAGGGAATCCTGTGGTTAACGCTCCGAGGAACTCATCCTTTGATGGCTCCATTGTGGAATGGCGTGTTCCAATTGATTGTCGCGATCTTCTATCTATTTCAGCAGGACGGTCATCTCTGGGCAGGTAAGTTACCATCCTAAAGAATTTTTCGCAGTTCTTATTAAATGACCCTTTCTTTTGCAATTGTAGTCTAATCGAAACACCAAGTTGTAGTGGAAATTTGTGCAACATGGAGTGGCGCTTCCAGAAAAAATTTAATTCATGTGCCACTTATAATATTTCGTTGGGCGTGTTTCCTCTAACCGTCAACACGTTACCGGGTAATAATCTTCTTAGGTGTAATAGAAGATAAAAAACGTTGTCGACTATTCCATTATACAACTGCAGACGTTCCGGATGGAGTAGCCACTGACTTTTCTATCCGGCCTGAAAAACAAGCTAGCCCTGATCAGCGTGGTACAGCAGTCATCACCTGGAGTCATCCAGTTTGTCAAACCTCCAAAATTCTCGGATGGCAAATCTTTATGAGGAAGGTGCGGTCAAACAAGGAAGTCGCGAGGCATATGTCAAATCTCGCATCCCGATTTGAATTTGACGTGAAACCATGTGAAATATATTATGTTAGCATCCGGACACAATACGAAGGTGGAAGTGATCGCTACTCGACGGGAGAAAAATCGTTTGAAGCAAATTGCCCCAAGAAGTTTCTGGTGCCAATCATTGCAATTGTAATTTTATTACTGGTGGCCATCATCATCGCATTCGTCTTTCTAAGAATAAGGAGAAGGTCAGTACCGGAAAATTTCTATGATACATGTTGTTTCCTTGAGTTAAATTTAATGTGACATAAGGGAAGCGAAACAAAATCAAACGGAAGGTATCGATATTATGTTGACAACTGAGAGCCGCAACAGAGTAACATCGATAAGTCGCAGTAGGCTTCCGTCTTTTAACTTCAACAGGATTTCGTCCAACAGCCGCCAGAGCTCCATGGGAAATGCTGAAGACGATTTAAACACTTTGCCTCAAATGACAAAACGACCAATGTTTGTTCGAGACTTATGTTCTTTCGATGTTGGACAAGCTCGCATGGAATTCTTTTTAATTAATAATTTGTCAGAAATTGAAGCAAAAAAAATTGCTCGAACAATGGCCCAACGGTCGGAAAATAAAATCAAAAATCGATTTTTGAACACCCACCCATGTAGGATTTGCTTTCTATACTGAAAAATATTCAAAACATGTAATTCCTTTTTTGTATTTGGCCAGATGATTTCAACCGTGTCGTATTATCTCACTCCGAGCAACACCAAAACGAGAGTTACATTAACGCCTCCATTATTCCAGTAAGGTATTCACTTTACCTGTAGGTAAGTGCCACGCTAACGTTAAACTTTTTTTAGGGATTTGATGAAACAAAAAACGAGTACATTGCTGCTCAAGGCCCAAAGGAGAATACTGTAGGAGATTTCTGGCGAATGATCTGGGAACAAAAAGTAAAACTGATCGCAATGCTTACTTCACTTCACGAAAACGGCAAGGTATGCCCACATTATTAATTCAACTTTTTGCAGTAAATAGCATAATTTGATTGTACCTGTTTACAAATTTATTGAAAATTAGAAAAAATGTGAAAAATACTGGCCCAACCAAGGTGAATCGGTAGTTTATGGGGACTTAAAATTAGAATTGCTTAACGAAAGTGTAAACTCGTTTTACACCGCACGCAACATTCTTATAACTAGGGTATGCTAAACAAATAATTGAAAAAGTCCCAACTTCAGTTCTTCCTTTCGTCTAGTCTCCTGACCTGTGGCAAGAGATCCAGCAATTTCACTTTACAGCATGGCCGGATTTTGAGATTCCTGAGCAACCTGAACAGTTAATTGGGTTTATTGAAATTATTCGCAGGGAAGCTAGTCAACTGAACTCCCCCTCACCCATCGTTGTCCATTGCAGGTAAATATGACAATTAAATTATTAACACGTATTTTGACTGTAAAAGTAACAAAGCTGTCTCCGTTCATAGTGCTGGAGTTGGAAGAACTGGTACATACATAGCTCTCGATTACCTAATCCAACAAGTACTCATCACTGATGTTGTTGACGTCCCAAGGACAGTTCGTCATCTAAGACGTTTCCGCACATCAATGGTTCAAACAGAGGTAAGCCATTAAATCACAATACGTTATATTCCAACTTAGTAATACTTTAATTGCGAAAAGTATAAGGCTATTTGATATGCTAATTCTTTATTTCTTTCAGGCACAATATATTTTTCTGTATACCTGCATTGCTCACTATGTCAAAACAAGGCTTTCATCTAACGGAGGACAAATGTAGCGCCACATTTTAAAACTTCTCTTTCCCCAGTATCTGTGTCGTGCTATTCCACTGCGGATTAAGGCGGTAAGACTGGTTTAAAATGGATTTGATTTAACGATCTTCTGTCTTTATTTGTTGGAACAACTCAAGCAAAAAAATGTCTATTGATATATCTATTGACACGTAAAGGACATTTTTAGCTTGCCATTCTAGTAGGAAGGATTTTGGGGGAGAGGATTTATGGATTGTTCTGTTCTCGATTAAGCTGTTATTTTCAGAAACCAAAACGATTTAGATTGCCAACTGTTCTTAGTCGGATTATCAAATGCACTAGTCGTAGAAAAGAAACCTTTTCCGTCTTGATTGCTGTAAGTCTACAATTCGACAACAAGCGGCACTTCATTCTCTTAGGTGTACAATTGAAGGTCAAAAGTTGATGAGGATCTTCAAATTTTACATGAACAAAAGCCATAAAAGAATCCCTAAAGAGTTTGCAGTTGGCAAACAATTGTAGTGACCTCGAATGTAATCCCAAAAATTAAGCAAATGGCTGCATGTGGTTCATAAGGGTCAGAACGGCCCGCCCACTACTCCAATTTTTAGGTATAAAAGCACACAGCAAAATGTTATCGTCATTCGAGTACTTCAGTCGACTTCAGCAAATTTCTTCAAGACGTAGATTCCAACTTTAGTCGTACAAATGGCTTCATCGAACCGAATTCTCCAACTACTGTTTATCGTAATTTCATTCAGCATTTTGATTTAGTCGCAATTCTTCCATTTATAAGAACATAATTTTAACCATCCTTTTTGCTCAACAGTTGGAAAGCATTCTGCTGGTTACCATGGGTAGTTGTAATGGCATGGTCCTAAAGAAAAATACGACGGAGAAGTCAACCGACTTCTCAGAAGATCTCGAACAAAAATTTAACAAGACGGTAGTAAAGGCAGTGGAAACTAAAACGTTCTTGTTGGACGTAATGTCTTTTTCAATCAACAAGACGGCAAATGTGCTGTTGGTCACTAAGCAGCACTTGAAAGAGGCTAAAGATACCCTCAAGACCAAAATGTTGGCGTCTGCCAACAAAACTGCCCATAAGCTGGAGGAAATAAAGGACGAAATGCACAGTCATAAACGAACCAAAACAACGACCAAGCAGCCCTTTCAAATCTTGTACGTTACCAGGGATTACCTTCTGGCACCAGTGATCCCAATGGTAAACGAAGCTGCTACGTCTCCCATGTCATCCTCTGAGGTCTGGACGAACTTTGTACCAACAGGTATTTCAAACAATTTTGCGTAAAACATGTCCTGGAAAATCCTTGAAAATTCTTATTCTTCGGTAACTGTTCATAAATTGTATCGATTTTGTAAAAACATATTGACATGTCACCTTTAGCAATTAAAGTGCAATTTTATGATATAAAGCTGTGTCGTTTGTTTATATGGCCGAAATTCACGTTTTTCAAACAGTCGATTTACAGAGGGTTAAGAGAAGAACTATCATAAATCATCGTGGAGACAAAATGGTGACAGTGAGCTGAGAAAAATAGGGACAGCAGATTCAGACTAGAGAAAAAAAAAACGGAAAAGGCGAGTTCTAGACGGGAGGGCAACCAGAATGGTATTCAATGTTGCAGTATGGTTTAATAATTTCGAATACCTTAGATACGAAAGCCGAAGAGTAGTATGGGGAACCCAGTTGTGGGTACATTGTTGATGCGCCACCACAGCCATAAGTGGCTGTTGATGACATGGACAGCAGAAGCAATAAAATAAGCACACTGACCAGAACGAGAAACGCCATTGTAGCAGCGCAATAGAAGAGAATTCGAAGACAACATGTTAAAACGCCCAACATTTCCGACATCTTGGACTTCTTGACCGACGGTTGTTTGCGATTCCAACAAACGGGGCCTGCCGGTGCAATTTTACTAGACGTAACAAACTGTTATATAATTTGCAAACTTACAACTTTTTTTCTTAGCGGAAACGAACCTGATGGGAGTAGAATGAACAAATTCGTTGAGATCGGTTTTGGTATCTTCTGTTTCCAAGTTAACTAAGCTGGATATTGCCTGGCTGCGGGTGACCATGGTTTGTTGATCGGAGATCTCATTGCCTTTTACTGTGCTCGTACTTCGGAAATCGCCAAAAGAAGAACTCCTGTTCACGGGCTCATCCTCATACTCTGGCTCATTGAGCATGATATCTAACGATCATCAGGGTCATTTTAGTAAATTAGGTTTTAAAACAGAAAGTTTAACTTACTCCAAGCAGCTGGATGAATGAAGTCAGGTTTTGCAACACTGTAACAGGCCCAAAGGTTGTTAGGTAAACCTAATAGCTTATATTTGATAGTGAAAAGAAAATTCACCTCCCCATTTGTTTTTTCCAAGGGGTATCGCCTAAAGACGACTGCAATTCCGCCGCAAGAGTTTCCCCCGTTTCTTGTCCCTTATCGCGATCAAACTACGAATCAATCATCACGTTCCTTAATAGCGGGAATCTTTATGAAAGGTAAGAGGTTTCAATACGTACTTCGTTAGATGCCACTGGATCGGATAACAATTGCTGGTCCATTAAATCTTGTGAAATGCGCTGAATTTCCTTATCCTTGACTTCTAATTCCTCCTCCTTAATGCGTATTATCTCTTCAAGGTGTCGAATAGCATCAATTAATTGCTCACAACGTTCTTCTCCTTTTGTGCGATTTAGTTGCATGGTTTCTAATTCTAGAACTTTGTCTTCAAGTTCTTTCCGACACACGTCGTACTGCGTTGTCATCTTTTGTAAATCATCTTTCATTTGCATTACACGACCTTGAAGTTGACCGTTGTCTTCCTGCAACATTTGAGATTGCTGACCAATTTCAGCCACTGCTAGTTCCACCCTTATGCAGTTCAAACATTTAGTTGAAACAAAAACTAAATTTTTCAAACCAATTTATTTTACCTGTTTATTTTGGTCTTCAACAAAGAATTCTCGGATTTCAGAGAGATATTGCTTTCTTCCACTGCATCCATTTGTTCTTGCAACAAAGTGTTCTGTTCTTGAAGACGGTTATACTGGAATTGAAGCTCTTTCACATCAACCAATGCACTAATGAAGGTGCAGAAGAAATTGTTCAAGTGATAGACATTCTTAAATTGTGGTTGCATTGATCCTAATATACCATTGTAGTTCTGAAGTGGATGAGTCCCTGGAATCAGCTAAGTAGCAGAAAAATATAAATAATGGAATTAGCATAAACACCATTAATCATACACTGCTCATACATTCACGGAATGGAGAAGAAATGGAATGCTGTTGTGTAGACTGCAGGTTACTATTACACACACTGATATCCAACATAAATGATGAGTCCTCACTTTTAGAAGTTAGTTTGTTAATACAAAGTTTGAGAGCTGATTGAAAATCTTCAACTGTAACCTCTGGATTACTATTAAAAGGGTCAAGTGCAACCAGCATATGTTGAAACATTTCCCTAAACAAAGAATACATATATATTGTTTACATTTTGGTATTGGGTGCTGCAATACCATTTTAGAAAACAAACAATACCGTATTTCATGGCTCTCAGAGGCATATTTTAAAAGGAAATCAACTAAGATTGAAGCTCGAACATATCCTGTTTGTGCCTTGTCACAGCAGTTAAAGATACTTTCCACCACAGCTTCATCTGGTGAAAGAAAAAACCATTTGATGAAAAAAGGAAACACTGGCAAAAATTTATGCTTTACCTGTCATGGAATGATTGAATAATGGTTGAACTGAAAAACTTTCCTCGTCAGGAGCTCCAAATCCTTCGTCAAAAGACTCCTTTTCACCCTTCCTCTTTTCCATCGGTAGAACTTCACCTAAAGCTTCATATATAATTTCACTGTCCATATTTAACATAGGTTCTATGTATAAGCTTTTATCACACTTCCGACGTGTAGCGATACGATCAACCTTTATAATGTTTCTACGTCTAAAACATTCGAAACACTATGGTATTTCTTTTGAGCGCCTGATTCTACCTTACCTTGCACATTGAAATTCTGGCGCCCGAATTAAACGTTGCCATTTACAAAAGGCAGTGATAAAATATTAAAGTTCTTGAATATTAGCTCATTTTTCTAATACAATAATGTCAAAAATCGTATGGAAAATAAAATAGTTACTTTTTTTAACACTGCATTGTTCGAAATTCTTGATTTTACATTTTTTTATTGTTGAAAAAGGAGGGGAAAAATTTCATCACGAACAGCTGATCGTCTGTTCAAAGTTCGAATCGTCGAATGTTGGTTCTTACTTCTTACCATGTGGGTTGCTACTTTGCATACTGATTCCAGAAAAACGTGTTTCATTACAATACCCCAAAAATGGGGTATTAACTTTTCTAAGGTAAATGAGACTTGGAAATGTTTTTCATTCATGTAGAATACATATGGTTGATTTCAGATTATTACAATAAAAATCCAGCAGTCCAATATTTCTGCACCTCCTGTATATGCTACTTGCATAGGAGAAAATGGACTTGCCGAGAACGAAGATGTGGTTATCGGTGCACAGTTTGCCAGATTAAATGGCCTGGTTCCTGATTTGGAGACAGCCTTTGAAATTTTTTCAAAAAATGTGCCAATAGCATCTTCAGTCATAGCTGAACCATGTGTGGAAGAGGATTGGGAACTACTGGTAACGGTTTAGTTTTAAAAACATTATGTAGCCAACGTCAAAGGTTTAACATCTTTTGTAGGAGCTGAACGTGGATCAAATTCAGTCTGAGCTCCTGAATAAGTATGTAACTCAAACGTAATCACAATATTCCTTGTTCTTACCAAAACATTTGTTAGAGTTCGTGTTATTTGGTCTGGAGCAAAAATACCCATATGGCTTAGTGATTTTGTAAGCCTTTCTGTAAAAATAAGTATGGGTAGATACTTTTTATTATTTTGGTTTCATATAAATTTTGTCTTTCTCACAGTTGAACTTGAGCCTAAAGAACCTGTTGCACTACTTGCTGTAGACACTGAAGTCCATGTCTGTCCACCTAAAGTTCAACCTCATATAGGTCCAGTAGTTGATCATCAGTTATCTTCGCTAAAGTCTGTTCTGCTAAATCTGCTGAATCAACATCTTCCCAAAACTCCTGAAAAATTAATTAGCACTGCCCTAGAACTCAGAATACTCCCAGTTGAAGAAAAAGACACCTTTCTCAGATTAGCTCTAGAAGACAATCCTGATATTGTTATGCAACCTTATCAGGCATTTCTGTCTAAGGTTCATTGTGGCATGTTTGACAAGAACCAGAACTACGTCGGCAGCATTAAGAATCATGAGCGCACCTCCTATTTTACTATACATTTCGTCGAGAGTAGTAAAAACTGGCCAATCTATTCAAATGCCATTTATTTATCGGAGGCTATTATTCGCCAGCTAAGTTTAAACGTGAAACAGCGTACTCAAATGCTGGTTCAACTTGATGATCCTCTTAATCGATGCGAAGATGTCAGCTTTTACACGTTTGTTGAGGTAATATTCCGTATTTATACATATATATATATTTAGATTTCATAAAATATCTTAAACCTTATTGTTAAATACTTTTCTAGGACTACGATTTAAAAGAACTTGAAAAAGATGTCAAAATGTGGTTACAGTCGGTTACGAAGGACAAAGTTAACCTTCTTCTCAATCACGGACAGCACTTGGATATTCCTTGCCTAGTGAAGGGGAAAACAAATCGCATATTTATTGGAATTGAATCAAAAAGCCCAAACTCCAAATTTTGCCGTATCGATGAAACTTCGTTGACCAAAATTCTAGAGAAGCTGAAAGTTAAGCGTATACGGTTAACGAATGCGCCGCAGTATTTACAGCTGCCGGAAACCGATTTCCATATTCCCGTAAAACATTCGATACAACTCGGGTATGTCGTAATATCTTTAGCAAAAAAGTAGTCACATAATCGACCTTTGGTTTCAGTGGGGTTAGCGGAATACTCGAAGAAGCCATGAATTTCCTGAAAACTGGCCTTGGTCTCATTGATAACAATGTGTGCTCTTCGTGCACGGGATGCCGCCATGGGAATTTGCTTCTTACTGGTATCAATGAGGCCATAAGAATTTTTTATCAATAGAGGTTTAATATTATTTTTTGAATTTGCAGGTCCACGCGGGTCTGGAAGAACCAGTATTGCACGTACTATTTGCAATCAACTAGAAAGTCAACCATTTTATGTTCACTCAGTTTTGATAGATTGCTCATCATTAAAAGGTATTTGCCCGACTATTATAAATTAGTCTTTTGAGTGAAAACAATCTTTTTTATCAAGGTAAGAGAGCAGAGACACTCCAACGTGATTGGGAAATAATGTTTCGACAACTACTCGATCGGGAACCCTCGATCGTGGTGCTAGACGATCTTGATCTCTTAGTGAGTGCTCCACAAAACGATCAAGATGACACTTTAAGCGGAGAAGCGTGGTACTACAGAAGGTTAGCTCTCTTTTTTCTCTTGTTGATTACTGTTTACTAATATGTCTTCTTGACAACGGATGTTTCTCGGATATTTTAGACTTGCCGCGCTGATCTTAGAACTTGCTAAGAGCGCTCCTCTTCTGAATCAAGTCATGATCATTGCGACAGCTATAAATGGAAAATCACTGCACCCGAAGCTTTACAACTATGAATCGAATCATTTCTTCACATGCGAGTTGTCAATCCCTCCTCTTACTAAAGTAATTGCCTATCCTTACCTGAATGAATACCCTGCTGTAGCTCTTCAGCTGCAGATCTGAATCGCAATTTCACATAAAATCTTGTTTAGGACATGCGATTGGAGATGGTGCGAAAAATGTTGGAAACGGATGGCTTGAAAATCGAAGATAATATTAACCTGAATACTACAGTCTCCCGAATGGATGGATACGTGGCCATTGATGTTCGTCACCTAATAGATAAAGCTACGCAT
The DNA here is from genome assembly GCF_022539665.2 of Daphnia carinata. NCBI lineage: Eukaryota > Metazoa > Arthropoda > Branchiopoda > Diplostraca > Daphniidae > Daphnia > Daphnia carinata. Next base: position 8,527,298 of record NC_081337.1, read on the forward strand.
TTTGCTGCATCTGAAGCAGGTAAATGAAGACCTACTTAGTGTAATCCTTCCGCTTATGTTTCTTTTAACATTGCACGTTAAAAACGTTACAGGCTCTGTAAGCGAAACTGTGGTGAAAGCCAAGCATTTGGAACTTGCCGTGGAAGACAACGTTCCTATCGGATTACATGGCATTGATTTGAAGCCTTCGGTAGATAACCGAATCGCTTGGAGCGACGTCGGGGGTCTCACCCACGCGAAAAAAATAATAGTTGAAACTCTTAAATGGCCTACCCAGGTATAAAATTGGTTGTTTACGTTTTTGGATTGCTGTTTGTAACTAAAATTTTGCCATGTTTTAGTACCCAGAGTTGTTCGCCCATTGTCCTATCAGGCTACGATCTGCCCTTCTTTTGTATGGTGCACCTGGTACCGGTAAAACAATGTTGGCTCGAGCTGTAGCTACTGAATGTGAAGTCAACTTTATCAGCATCAAAGTGAGAATGAACTAAGGTTTTTTCCCAAATGAAACTTTAATATGAAGTTTCCCTTCCAAACAGGGACCAGAATTACTTTCCAAATATATCGGAGCTAGTGAAGAAGCTGTTCGTGATACTTTCCGACGGTAAAATTTATTCCCAATCACTACTCATTTGCGTAGAAAATTTAGCTTTTGCTTTGGCGTATGGTATTATCAATAATTAGCGTATAACTAGTAATTTATTTTTTTTTCAATTTAATCTGTTAATACGTGTTTGTTGTATTTTGAATTCCAGGGCCAGAAGTGCCAAGCCGTGTATCCTGTTTTTTGACGAATTCGACAGCCTTGCTCCGAGGTAGCGTGTTCCTTCATTATTACGATTTTTTAATATTCAGAATTTAAACGAGCCATTTAAAAACACAATTTGATAATCATGGGCTATGTTGTGGCAGTATAAGCGAATCAGCCACACAGAATTAACGAACGTTACTTGGATGGGCTAGAGCATGTTTGATGGGAGAAAGTCGAAGGTGGTGGTAATATTTCATCGCTGCCTTTATCAAAAGGTGTCATTGTGACATGGGGCGGTGTGTTATTCGAACACAAAGCCTTGCTCATTAAGCACCCATTCACTTGGGGTCCTTCTTTTTCGTTCTTTTCCTTCACTGTTTGGGGTTCGGCTGTTTTATTTGTGTTTCGCTCGCGACCGTCTTTAACAAAGATGTATGTTTTTTGCCCCTTTGTGGATCGACACCGCTCTATCCGACAGCGAGCTTCATGTGTGTAAGATGATGCATACACTCGGTCGCCTGCTGCGTGTCCCAGCACCTAGCCATATACTCCACAGCAGTGTTTCTCGTATCCGCTATCAGATGTAGAAAACGCAGGGGGACACCTTTTTTTCCCCTTTCTGATTTTCACAATCGTTTTTTCGTGTTATTTTTAAAAGCCACAGCGGGAGGGGGGGACTTATTATTCATACAATTTTTACCCATTTTTTTTATTATTATTTTTTTCTTGTTTGTTGATGTCTCACAAAACCTATTCTGTTTTTGGAGCTCTTAAAAGTTTCTTTCTCTGAAATAATAATTCCCGCATCTACTCTTCCCCTCCGTGTTTTTGTTCTTCCATGTGTCTATGCTTGCTCTTGTATTTGAAAACGTTTTTATCTTCGTAATTTTGCAGGCGGGGCCATGACAGCACAGGTGTAACGGATCGGGTTGTCAATCAATTGCTCACGGAATTAGACGGGGTGGAGGGCCAAGAAGCAGGTTTATGGGTGCTGGCGGCCACATCGAGACCTGACTTGATTGATCCTGCCCTTCTCCGCCCCGGCCGTTTCGACGTCTCCGTCCGTTGCCCTCTGCCGGGCAAGGTACTTTTCGAAGCTTCTTCTTGTCTTGTTTTTTATGTACGTGTTTTTATTGTTGTTTTTTTTCCGCTTTCTATCTTTTAATTTGATTTAAATACTAGAATGTGTTTGTATTTCTGTTACCACAGGATGAAAGGTTAGACATCTTGAAGGCGCTCAGCTCCAAACTCCATCTACCTGACGACGTCCGATTGGATGAAATTGCGCTCGAGACGAAACATTATTCGGGCGCGGACCTGCAGGCGGTCCTCTATACAGCCCAGTTAAAGGCCGTGCATCAACTGACTCAAAGTAAGAACCCAAACAATCAGTCTGACTGAATCAATCGTGCCGTAAAAAAATTCTATTTGAAGAAAAAGCCTATCGAGCCTAGTAAAGGGAAAATTCTTTATTTATTTTTTCCCCGTAGATTATGAATATTGTATGAGTACCGAGTTTAGATTTCTGATGAGAAGCTACAGGGGAAAAAAACAGCAGCAAAAGAGTCTAGAAAAGATGTATGGGGACTTTATTTATTCCTTGCTTTTAATTCTTATTTTTCTTTTCTCCAACAGAACTGATCAAGATTTATGGTACCAGTTTGCTCCTCCAGTCATAGAATTCGGTCTCTTTTGTACCTTCCTTGGAATTGCAACGTCGCTCGTGGGGACAGTCCTGCTCGAAGCTTGACATATAGTCGCATATTTAGTGGATGTCCAGAATGTCGCGCGATAAGAGCGTTAACAAATTGCCAGGATTATTCATTGGTTCGTTGCATATTTTTGTGCATCGACAATTTTCGGGAGGAAATAAGGAAAGGCTATAACGAGCCGTGTTTGTACGTTGCCGAATCCTTTATCAGATGTTGTATGCATGTTTTCTTTATTGTATGCTTTGGCTTTAGGCGACAACAACAAACCGTCTCCAATGCGTATCACTCATCAGCTGCTTATGAACGCTCTACGGGAGACCCGGCCATCGGTCACGGCTTCGGAGCGGCAGCGCTACGATCGAATGCAAGTCATTTGTTTACTTCTCTATATATCCCATACTTCTTTTTTTTTTTTCTGACTTGTTGTCCAACAAAATAAAGTGACTCGATAGAAGAAAGGAATTAAATCCAGTAACGGGACATATTTTTGATTTATGTTTTTCTTATCCGTTTTTCATATTTGATTCTTTTTCATGCAGTTACGAGAATTTTGACGCTGGACGCAGTGGTACGACCGATGAGCCGGGTCCCGCGCGGGTCACGCTGGCTTAAAAAAAAAAAAAAAAAAGAGGACGGCGGGCGAAGAAGGAGGAAGAAGGCAATCTGCATCATTCTACGTGGAACGTCTTCGAGCGACGTGGAGCGACTTCACCTACAAGGTAGGAAACCTTTCATGCATTCTTTTTCGTTTTTTCCGGAAAAGAGAAATCCTTCCATCTTTTTACCGATGGGAGGGAAAGAATCGAAAAATTCCGGCGGATCTTATCGTGTACTGACGTTCTCTCAATGATTGCCAGTCGAGGAAGAAAAGGGTGGGGGGTAAGCATAGCTGTCACACGTGAAATAAGAACACCCGACGAGCTGGCGTTTGTTCGCCCTTTTTTATTTCTTTCGTTGTGTTATATTGAATTCAATATAACACAATAAATAGACGAGTGAAAACCTCCAGCGGAAGGGAGAGGGGAGCGAGGGGTGCGAAGCCCGCCCCTTCTTTTACGTGCATGTGTGTGTGTGTGTGTGTGTGTGCAGACAGTCGGTAACTGATAAGCGATTTAATAACGACTCTAAAAAAAAAAAAAAAAAAAAATTGAAAATGGGAGACTAAGAAGATTAGAACTTCGTTCGGATGCCCTGAATGCTCGGATTTTGTTAGCAAAACCGACACGTCGTCGAATTTTTCCGCTGTTTCGCCATCGGATTGACTTTTAAACACGGAGTTGGAATAAGAGGCAACAAAGGAGGTTTAAACTGGATCGAGTTTTTTTTTGGAACTCTTGTGAAGTTTATCAACAAGACAGTGGCGACCGTGTCGTAAAAGAGATGATAGTTTCTTTTTTGTGTCATTCTCTTTCTGCTTTTCGCCCCATCAGTTGTGCGACTGTGACAGGCGATATACTACTAAACTGTGCGCATTCATTTCTATTCCTTTTACTCTCGTTTTTATTTTTCGAGTAAATGGAATAGAGAACTAAGCCGATCTTCTTTTTGTAGCGTTATTATTACTATTATTGTTATTATTCCAGCCGATGCGAGACGATAGCCGCTTGATATATATACTGTGTTTTCTTTGCCTCCTTTTGTGGAGCCCACCGTGCTCGAACTTCTCCTTCCTTTTTTTTGCTGTTGTTGTTGTTGATGCTACCCATTCAGTTGGTACATTGAGGCAACCGTCGTCGACGACGACATCGTCTTTTTGCCGGAAATGAAAAGCCCACTCCAGCCCGCGCGCGCGGCAGCCCCACCAGCTACCGGAACTGCTGGTAGGCGACAGGAGAGAATAGCTAGCGATAGGAAGAAGGAAAGAAAAGAAAGAAGAATAAGAAGATCGACAAGATAGTAGCTGATTCTTCCCCATCTCTCGTTGATTCATTTTCTCCGTTGCCCTACTCTGTCGGGTCTCCCTCTTTTTGTTGTCACAACTAGTTATGTCAGTTGGCCGCCTTGTTTTTTCTCTCCTACAAAGTCGGCGCTTGTTGATCCGTCAAGGGGTTTTCTTTTCTTTATTTTATTTTTTTTTTCTATCCGTTTTGTGATTTTCGCTACCGGAACAGTGTACTAACCACCATCGCCGTCCGATCAGCGGCTCTAGGCAACTTGGAATCAATCGTCTTTTTTTTTTTTTCTTTTTTCGGTTGCTTTGATTGATGTCAACTTCTGCTCGAAAGCGTTGAATGCGGCTTCAATTGTAACGATTCTATCGCCATAGATGACTTTTTGAAAATTGCGTTTTGATGGGACGCCCAAGATAACAGGGTTTCTGTTTAGAGTTCGAGGATTGGCAAAGCGCTACGTAGAGACGTTTTCAAGTACCATTGACGCTAACCAAGCCTTCGGATCCCTCTTTTCTTGTTTAGTCCGTTGAACGCATGGCCGGCTTCGTGCGATGCCAGGCCGTGCGTGAAAACGAACGAGATTTGAAACACCTAGAAGCATCGTGCCTTGCCGCTGTCTTTCATTTGCCTCTTTTTGATGATGCGAAATCACTTTTGATTCCGCTCTTTTAGATCACCAGATGACTTTTCCGCCAATTGGCTTTTCTTTTTTTTTTTTTTTTTTTTCGTTTTAAATTTTTGTGATTGCAAATAAAGGGGGATGAACGGTTTGGTGTTAACCGGTTGGCAGACATGTGTCTGTTATCCCCGTCGGGGGGTTGGATAAAGGCCCTTGTGTTAGCACTCATGCGGATGGAAAGAAAGCAAATGGTGGGCGTCGGTGCATGATGTCGCCTCACTTTTCTCTACCCCCTCTGTTATCGTGGAGATTGAAATCCGCAGTTGCTGGTCAATTCAATTACAATCGCTCCGTCTCGACCCTATTGACTTTTTTTTTGTTCGTTTTCTCTTTTCCCATTTTGTCTCAAATGTGAACTGGGAAAATCGTTTACGAACTGGCAAATTTTTTTTCTTCTAAGAAAGTCGATTTGCTGCGGGAGCGAAGCCCAATCGATGAACCGTGTGTCTTTAAACGTTGATTGCCATCTTGTATTCGTCCTCGTCAAACTTCAAAAACTTGTAGTTTGACCAAGTTGACTTGCTAAATGTTGAACGACAGTTCCGCGTGAAACTGGATGCTCTTCTCCTTGTAGTAACCAACGCTTGTCCCAACGTTTTCCATGGTTTGTTTTACAAAATAAAGGGAGATTTTGAATCGGGGAGATTGGAAATATTCGTGAAACTATTCGCCAGCTCATTCTTTCGATTTTCATTGTCTTAATGGACGAATATTGCCAACTGAGTAAAGGGATATTTCTAGGTAATAGGGAAAAATAGAAAACGTGAACGTGACCGGAAGCGTACGGCATCTGCTTCTGTGTCATGGCATTTCCTCTGCCCTTTTTTTTATATTCTATTTCCCCTCAATTTTCCTTTTCCCTCCCTTTGGCAATTGATGCGTGCGTACCATATTGGCTGGTGTATAGACTATCTTTTTCCCCCTTTTGATTCGCGGCATTTTTTCCAGCACTGTGTGCTCTGAATAAACCATCGTTTGGGCCCGTCTTTTTTTTTTTCTTTTTTTTTTTTTTTTTTTTTTTGTCTGTGCGGCCGTTGGGTTGTGTCCGTGTATAGGAGCGTCGAGGTGATGATGGCGACGTGTTAGCGTATGTGTAAAGGAGGGGGGTAATTGACTGCCAATGAAAGCCCATTCATTGGCTTCACAATAGACGACTAACTGGGCCGATGAGTGCAGTGCGCGCACAGAAAGAAGAACCTCGTAGCGTCGCCCGAGTCGACACCAACTTTTCTGGCCACGTCATAGAAGCATTTCCACCTTTTTTTTTCATGCGCTACACTTTCTTGATTCATTTGATTTCAGCGCATGTTGGGATTATTAGTAAGACGTTTCGTTTTTCATCGATTCGTTCGTTTAGTAATGGCAGACGGTTTGTACTTGAATTTTTATGTTCTGTTCGCTCAGTTTGGTTTTTGTTTTTTTCACTAGACTATGTGTGTTCATCGCACAAAGGTTGGGTGAAGAAGGGCGAACGTTGTGGCTGGTTCAAAGAAAATGGGATACACACGTCAGATGTTTGTTTTCTAGCCCGACGATAGAGCCAGGGTGGGTGGTCAGTCGGGTCAATCTACACCGCCATTGCATAAACAGTGGATCAACGTATTGTGGACATAGTGGATCGTGTTGTTGCTCACTGTATCGTGCAAGTCGAGCCTTTTTGATGACCGATCCATTCTCTCTTTTTATCCGCTTTTTTTTGTGTGTGTGTGTGTCCCCTTTCTCCCATCGCTACGCCTATTCTTTTTCGCTGTTTTGTGTTTGTGTCTGGCAATCGGGTTACACACAATATAATCTACAAGGTTGGCCTCTATAGTGTTATTCTTGTATACTCCTTGGCAAGCGCTATTCCAAGGGGGGGGGGGGGAGAGGTGTTGTCCCTTGCTTTTCTTTACTTGTCTGCGGTGGGGGTCGGGGGCGATTGAGCGGCGTTGAACTGTGAAAGGCGCTGCCATTTACGCGCACGTATAGCCCACTACCATTCGTGTAGTGTAGCGCATTGCTGGTCTGTCACACACACACACTCGCACAAAAGTCTGTGTGTTGAACCTAAAGTTATCCTTCTCCTCCCACCGTCAGCTCAGCAACCGACACACAATAGGTGCAATAAAGACGGCATTCAGGCCAGGCGACTGGGCCAGCAACAGCGACAAATTGCTGATCTGATTGCAGCTTCGTGTCCTCGACTCTTGTCCTTCCTCTTATTCTCCCTTTTTTTTTCGAGGAGGAAAGGGGAGAGGATTTTCTTTGCTATCTTTGGTTATGCGACCGTGGTTCCATGGTGCTGGGATCAGCATCGAGACCTTCCCTCGTATTGCACTGTCCGTTTTTTTTTTTTTTTCAATAACAATACAAAAGCGATGCGACCGTCTCTCTTCTTGGTCTTTGTGCGTCTATACATATGTATACTCTACGTACACAAACAGGGACGAAAGAAGAAGAAAAAAAAAACACAATAGATAGAAAACTCTGGAGTCGGGATTGTTCAGCGTCCAGGGGCTGTGTTGGCTTACCGCGATTGTGTCCAAATCGTTCAAACTTTAACGTCGGGGGCCGGCCCGGAGAGAGTGAGGGGAGGCATGTAAAAGATGAAGGGAAATGGTCGAAACAGTTAAACTCAGCAAATTTTAACTTTTTTTTTCTTTTTTTTCGTTGAAAGCGTTTTGTGTTTTGAGCTCTAGCGTCTTTTGTGGCAATTTCTCGCGAAGCGAAGGAAAAATAAGCGGACGACGGAGGACGCATCCGTTTTGATTTGTGACGAATGCGATGTGCATGCACCGGTCTTGAATGGGATTGTGCCATCTCGAGGTTTTGAGGAACTGTTTCTGTTTATGCATCCCCCCAAGGATTTTGGGCTCTGGTCAATATTGATCTTTCATCTTTGGCCTCTTGTGGCTTGATTTTCGTTTCACTTGAAAATAAGTATTTAAAAAAAGTATGCAAGATTCGCAAGTCATTGAAATCGCTGGCCGGCCTCGACCAGCGATTTCAATCATTCAAGTTGTACCCCGGCAACAAACAGTTGTTGTAGCTACCTTGAGACCTTGTACAGTGTTGTAAACGTACCGCATCACACTCGTTCTCAGCTTACAGAATCACCTGTTCATACCATTAGCGAATGGATGAAGCAGAGTGACATCTGTTTCGCGTTTGCATTCAAGTTCTGGCTGTGCGCTTCGTTCACGTTGAGCGTGAATGAATTTTCTTTTTCTTCCCTTCGTTTCTCTATCTCTCCGAATCGCCATACACACGAAATTTTGTTGAATCAGCATAGCTGAGTCAACAACTCGAATGTGTATTTGTGGCGTCCATTTGCTAGGCATGTGTTTAAAGCCCCTTCGTAGTAATGTACATTCAAACAAACTAAACGAAATTACGAACTGGGACAAGTACGTCGCCCCACTGGCACACCTGTCAATGTCCCAACACGTGCCTTATATAACTAGGAGCACATTTGGTCTCCTAGTCAAGTCAGGTCAGTCAAGTCAGTAGCCTCGTCAAGTTTTGGTAAAAATTAAAAACGAAAAAAAAGAAATGAAACAAATTGTTGAAAAAAAAGGCCGTGTTGCGACATCACACTGTTTAATGCGTCCGTATTGTCAGTCCTTTTTTCTTTCCTTTTTTTAACAACCGGAATCCACTTAAAACACTTAAAAGCGATGGTGGCGCAATGTTTGTCGCATCTTCTTTTTACTTGACGTCATAATAATATCATTGAGAGTGTGTGTGGAGGGGCTTTTGTTTCTAGTTGTGCGATGCACAACAATCAGCTCTGTGATGATGTGACGATAATAGAACGGCCGTCTCTATTTGCCCAAAGTGCCGGAATGGAGAAAAGAACGCAAAGACAAATAAGAAAAAAAAAAGACAAACTATTAAAGAGAATAGCCGGCAGATGAAACGAAACCGCCCATATTTTTTTTTGGCCCTCCCCATCTGATTAGTTACATTTCACTCGCCCTTTTTTTTTCCTTCTTTTTTGTCTGTGCAAGTGTGGTGGCAGGTCTGTGTGTGTGTGTCTAAGACACAGTATTATACTTTTTGAAAAATGAAAAGCGAAACGATATCGGGTGGGGTAGGGGTTGGGGGGTTGGGAGAGAGATGGGGACGGGATCGCGGCAGTTGTGTGCGGCGAGGGTTTTTGGCGGTGTCCTTTTGATGACGCAAAAGCGCCGCTCCAACTACTCTCGTTTTCGTTTCATTTTCTCTTTAGTCTCGACTGAGCCTTTTTTTTCAGGCCTCCGATAAAAGGAAAAATCTTTCGGCCCGCGTTGACAATGGGCAACGACAAAACGGTAGATAAAGAATCACCCCACTCGCCCACCCATTGGTCTGACGTTCTCTTGTCTTTCTTTAGTATTATTGCTATTATTATTATTATTATTATTTGGCGTTGTTTGTCGGGATACGGGTTGCAGTTCATTGTGTTTTAAACTTCGTAAAAAAAAAAAATGAAGCGGTGGTGGGAAACAAAAAAAAAAATTGAGGGCAATTAAGCCACAAAGTCCTCACTTAGTTTCGCCATTTATTCATTTATTGGTTTACGATGTTCCATTTCATATAATTGTAGTCGTAATTGCAATGGTCGCCTTGTGTTTAGCGCTCGAACGCGCCGGGAATGTTTCTTGTTTTTGAAATTGCTTTGCCAAAACGGGGTTCAACGTGACGACACTGCCTTTTGTGTGCGCTTGTTTGCCTGCTCTTTTCTTTCGAGTATAAACCCCCCGTTGCGGTTGCGAATGAGGGAAACGATATGGAAAACAGACAGAAAGAGAAAAGGCCTTTTTTTTTTTTGGTTGAATGTGGTTTTTGTTGTTTGTTTGATTTTTACGACGATTTGGACGTTTCAATCGTTAGTAGAAGGTCAGAAAGATTGGGAAATTCCAAAACCGAAAAACGCCAAACAAAATTGGAAATAAAAACGAGAAAAGGAGACGAGACAGTATGAAGAGAAAGAGACGAGGGTAGACGCATATGGAATGTTTGTGATGCATAGTAGAGTCAATTATAATTTTTTCTTTCCTTTTTTTTTTTTTTGTTGTGGATTACACTATTCATGATTCTATTCAGTGAAAAATAGACCACAAAAAAAAAAGAGAGAGAAGAAAAGGAATAGATGGGGGGGGGGTTTGTGTTTCATTCTTATGGAATTTTTTTTTTCCTCTTCTTGTTAGTAGACCGTCGAGAGAGGGCTGTCAGTTCACTTGTCTATCATTACGACGAGTGGTCCTGCTGCGGTCTTGTCACATCACCTGCTGAGTTGGGCCAGCAGACAACCCGAAGCCCGGAACTCGTGGGCCAGCATTTTGACGGGAATCTGCTCTCTCTCTCTTTCTTGCTTCGTCGTCTTTTTGGTTCGCTCCAACTGTGCAGGTTGTCCTTTTACCATTTTTTTTTTTTTTTTCCTCCATTCCAACTCGTCGTCCCTTTTTTTTTTCTCTTCGTCGTTTCTTTTATTTTATCCGCCTTATATTCCCGTACGTAGTGACATTTGATGCCAAACTGGACAAGCGCACGAGCCAACAGGCCACGGGCCCATTCTTTTTTTCCCCCCTTTTTAAATTATGGGTATTTCACAACGTTTAAAACACAACAGGATTTTTCTGAATTTGGCATTGACTTGACTCCACCTGTTATCGTTGTTTTGTTGGTGTTGCTGTGTTATTCTTTATTCTCTCTTTTCGTCCCTCAAACACTTAACAAAACCAAATCACCAATTGCCCCGCAACAGACACAATGGGCACCAACATCATAGGAATGCACACATTTAAACAGTCACACAAGAACACAGCCGTCTCTCAGATTTTCTTTTTTTTTTTTTTTTTTTTTTGTTATTTTTATTTATTTTTTTTTTATTTGTCGTCTTCTTTTTCTTTTTTTTTTGCCCTTTTACTGGAATTCCGTGAGAATTTCCCTTTTTTCTCTTGCTATTTTTACAGACAGGTTTAAAATTTGAAAAGGGTTTAGAACAGCATAAACATGAAATGGCCTATGACAAAGAGAAGCAAACCGAATACGCAAAGCTCAAACTAGTCAGGGACGGATCGCTTAAACAACAACTTTCGGGGATCCGGTTATCTATTCCAATCCTTCTGTTTGTTTCGTTTTTTTTAAATACTTTTATTCTTATTCTCGAAGTTATCATTATTTTTTTTTCAAATCGAATTTTTGGGAAATTTTGAAAGTTCAAAAGAGAATTCACGAATTGTTGTCTTTACGCTGGCTACGAACACTGGGCTACAACATCGAAAGTAATAATGTTGTGATTCGAGTTTTACAAGATACTGGATAATGAACACCGATGTTGGCGAGGTGTTGGTATAGGTGAAGTTGCGTTAATCATTCCGCCTCGTTGTTCTGCGTGCATCTGGTGATGATGGTGGTGGTTCATGCTAACACACAGTGGGCTACAACTGCAGCCCAAATGAGCCGATGTGCTGCTACCACCACTTGGGCTGCTGTTGGTCGATGGATGGTGAGGATAAGACGCGGCGGCTGCTGCTGCCGCTGCCGCAGCCGCTCCGTAATGAAAAGGAAAGAGACCCGCCGCGGCGGCCGCTGCCATGGTGGCAGCCATCGATGGCGGTGGAGGTGGTGGCAGGAGTTGCACAGCTCCTGTCGATGATGCCGGAGCGCTTAATAGATTGTGCGGTGTGGAGGAGACGCTTTGCGTGCCGCTACGGGCCGTTACGATGGGGCATTCCGAATCGTAACTGGAAGCGGCCGATATGGGTCGACTGCTGTTGTTGTTTGACGTGGGTGATACCCTGTCGTCTGGCACTGGAGATTTCTTCGATGAAACGGACTCGTGTATGGAGCGCATCATTTTCTGGTGGGCGGCCAATTGCGAATCGAAACTGGCCAGATATTGTTGTTGTTGATGATGGTTAACTGAATGGTGTTGAAGACCGGCCGAAGCAGGATGAGTCAGCGGATTGAAAACACTTGAATCCATGCTGTAGTGGTACCAAGGAATTTGGACGGCGGTCGCGGCGTGTAGCGCTGGATGGCCGAGAGTGGCGAAACCCAAATGGAGACTGGGCAACTGAGAAGCGAATAACATACGCGAATAGTTGAATTCGGCTCTTTCATTGGCCGTTCTGTCGCTCGCAACGGCCGATGTCGAGCCCGACGAGGAAGCCGATGACGAAGAAGCACTTGTGTGCGCTGCTGGAATCGTCCCACCGATCGGGTCAGGTGGCGAGAAAAGGGAACGGTTGAAACTGGGCAACATTGTCGTATTGTTTGGTTGGATGTGGTGGTGAGAATGCGTCGGCAAATGGTGCGAAATTTGGTGATGACGATGCGAACCCGTGTCTACCGAATACGGATAACGGCTGGATTCTTTCGGTTTGCTGCTGCTACTCAATCCGGTTTTGGGTTTGCGACGAGGTCGGTACTTGTAATCAGGGTGCTCCTTCATGTGCAGCGCCCTGCATAATTCAATGTTTTTTGTTTTTTTTGTATTGGCTGTCATCGTAAAATCATTTTGAAAACAATTTTGACGTTGCGCTTTTTTTTTCTCCTTTTACCTGAGTCTTTTAGCTTCATCGATGAAGGGCCGTTTCTCGAGTTCCGTCAACATCTTCCACTCGGCACCTGTTTTTATTTGAAAAAAAATGTTCGTTGACGGGGTGACTACGATCTTGATAATCTGATTTCGTTTATTCATTTTTTTTTTTTTGTGAAAGACACGAGTAGTTGAGGCAAACCGGTACAACCGCGACTTACCGAGCCGTTTGGAGATCTCTGAGTTGTGCATTTTCGGATTATCTTGAGCCATTTTACGTCGCTGACCTCTTGACCAAACCATAAAAGCGTTCATTGGCCTTTTAATGTGATCGCTGTTGATGTTGTTGACGTCCCTCACGTGTCCGTCCACGGGCGATGACGAGGTCGACGATGACGATTCCACACACATTGTAGCCATTTTGGGACAGTAAGCACTGGCTGTTGTAGGCGGCAGATATGACAATTACAAAGAAACACTGTCCAGATGCACACGTGTCGCGCGGCGGGAAAACACGCATACGGTAATAGCCAAACTGGTCACGAACTGAATTGCTGCCACCGTTGTAGTTGAATGTGATATACGGCCGAGACCCGACCGAACACGAGACCTTATAGGACGTGCACGACCGCTAGCCTGCCACTCGAGGGCTGGTCGGTAGGGGGAGGTGTGGGGTGTTGGCAAAGGAGAAGCGTATGGGAGGGTGGGGGTGGAGTGTGTACCAGTCCCGCGCCGACGCAGAGATCCAATGCGGGAATCTCTTTTCCCTAGTATACTATTTGCCTTCTTTTTCCTTTTTCTTTGTGTGTGTTTCTTTGTGTGTGTTTCTTTTTGTTTCGCCTTCGGTTCGTTTGGGAAGATGGTAGAAAGAAGAATGAGAGGGGAGAAGAATGGAAGAAAAGAAGGGGTGGCGACGTTTATGTTACAGCCTGCTCAAGATTGGCGATCTCTTCCCATATGCGTGCACGCTCACGTGACGTGTCTTTTGTTCCCATTGGCAAAGAAAACAATGCCCTCCTCTTTCTACCCTGGGATGACAAGCTCCTCCCTACACCGGAGGTACTTGGCATTCTGCCTTTAACCCGCATCACCCCTTTTGCCTATCACTGTGATATACACTCGTATGACAGGCGTCATTTCTTGTGTCTCCCAATCCCCCTTTTTTAAAAATGATTTTGTTTGTACGGGAATTTCACACGGTTCATCAATTAGGACATGTTGAACATTTCGAATAGCGAAAACGTGCGCCTTCCGCATGTTCCCGGCTCAGGTTGTCGCTTTGATTCATATATTGATGTTGTCATTTCACATGCTAACCAATTGTTGGTGTTTTTTATCCGTTCGGCTAGCGATGAATTAACTTGATTGCACAGGTGCGTTAGCCAGCGGCGGCAGTTACTAGCAGTAAGCATGCGTGTTTTACTGTTGACAAAGTGAATGAAGGTTCTACTTTACAACTATTTCATTCATTTCAGTTAGAAAAAACGTGACTTCCAAGAATATTTGTTGAGTTTGTTTGGTTTTTGTGTCTGTATGTGTTAATCTAGTTCGAGCCGTTTCGAACTTGACGCGTTGGTTGAATGTTGAACAAGCGAAGTTTTGGTGTGTTCGCTATCAGCTTCGTGGTTTTCACGCTAGGTGGCGTTACCTGTCAGCAGAAGGCCTCTTTCAATCACGAATTTTGCACGACTTTTCGCCTTGTAATGCCTTTAAGGATTTGACTCGAACCGACTTTTTATTTTCGCTTTTGTTTTTCCTTTTTTTCGTATACGTGTTCAAAAAATTTCTCCGTCGTTGGGTTAGTGCCCGGAACTAAACTGGAACATCGAAAAAGCGGTCTCTGTTTGGTTATTGCTTTGTCGAAATGAGATGCTTTTTGATCAGCGCAAGCTCTGAATATTTTGCTGAAAAGGAGCTCTAGTTGTGAACAAGTTTGAACGATGAAAGTTGCTATTCACGCTGGACGTTGTACGTAAAAAAAAAAATATTGGGGAAAAGTTGGAGGGGCTAATAGGTAAAATCGTAGTCAAGAAAGCGTGCGGTTTTTTAGTAGATCAGAGAGGTCTCTAATGATTTGGTTGCACTTCATTCGTTCGACCGGACACAGACAAGATATTGAAGCCTCCCGCTTTTGTTTTTGCATTTTGTTATTGTTCTTTGGTTTTCTCCGGGGTTTCTGGTGCTCTGCGAGGTAGTGAATCGAACGGAAGCGTACTTGAAGGAATGTTCTAGCCTTTTGTTCCGATTTTGCTTTGACATCCTAACAGCAGCTCAACAAAGTTTTCCAAATAGAGTGGGATAATCAGAACGAAAGAATGTGTGCATTCCTTCTGGCTCTCGTTTTGTACACAAAAGGGTGAGGGGATCGAATAATGTGAAGAGAACCCGCAATGTCACGGCTGTATACGTACCATATACATACAAACAACGATGACGACGCGTACGGACAGAGAGAGCACAGGTGAACGGGAAAAGTGTAAAGAAATTTGAAGAAAAAAAAAAAAAAAAAGATATCCCTGAGTTGTGTTTTTTAATTACGTCGAGATGTTGGGTGCATTCCAGTCGACTTGTTTTCTGCTTTCCATTCACATTTCATAGAAAAATAACAGCCTTTTTTTTTTTCTTTTTGTTTGCTGCTACTGCATTGAGTCAACACTTACGTTCTTGCAGCCCCCTTCACCCTCCCACGTTTTTTCTTTTATAGGCTGTTGACTTTTAATTGAGATGATTTTGCCGCCCCTTCTCATTTTTTTCCGTACGCCTTTTCAAAAGTCTGGGGGGCTTTTGAATGTGCCATTAGTTACAGTCTTTCGTTTTTCTTGAAGAAAATCCAACATGAAAAGAAAGTTTTGAGCTCAGGAAGAAAAAGAGGGGAAAAAAAAAATGTTGAAGTCTCTTCCTGTCGTTTCAGTCTCGCTGTCATGTTTTGTTGTCGTCAAAGCTCTGCCACTGTTATGTGTATGGAGATGCTTTTTAAGTAGAGGAAGTGTGGAAGAAGTTGTCACTTTTTCCCGGACACATCTTCTCTTTATCTTGTGTTTCTCCTCCCAAATTTTTCTTTCTCTTTTTTTTTTTTTTTTTTTTTTTTTTTTTTGTTCTCTTGCTCCTTGGCCGATGTCGATGTCGTCTCCTCGTTCTTCGTTGTCCCCTCATTATTTGATTGTTTACTTTTTTTTTTTTTTATTCTCCCGTTTTTTTTAAATAGGTTTTATTTGGTGTTTAAGGGAGTTGCAGGGAAGTGATGGCTGTTGTTTCGCTTTTCGTAGAAATCAAGTGTCTTTAACAGCAACAAGGCACACTTGAGGTTTTTCATGAAATAGAAAAAAGAAGAAAAGAAAGGGTTTTTTCAAATTTTATGACAATAGTTTTTGGAATAGCGAACAAAAATAAGCATTGCCGAGACGTACCTCTTTTCTTTTTTGGACGATGTCCATCCTGGAAACTCTCTTGTCTCTTTTGGGGAGGCGCAAGAAGAAGAGAAAAGCAGCAGCGTCACCCAATCTATAACGACACACTGACAATTTTTTTTTTTTGCCTTCTTGTTTGATTTTTCATTTAAAGATTTTTTTTTGTCATCTTTCATTTCGTAAGCATCAAGAGAAAACAAAGTGACGCGAAAATTTTTTGGGGGGACAGGTTCAATCAGCTCTGGTACGAAAATTTCTTAAAATTGTATTCTTTGAAAAGTTTTGTCTTTAATTTGGAAATTTCCGAGCATTTGTTAGCTTTGTTTAATCTCTTTTCTTTCGTTTGTGTACTCGTTTAACTTTGGCTAAAAGAAAGGAAATTACGAGCATTTTTTTTTTTTTTTTTTTTTTTTTTTTTTTTTTTTTTTGTAACAACTAGTCCATTACAGTCGACCGCCTCCTAAATCACAGGGAATTTTTGGAGAAACGACTCGTGAAAAAAAAAAAAAAGTGTTATTCGCCTGAATTATTGAAAAAGAATCTCTTTTTTGCATGTTGTACTTGAGGCATTTTGACAAGAACACCGTTTCTTCGATTTTTGGGTTGGAAAGAAGCTCCATCAACAATTGGCGTGCATAAACATAAACAGTCCAACAAAAGTTTTAATTTTTCCTCTTGTTTCAATCACGTTTTGATGTCGAGTTGAAAAGCACAACAAAGATGTTGGCGGGGTGTAGGTGAAATGTGTTTGACCGTATTGTGTACCAAACAGAAGGCTCTTTTTGGCTTTTCATTGACGTCGTCGCGATCAACTTAATGAAGTATTGTATGATTGTAAAAAAAGGCTGTTGAAAAGGAGGTCGATATGTTGTGCTTTTCTGTTGCTACTTTCACAGAAGGAAAAGAAGAAATTGGGCGTCATAAAACCTTTTTTTTTTTTTTTTTTTTTTTTGCAATGACATCCTCTCGTTCCCGCCTTTTCATACTTTTTCAAAACTGCCTTTTGTGCTGTAACAAGTTGTCATCCTTTTCTTTTCAGCAAGTCATGTCTCTCTTTCAACGTCTTCTATCTTGTCGCTTATTTTTAGCTCCCGGATAACAAGGTTTTTAAAGACATGTTTGTTATGATAGATGCATTTTCTTGCATCGTCTTGGTTCTGTATCCTAGGGTCGCGGTCAGTTCACGCTCGTGATAACAACTCACAACAGTTTTTTTTTTCTGGTAGCCCAACGTGAATCAACTTTGAAAAATATCGAAAAGCAATTTTTTTTTGTTTGGCTTCGTACCGAAATCTATGCGAGTCTTCCACATTCGTTACGCTTTATTGTCTAACGACGCATATTGTTCTTTCCTACCGTTACGACTGCTAGTGGTAGCCGTACAACAAATGGATATATTTTGTTATTGTTTTTTTTTTTTTTTTTTTTTTTTTAAACTGTGTCCCCGGCCGTTTGCGAACAACAGATAGTTCCCCTCCTTTCGGTTACGCCCTAATATTCTGTTTTTTTCCCTATTGTATACTCGTTTCACGTATGGGGGTCAACTTCAATGGAGTGGCATATTTGCTACGCATTTGGCTAATTTAATGAAAAAAAAAAACCTTTGTGTGTGTGTGTGTTGTTGAGGCAATTCGTTTCGCATTTGAACTTTTATTTTGTTGTTGTTTTTGTGTGCGTATTTTTGCAATGAGAAGTTCTTCGTCATTGCGGTTGTTTGACGTATTGCTCGACTATAGGCCTCAGTGTCTCTATTTTTTTTTTTTTTTTTTTTCAGGAAGCGAATCTAATTAGTTGTTTTGGAGTAGCCACTAAAGGAAACAGGCTCCGTGATGAGAATAAAAGGGGGGGGGGGGGCAGACATTGCGCTGGTAATTCGCTACGAACTGAAGAAAAGGTCGAACAAAACAAATGGAAGCCGGTTTTCTTTTTTTTTGTGTTTGAGGTGGTAAGCGGTCCCTATTCTGTCCCGTTCAGCGACACCTGCTGTGAGAAAAGGCAGTGATAAAAAAAAAAAAAAAAATTTTTTTAGGGAGGGGGGGGGGGAGCTTTGCAAGAGTCATAAAAAGACGTTGGCTTCCACTGTGCACTATATGCCTATCTATTGAAACCCCCCTCCATTTTGTTTTGTTTATCGGAGAGGAGAGTGAGAGAGAAAGAAAAAGAGAGATTCTTTTGCGCCAGCGAGTGACACAAAAGAGGGCGTTTCGTTTTGCAAAAGAGATTGTCACGCTCGAAGCTCTTTTGCTTCATGTTGGATCTTTTTCGATGGGATGTCGAGGCCCATCAGGTGTCTAGGAAAAAGCTCTCTTGCTCCTTCTTTTTTATTCTTACCTTCTCGTCCGGCTTTTTCTATGAGAAAAAGGGGAAAAAAAACTACGTGAGCCGTGACAGCGTTTTCTTTCCTCCTCATCGAGTCGAAAAGAAAAGAAAACCCCCCCAAAAAGAAAGAGAAATAAAAGCTACTTGTCTTCTTCAAAAGAGTGAAGACCGTGTTATGTTGGTGGACGGCCGGGCCAGTCGTGGAAATTTTCCTTTTTTTTTTTTTTTTTTTTTTTTTTCAAAACAAAACAAAAAAAATAAATAAAAGGTGGGATGTGAAGTAACTGACCGCGTGTGCGTGAAAATGCAACTACGTAAAACACTCGATGGAACGTGAACACAGCAATAAGAGGCTTTGGGTCCATCGCACTAGAGTTCCAACTTCTTGTTGTTTCTGCTGCCTTTTTTTTTGTTGTTGTTGTTCCGACCTTTTTTTTCTGTTTCTTTTTTTAAAGGATAACTTTGAGCAAGCATTCAACCGATGACCAATGCTATCTTCTTATTGCGTGCGTGGTTCTTGAACGATTCTGTTGCGTGTTTGCCCAGAGGTGGTACCACCATCTTTGTTTTTTTTGTTTTTTTTGCAAGTTCAAATGAGAAACGGTTTCAGCGCAGGAGAATTGAATAACGATAAAAGTACCTTTTATTTTAGCTCCCATGATTTTACTGGCGTTTTTTATTTTTTTTTTTAATTTTTGAATCGGTTTTTGCTCTCGATTGTTTCGCTCGTTGTCGTTGTCGTTGTTTTGTTGTTTTGTTGTTGTTCTAGACACTGTCCCGTCTTTAGTCTTTTTTCATTCTCCCTGTCTACTGCCCAAGAAGAAAAAGGGGACTCCGCTCTTTACAAATCGAATCAAAAGGTTATTTTCTTCTCCTTTTCTTCGCCTCTTTTGCTTTGACGAAACGTGAAGAGAATCTAAAAATTTTCGTTGATCGTAAACCCCCCAACTGTGCCGGCAGCCGAGAACGTTTTGAAACAATCTCATTTCGAGACAGAAGCAGTCAACTAAGAAACAGCAGGTTTCGTTTTTTTCTTTTTTTCCTACAATCTTTTTTTTGAAAAATCTCTTTTCGCCCATTCTTTTCAGGGCCTTTTACATTTCATTCTAAAGACTATTGATGATTTTTTTTTCTTTTTTCTTTTAATTTGGATTTGAAAAGGACAAAGAGAAATCGTGAAAATGAGGAGAATTTAAAACACCCCCGCGTCTCCATAAAAGGCTCCAGCCACTTGCTGAGTTGACATTAAAAACAGTACAATTCTTGAACATTTAAACAATTTGTTTTTGTCCACAAAGGTCATTGGGTTGATTCTCTTGCTCAGCTACTGTTTTCTTGGTCGTAGCTCATAGAGGGCGAAATGAGTTTGGCGTTTCCAACTTTTTTAAAATCCCTAATTCATTTCGCTAAATTCATTCTACTCTGACTGATTAAGATAGGCCACTAACCTTGAAATTCTTTCACCAGCCAAAGTAATAATTGCACAGATCAAGACTTTATTAGCGTTTGAATATCTTTCCGGCCAGCCCGAATACAACTCAAGTTGTCATGTGCACCTGAATAATGTAGTCTGCATCTATATGCGCTCGCTCATTCCGTTCTGTTCTGTCTGTCTATCTGTCCTTGTCGTCTGAGCTTTTGGTTCTTTCAATGCGCCCGTGACTATAACGAAGAGCGAACGCCAGCAGTATGGAACTTTATTGAAATGTAAGCCGATTAGAGCCAATGAAAAGCCGACTGGCGTGTCATTGCATCTCTCTTTCTCTCTGTCTGTGTGTGTGTCGATGGGAGGAGGGAGGGGGCCGCAGCTCTGTGTGTCTGTACGCTATGAGATATGACACGAGACAGAGAGAGAGAGAGAGAGAGAGAGAGAGAGAGAGGCCTTATTGTTCCCCCCCGTACGCGCATACAAAAAGCTTTTGCTGCTTGCTGCAGACAGAAGACACAGAGCCGGAAATTTCGCTCTGCTGCTGCCTGCAAAGGGAAAATCTTGTCACGCAGCGTTCCCCGACTTGCTTTCCAGTTGTTTGAATCAGCGGCTAATGGAACCTATTATGATCCGTAGTCGTCTACTTAACGTGTGCTTATTAAACGAAAACGCCTTCAGTGTGTATGCGGCATCTATTTATTCTGCGCCGTGTAATGTTCAAACCGATTCACGTACGTCCGCTAAAGAATAACTTCCGATCTTTGATTTTTTTTTTTTTTTTTTTTTTTTTGTTGTCTTTTTGAGTGAGATGCGAGACTCTCTCAAAGGACAGAGAATGCAAGGCGAATAAGTCAAAATTATTGATCAGGATTTGATGGCGTGATGATGAATGCACGTCTGGTCTATTCACTTCTTTTCTTCTTCGTCTTCTGCTTTTATTCAATTTTTTTTTTTTTTGTGGGATGTGACAGCCGACTGGATCATTGACTGGTTTTCCATCATCGCCTGATAAAGGACGGATTACGTTGGGCTCGTATTCATCCGCCATACATAGGGACGTCACGCAGACGTGGCGGGAACCGAAGAGATTGCCGCCCCTCTCGCCATCGATGGCATCTAGGCTATTCGATTTTTACAGGCATTTTTTTTCTTTTTGACCATGGATTCTATCATCTTTTCTTAATAATTGATTGAATTCACATTATTCGAGCAAGTGTTTGCGATCATTCGATTTTTTTTTTTTTGGGTGTGTGATCTGTTGGGTTCAACGAAGCACTTGATTTATTCTAAATGAATGTCGTGAAAGACCCAACTGAACCCGCTACACTTCCGTTTGCTTGATATTCTTCAGTTGCAAAAGTCACGACGACCGGATCTGTTTTGGTCTTTTGTTGCCATGCGTTTTTGCTGTCCTCTCATCCCTTTTGAGGGGTCGCTGAATTTCTGGCCTATTGTTGTTATTTGGTTGTCACTTTTCAACATATTAGCAACGCCCGATTGCGTCCTCTCTTGGGCCGTGTGCGCTGCTGTTTTTTCTCCCCTTCGTCGGCCATCTCCATAAAAATCTGTTCTCAATTCGAAACTGCTTTGAAACGATAGAAAGAAAAAAATCATCCCTTTCTTTCTTTCTTTTTTTATTATTATTGTTTTTTTAGTTTTATTAGGCCTTTTCGCTCATCCCTTTCAGTTTCAATGCCCTGAGTCTATACGTCGCTGTCGTGCGCTGTTGTTTATTCATGTTGTCGTCAACTCAGCTCCCATTTCTATGTATATTATGTAGGCTATACAACAGTAGCCTTAGCAAGGCCTTTTGATATCGGAAAAAGACATTTAACCTTTTGTCCGAAACGAGTATAGCTTGTGCAGTGTACGGCAGCAGAGCGGATTGACTATTCATTCAATCAGCTGCTGTTCTATTTTTTTTTTTTTTTTTTAAATACTGAACAACAAAAAAAAAAAAAAAAAAATGGGGGAAAAAAATGTATCTGAACAAAGAGTAGAATGAAAGAATGAGGGTTTTCTGTGAAAAAAAAAAAAAAAAAAAAAAAGAAAAGAAAAGTAGCTAAAATAATGATAATAATATGGAAATACAAAAGGGGGAAATTCCAGCCGGCCGTTTCCCTTTTGGCTCGTGACTTCGCAGCGAAACTATACATTTTGTTTATTTTCATCTTCTCTTGCTGTCGCCGTGTACTGTAGGAAACATATTTATTGGGTCGCTTTTGAATAGTAGACACAGCATATAGGGGGCTACCGTGCAACGAAAACAGTCATCCCTTTTTATTTTTTTTTTTCCCTGATAAATACCTTTCGTATCGAAAACATTGTTCCCGTTGCCGCTTGTATGTCCTGTCAGTCGACGCCCATGGTAACAAACGGACCTCATCCCCCCTCAACAACAAAAACGTACAAATCGACAACAACAAAAAGAAATGCGTTCCCGATTTTTTTTGTTGTTGTCATTTCCCGAACGATCACGCAATTCCGAGAGGTTCTTTTTTTTTTTGTTTTGTTTTTTTGTCTGTTGAAACATTTTTTTTTTTTTTATATTGTAAAGCTGTCGAATTTGTTATTTAATGGCTTTTTCTTTTGTTCTAATGTTCCACGCTGACATAAGATTTAAAGCCATCATCATTACGTGGAACGGAGCGAAACAATTGATGTATTATGACCGTACAGAAAAAAAAAAAGAGTAGCACTCGGTGCTAGTTTTATCTTTTGCGGCCATTGTTTTCGGTGCCCGTTTCTCCGTAAATGATTCAATCCAAAGCGATTGGAAATTTTTCTTTTATTGACGATGATCATGGAAAATCTAAAAACAAGTTCCGGACACTAGGAGGGTCACTTTTGAATTGATTCCAGCATTTTTTTTTTGTTTTTTTTTTTTGTTTTCTTGTTGTTGGAGTTTTTATTTTGAATCTTTCAGTTCCAGTCTAAATGCTATTGAGCTCGAGTAGAAGAAAAGTGACATCGCAAAAAATGTGCACTTTCTTTTGAACTGTTTTTTAAGGCACCGCTATTTCGCACCTGCGAAATACGCGTTTCATGTTGAATTTCCGGTTTGTCTTTTGACAATGACCTACATAGCATCCTACTACTTGAACACACCTATAGATCCGCACCCCCATTTTTTTTTTTTTCGTCTAAACTGATGTGGATCACGACACTCAATTTGACTGCGACTTGTTTGATCGATAGCATTTTTTTCCTTTATTGCCGTGGCCCCTTTTCACGTCGAATGATAACGGCAACCACAATCACCTCTTGTCCCTTATTCACCTCTGCCTTATTTTTTTTTTATACATAAACAGTGAGGAAGTACAAGCGGGCGCTGGTGTAGAAAATCGGAGACGGGCCCGTTCTGTTATTGACTCGATAGACAGGATCTTTAAAAGCGGAAAACTCTTTTTTTTTCTTCCTCTTCTTCCTCTTTTGTGTACCTCTCTTTGCCGCGCGTACTCTCTTTTCACTATCAAAAAAGAATAAAAAAGGTGTGTGTGTGTGTGTATGTGTGTGATGATGGACACACACACATACACACACCGTGAGCTGCGTTAATTAGCGGTGGCCCGGTGACGAGCGCACGACGGCAACAGCAGCCGCACACATGCGGCCCGATCGACACAATAGGCCGCCATCGCTGCTCGACAAAAGATTGAAAAGGATATATTTATATGTTAAGGAAAGCTGAGTTGCAAAGTGTGGTAGTGTGTGTGCTCACCGTGGTAACACCGGCCCACTGTGTCTAATATCCTCCATGCACTGTGTGTCGTTGGCTTTTTTCTCCCCTCGTTTTGCCTCTTTTCTATACAAGTTGGCGGAGGATAGTTTCCTCTTCGATCCTCAACCACCACCCAACCCTCTCATTTCTTAGGAGGGGCAGCCTTGTCCGCACACAATGAAGGTGTGGACAACAATGCGAGAAAAAAAAAAAAAAAAAGAAAAAAGAAAACCGAGGGGCTTGCTTGTGAGAGGGGAGAACTGTCTTTTTATACACAACAACGGCTTGTGTTTGAGCCTTTATTTTCTTTCTATTCTCTTTTGCGTACAGTGTAGAGTGAACGCTGCGTGATGGTCGCTAGCAGATTCATTAATTCCTTTCAGAGCTTGTGGTGGCTGTCGCAGCCTGTAGGTTCGATCTCTTTCGGGGTCCCTTTCCCGAAGGCAGCAGCCGGGACCTTTCGCTCAATTCACGAGTCAGATAAGGCGAGGAAAGTAAAAAATAAACGACTTGTATTAATAGAATGGCCAGTCTACCTTCAAAAAAAAAAGAAAAAAAAGGAACCCCCCTCCTCGACTGTTCACGCTGCGACGCGTCTATAAAAGCCTTTCGTGTGTACATACACAATGTCCAGTTTTGGGAGGGAAAGGGGAAAGAATGAGATTGGTAGGTGCATACAATTAAAAACAAAGCGATAGAGAATTTGCCGTCTCTCTTTTGTCGTTGATGACATTTTTTTCTTTCTTATCGACTCGTTCAATACCGCCGGATTTTTTGTTTTGATGAATTTCGTAGGTCCCCCTTCTTTATCTTTTGAAATAATGAGGAGACTAGGCGTAGCCAATCAATCTCATGCTCGTCGATGTCTTTTATCACCATCCAAATGTTTTACATTCGTATTGTGCACAACGATAACATCTCTATATAATTGGAAACTAATTTCTTTACTTTTCTTTTTGTTTTTTTCTCGTGATGTTTCCCTTTTTTTGTTTTTTCGTCTCTGTCGAATTTCTCCGGTCCTCGTCGTTAAACAGGTGCGCGGTTTGCATGCCCTCAGAGCCTTGGCATCTTCCCGTTTCATCCGGAAAATGTGGATGGACTTGTACACTGTGGCCGCCTTTCATCCGCACCGTTTTTCTTACACGCGCGTGTGTTAATTTTCTTCTTTTGCTGTCTCTATGTTGTTTTATAATGCGCTCCAACATGACACTATTGATTGAAGACGAACGAACTTTTTTTCGACGTTCAAACGCCTTCCTCCATTGCGAAGTTGGAAGTGAAAAAAAAAAAGAAAAGAATTAAGGCGGTTTTTTTTTTATCGGCAAGAACACGAAACAAAGGAGAAAAACAATCAAAGCAAATTTTTTTTTTTTTTTTCAGATGAAAACTTTTCAGTTGGTGAAAACCATCAAGTTCTTCGTGAGTTCTTGTGTGTGGGTGCATAACATAGTTTGGCTTTTTTTCCGGTATAGAAGAAGAGAAGGGAAAACTTGAAAAAAAAAAAAGGGTGCGGTAGTGGTATTATGTAACAAGGGAAGAAAAGGCTACCCTCAAAGTAATCATGTCGTTGCCATTCACACCAGATTAAGTTTTATTTTTTTTTTTTTCATGTCTGTGTGTGTGTGTTTCCCAAACGAGCGAAAAAAAAAGACTGTATAATAGCGTAGTATTATATTATATCTTGGCTTTTATTCAATTCTCTTAAAGGGCGGGGGGGGGGGGAGAGAGAGAGAGAGAGAGAAACGTCCTTTTATTCACAGTCCTCGTTCGTTGTGTTGTCGTTGTCGATTGAAATGAAGGGGGGAAAAAAGAAGAAGAAAAAGACTTTGGCAGCTGCTTGTGGTGTATAGATGCGAAAATATATGCGCGTGCATAGGTGATGGGAGGGAGAATAGAGAGTGCGAAAAAAAAAATAGTTGTAGTTATGGCAGAATGAGAGTATAGTGTTGAATGGTTGTCATTGTGCGGTGTCGACGCCCTGTTTAAGAGTGGCTCCCTGCCCTTTTGTGAGACTGGCGGAGTTAGTGTTGGATGGGCCGATGCGTGCATCAAAACAGGCAACTTTAAACCAATCTATTTACGAGGGCTTCCTTTTTTTTTTCTTTTCCTATTCTTGTTTTCTTTCTTTGCTTTTGTTGGCAAAGAGTTCGCAGAAGGTCTTGTTCTCTCGTCTTTTCGTTTTCTTTGCAATTCATGACCGTCGAATCGTCCTACTCTTTTTCGTGGTTGTGTTGTATCACAGGTGTTGGGGTTATGCCGAAAGTATTTTTTTGAAAATATATTTTTAGGATCATTTTTTTTTTTTATACGTATGGCTTCTGTTGAATGATCGTGTCTGGCGTGTTGCGCGTTTTTCTTTCATCCCATCTTTTTTTTTTGTTTTTTTTTGTTTGTGGAAAGAAAAATCTAAGGACGTTGAATCAAATTTTGATGCACAAATTTCTAATGGCGTACTTTGCAAACACAAAACGGTAATTGTGCATCGTAATGTGGCTCTTCAAAAATGGACGTTGGGTGGATTCACGCCGTGATCGACAATAGCCTCTACTTAATTGTGTCTGCCTAGTACGCTGTTATTACCCGGATCTCCCAATGAAAAATGGAAGATAAAAACATGGCGCGTGTGTCCATTTAAACTGGTGAAGAAGAGAACACGGCTCACGAAAACATTACCGTTTCGCTTTCTTCTTTCTTTTTCCTTACTATTTTTAAACCCTACACTCGGATGATGTAGCAAAAAACTCTTTAAAAAAATAATAATAATCGGGGGAGGACATGCGTCCAGGTTTTATTATCTCCCCGGCTGTCGTAATGCACGCGTGTGTCTGTATGGATCTTTGCGTGATTTCCCTCTACTGTTGTTTGGCTTTTGTTAGAGCCAAACTAACCGGCCACGTGTCCGACTGTCATTTTTATGTTTTGTAACCGTGTCTTTGGCCCTCTTTCCTACTGTGCTTTTCTCTAGCACACCTCTGCCCCCTCAAATAAAAAAAAATTGCCATCATTTTGACAAGAGGGTGGACCGCTGAACGTGCAGCCGAATTTTTAAATGCCACACGAGAAAGGAACTGAAAAGCCCACCTGGTTTTATATCTCGTCATATTCGAAACAGCACTGGAGTGTCAAAATTGCTCCCTCATTTACTTGTCACTTGCAAACCCGTACTTTACCGAACCCTCCCATCAATTTTGATTGTCTCGTCCGGCTCGGGTCCGTTTTGCAGGTTGTTTGTTTCTTATTTATTTACGTCTCATGATTCCAAGACTTTTCTCTTGTGGGCCACGAGTTTCTTTTGAGTACGCTGCTAACTGCCCTACGTCAGATGATGACGCAAATCGCACAGCCGGTTGTTACAATTTTTTTTTCGTCCACCTTTTGATACGTGACGCGAGAGATGTGGATGAAAAGAAAGATGAAGAGGGGAAAATGGGGATAACGAGACAAGCCTATCAATCGGCTTTGAATCATTTCATTACTGCGCAGTTGGTCACGCCTATTGTGGTCGATGTCGGCTCGCCATCAGATGGTGGGAGTGTTTTTTTTTTTTTTTAATATTGAGCTCCAGGGCGGTGCTCGATGCATGTCGGCCGTGTGACCATTGACTTACAATTTTTCTTTTTTTTTTTTTTTTTTTTTTTTACTATCAGGCATCACCTTATTGCGTGAGATTTTTCGTTTTCCGAACGAAACGCTGTCGTAAAAATCGAAGGTGGGTGTCGGTGGAATGTCTGTCGAGAGTCTAGTGTAGGTCGGCATCGGAGAGAGATTGTTCGTTTTTACGATATCGTTCGGAAATTCGTGCGTCAGTAGACAGAGAGAGAGCGACGACTGATGATGCGTTCATTTTTTTTTTCTTCCCCAATTGCTTCGCTATCCTTTTTTTTCCCCTCTCTCAATTTTCATGATTTATGATTATCATTTTGAAGTACAAATTTTTTTTTTTTTTCGACCTCTTCGGTTTGCGACGTCAACTCTTTCCAGTTAGGATCGTCTCGCATGTTGTAGCACACTTTCTTAGGCCATTTGGACCATTTTTTGCTCTTTTTTTTTTTTTTTTTTTTTTTTTTTTTTTTTTGATATTC
The DNA here is from genome assembly GCF_022539665.2 of Daphnia carinata. Lineage (NCBI taxonomy): Eukaryota > Metazoa > Arthropoda > Branchiopoda > Diplostraca > Daphniidae > Daphnia > Daphnia carinata. Next base: position 8,554,797 of record NC_081337.1, read on the forward strand.
CAGGCACTTAAAATGGCAGAGTTGAAACAGCACGTAAATAAAAAAAAAAAAAAAAAAAAAAAAAAAGTTTGGAGGTGAAAAAAAAAAAAAAAAAAAAAACGCAAATAGTCTAAGGAAAGTTCAAGCTCATTCAGGAAATTGAACAAAAGTTTGAAAAAAGTTTTTTTTTTTTTTCATGATAGACTAGGCCTGAATGGTCGTACTCTTTGAAACGTATTTTTTGCTCTCTTTTTTCTATTCAATTCCACCAGCACACAGCTGTGAAAAAAAGGGTTAAGCATTTCTTTTTTGCCCTTTCTTTCTTTCGCCGCATGTACGTAGAGTACACTTTATTTTTCTTTGCCCTCTTCCGTGTGCATTATGTGAAGAGAGGTGCCCACCCATGGCTAAACTGAAGAAAAAGAGTGTAGCCGGAACTTGGCACTCCACCTCTCTTCCCGTTGACGATGGGTCATGATGTGGTAGGTGGCGGACGGCTGCCGATCCGTCACACTAGACAACTAAACACGTTGAATACACATCAAGAATGAGAGAATAGTGAATAGATAGATATATATGCACACAGGGTACAAAACACCACTATACTGTACACACACACATATATATATATATATATATATATATATATATACATATACCGTATGTAACGTGTCTTGCTCTGTGTGTGTGTGTAGCTTATAGGGATAGCACCACACCGTTATCCTTCTCTTTTTTTTTGAGGGGGGGGGGGAGGAGCAGGAGCAGGAGGTTATCGGAGTGTCAATGGTTCAGGGCCGATGGAAAGGAAGTTAAGAGTGTTGACGCTTTTGCCAGGGAGGTGTACCATCTTTTTGCTTTTGACATTCTTCATCATAGTGTAGTCGTCTTCTTTTTCCTTCCCCTCGTGTGAAAATAAGAGAAAGGAAAAGGATGAATGAACCGAGAAGATTGGGTTGACATCACTATACGGTCCATTATGTTACCATTTCTCCGCAAATGGTGGGGGCTATTCTTCGCATTTAAAGATGGTGATCCCACTTGATATCACGTCCCCCCCCCCCCCCCTTTTCTTTTTTTTTTCTTTTGATGGCATGTTACGCAGTACGCAGATGAATAGATAATTTGCCACTAGCGCTAGACTCTGTGACGTAATAGCCTCTTTTTTGTTGTTGAAGATGTTCTCGTGAAAAACAAAATCACTAGAGGACAAGATTTCATTTTTTGAAAAAAAAAAAAAAAACCTTTGATTCTATTATGCGCAAGTTGTTTTTCTTTTTTTTTCTCCCTCATATTTTTTGCCCCTAACTACATTTTGAATGACGCTTCGTAGGGTTGACGGTTGGCTGGAACGTCCACAAAGACACGTTGAATGTTGTATGCATCTCTTGTCTCGTTTTTCAATTCGGTCAATGGGCGGCTGCTGTTGGCCGTAAGCTGTCGTGAAAAAAAGAAAAGGGCAAAGAGAAGAAGTTTGTGTCCTAATGAGGTTCTTAAAATGTCAGCCAACATGACGTTCGTTTTTTTTTTTTCCCCATTGGTGACGTCGTCAAGATCGTGTTGTTGACGATACAGCTAATAAAAAAAAGAGGGGGGGGGGTCTGTGTGAATGTGACTAAACTCTTTTCATGGCGATTAAACAGTGTATTTCTTTTTTTCCCACGTTCTTTTCCTTTTTGTTTCCATTGGAAGAACCAAAAGCTTCTTCTTTCTGTTGACGTTAACGAGACATAATATTAGGATTTTTTATTTAAAAAAAAAAAAGGGAGAACTGTACAACGATAGGTAATATTCAATTAAAATGAGAGGGAGGCCAGAAAAAAGACAATCTCGAACGAGGACTAAAATGAAACAGGACGAGGATCAACAAACAAAGAGGAGGATTTTTTTTTGTGTGTGTGTGTGTGTGTGTGTGTGTGTGTGTGTGTGTGTGTGTGTGTGTGTGTGTGTGTGTGTGTGTGTGTGTGTGTGTGTGATGATTTCTATGCAAGACAACGTATTGATAGGGCTGGTGTGGAGGTGTAGTCAAATGAGTCGATCATACCAGTGTATATAGTTTGTGGTTTCCTGTCGTCTAAGGAATTTTATTGAATAACAAACAATGCAAAAAGAAACGAAAAACACGCGAAGTTAGACGGGAAATTGCAATCGAGTTTAATAGTGAGAAAACAAATGAATTTCCAACTGACACGATGGAACAGTGGGAATAGGAGTGTACCAAAAATAAGCCAAAAAATAAGTAAGGGAGACGAAACATTAGGAAATCACAATCAAGAGAACATTTTGCCATCATTTTTTTTTTTTCATTTTTTTTTTTTCACTCGTCTCTTTTTAATTAAATTAGGAAAACAAAAATTCACTTCGAAATACAAGGGAAAACGATATCGTGAGGAACATCAAAGCCGTGGTTGTTTATATTTGAAACAATTCTTTTTTAAGACAATAAAAGTGCAAACGTCAAATCAAGGAATCAAAAAAAAAAATTTTTTATTTATTTTTAAGGTTAATAACAAATCCCAATTAGAGTTTAAGGGTTAATACAGCGTGATTGGGGTGGGCGAGTGTCACCTGTTGCAAGTGAAATACGTTCCAGATCTCTAAAAAACACAGTGGCAGGACGGGGGGGAGGAGGAAGGACTACATTGTCATTCTTATTAAATGAAAATTTGAGTTCATTATTTTGTTGTTGTTTTTTTTTGTTCTATTTGTTTTGTTTTTTTGTTTTTTTTTTTGTTTTATATATAATTTTGTTTTGTTCTGCGTGGGGCAGACAAACTTTACGACACGAATCACAGATATTAGAATGGTGTTGAAGTCATTTGCTTTTTTTTTTTTTTGTATTTTGTTTGAGAGATTGAAGGATGAAAAGCAGATGTGGGGGGCGTATCCCTCAAGGTTTCTAACTAAAGACGCCCTTTTGAATCTATTCCCCCATTATCTTCTAATAATTTCTCGGAATCTCGTTTTAATGGGAAAACACTTCAACCGTCAAAATAATTGAAACTGTTCTACTTACAGGCTATTGTAGCAAAGATTTTTTTTTTTTTCTTTTTTCCTTTTCCTTTTTCTTTCCTTTTTTTTTGTCAAACAAGAAAAAGCAACAAACAAGAAGGAAATTTCAATGCTGAATCATGTCGTAACGCATCAACGCGACGCAGTTATCTCGACAGCTAAAGTGTAGGGAATCGTATCTCTCTGTTTTTCTTTTTACTTTCAAAAGAATTGAAGGATCTACTTTAGAAAATAACAGGCAGTGGTCGTCTGTACTCGCCAGATGATGGGTAAGTTCCGGTGGGTGGAGCGTATTGGGACAGCGACAGTGGAACGATGCCCGAAAGAGCTGCTGCGGCCGCCGCACCGTTGGCCACGGAACTACTGGCAGCCTGGCCGGCAGCGGCCGCCGCGGCCGCTTGACTGTAATAGTTGGCCAAAGCCGACGGGTTTGAGAATGGAGAGCTGGACGAATGGATGCCCGTCGGAGATGATCCGTCGGAGCGTTCGCCCTTGATGGTCCCTGAGCCGTCCATCGAACTCGCACCACCGCCTTCCGAGTTGCTGCTGCTGTTGTGCTGGTCATGGATCTTGCCATCGCCGTAGATGGACTTGGCTGCAGCGTCCATATAGGCCCGTTGAACTTCCGCGGCGTAATTCTTCGAGTCCATGTACAATTTGGCCGTTTCTAGGTAGGCCTTGGCAGCGGCAGAATTGTCGCTATTGCTGCCGTTCTCCGAGTAGCTCTTGTTGTTGTTGCCGTTGTGATAGTTGCTGCTGTCGCTCGCTTTGCCTCCGCTCAATTCCGGCAGGAAAGCGGAGCCCTTTTGAGAGCCACCGTCGGTGCTACTTCCACTCGTGTTGAACCCTTTGCCGGACGATTCCAGGTACTTTGCAGCGGCGGCGGCCGTTACGGGATCAACCGGTGCTGTGCCGTGTCCGTAAAGATTGTGATGACCTGCCATGTAACCGGCAGCAGCGCGATATTTTTCCGCTTCGACCGAGTAGCGATCCAGCGATGAACCAACCTTTTTTTTTTTTTTTAAGGAAACAATTAGATTTTTTTTTTTATAGGAATCGTCTTTTTGATTTAGGTTTTTTAAAAATGGAAAATAGTTTTCAAACTATTGGCTAGGCCTGTTGTATTTTTTCTTACCTGTTGTGAATTTGGATTGGCCAGACCAGCGATTGCATTTTGCTGGGCGGCGGCGGCTGCGGCGGCGGCGGCCATACTAGCTGCGCTCAATGAACTATAGGCGGCTGCGGCGCCCGGATAGTAAGAGTTCATTTGTGACATTGGGTTGGCCATACCTATTTATTTACAAATGCGATTTGTTTAATATTTGTAATTTTATCAGGCACTTTTATTTTATTCATTTATTGTTTCAAATGCAACTTCATTTTTTTTTTTTTACCTGCACGGAGCGCGTCCATGGAAACAGATGGATAAGGTAGCGAATACGGGTAGCCATCCTTGCGAAGAGTTTTGGGTTTGCGACGGGGACGGTATTTGTAGTCGGGATGTTCCTTCATATGTTGAGCTCTTAGTCGTTTGGCTTCGTCGATAAATGGCCGCTTCTCGTCCTCGGTCAACAGTTTCCATTCGGCGCCTATAAATTAAATCAGAAGAAGAAAAGAAAAAGCGGCTCTATTAAGCAAAATATTTTTTTTTTTTCTCTGTTCTGGTCTGTTCAGCTATTGAGCGAGTTCATAAAACACCGCATTGATGGGCGTCATTTTTATTTGATGGATATTGTGTCCGTATGAATAAATCAAAACGGGTATGTCTAATGTACACAATCTCGTACTGCTTATGATTGATCCGTCGGGATTGATACACCCTCCATTGTTGTCTGTAGCGCATAGAGACGGACTTCCACAGACAGTGTGTCAATAGGAAAATAATATTATATAAATGGGCATATGTAAAAAAAAAAAAAAAGTCCCTCCATACGACATCATCCCCCCCCCCCTTATTCCGCCCATCGTTTTTTTTTTTTTTTTTTTTTCTCTTCTGTTGTTAACTGTACAGAGCGTATCCCACAATGGAAATGTAACAATCCGGCGGATTATGGATGAATTCGACGCTTCACGAATTATCGGCGGGAAAATGCGAAAAGAATGAAACGAGAGAGGGTTGGCTCGGATTTACGAGAGACGGACAGCTGCCTGTTGTTTGCACAGTATAATGAAACGAGGCGACCGCTGAATATATATCACCAACCCTACTCCTCCACTTCTTTTGTCAACATTTTTCAGGCAAAGAAAAGAAATCCAAAAAAAAAAAGGGAGGATGGCGCATTAGGTTTTTAAATTTAAAAAAAAATGTGTCTCTTCAAATGCAATAGGAAAAAAAAAAATGAAATCCAAAAATAGAGAGAATCTACAATAACAAAATGTTTTTGAAAAAAAAAAAAAAGAGGCATATTGTCCCCGACGCCTTGTTTAAACACTTGGAGCCTGTCACTGACAGAAATAACGTCGCCCTTGTACTCCAACCGCTTCTCTTTTTCCTCTTTCCCTTTCTTTTTTTTTATCCAACAATCAAATCACAAATGAAAAAGAATCCCACCCAAATGGTTTCAATTGAAAAAAAAAAAAAAAAAAAAAAGCTATCTCAAATTGACTGCTGTCAAAAAGAGAAGTCTATCTTTGTATGGGAGGTGGGGTAACCGGGGAGACCTTTTTTTTTTTTTTCGTTAAAGGTTACACACTCGCACACGCAACAAAAACGAGCACCCAAGAGTTTTCCCGAGTTGCCTGTCCTTTTGTGGCTTATTCAAATCGAGTTTGTTTTTTTTTAAATTTTATTTTCACGACTATGGAGAAGGAAAAGGCAGAATTGATTGCCAACAATCCCGTCCTCTCTCTCTCTCTCTCTCTCTCTCTCTCTTTGTGTTGTTGTTGAGGGATGATATTATGTAATTTAATTTGCGCGTTAAGTTTGGTATGAACTTACCAAGTCGTTTGGAGATTTCCGAGTTGTGCATTTTTGGATTGTCCTGTGCGATCTTGCGGCGCTGAAGACGAGACCAGACCATGAAGGCATTCATCGGCCGTTTGATGTGATCCTCACTGTTCTTGTTGCCGCAACCAGTTTTATTGCCGCCGACGCCCATCGTCATACCGGCCACCGATTGCTGATGGATCATGGATGAGCCCGAACTGATGGACAGCGATCCGATCGAGTGATCGCGCAACGGCTGGCCCTGTTGATGATGCGGGATCGGCGAACTCGAGGGCGACGATTCCGGTGATGACGGCACCGAATTGAGAACGTTGCCCACGTGATGCTGGACTGACGGGTGGTGATGCGGCTGATGGACGCCGACCGGGCCGAAAGCCGCAAAATGATGGGCGGCGGCTGCGTGTTGGTGCGCCAGTGAGCTCTGCATCATGTGATGATTGCGCACAAGCTGTTGGCTTTGTTGATGCTGCAAGTGCTGCTGCTGCTGCTGTTGATGACGATGTTGTTGTTGTTGTTGGTGATGATGCTGTTGTTGCTGCTGTTGTTGCTGTTGCTGTTGGTGGTGATAGGCCGCCACCTGGGCAGCCAGGCTTGGTGATGACATGGAAGCATTCATGGCGCTCAACCGGTCTAGGGCGCTAGACAGACCAAACGGTGATCCTTCGTCGCACATGTCCGTTAATTGAGTTTTTTCTGCCTAAAAATTGTTCAGAACAAAAGCTTAAATTTTGAGTTTAAATAACCGCGAAGTTTTGGAGAAAAAAAGGGGAAAATTTAACAAGAGAAAAGAAATTGACGAGGGGTTTTAAAAATCAAACATCCGTAACGGATCATCCTTAATTACGTTTTAACTGTGTGACAGCCGTTGAAGAGAAACCGCAGCTAGAACTTCCCCTTTACTAGAGTTATGTATTTACATTTGTGACGGATGGTGTGGTCGCAAGAAAAGGCAGTTTTAGTTAAAAAAAAAAAAAAAAAAAAAAAAAAAAGCCAAGGATGTCGAATGGCACACACACACACACACATAAGTATAAATAACAACATGAGAGAGTCCAATCCTATTGTATGCGACGCGGGCTGCCCGTGTTACATATACCGGCGCCTCCAGGTGTGTGTCTTTCAGGCTTGTATTTAGAAAGAAAAAACAAGGATGAAATGAAGAGAACAGGTCGGCAACTACCGGCTAATTAGAAAGAAAGACGTTCGTCGGCGTCGTTACTTTAGACAGACAACACGAATAGGCGTGGTTGTTAGAATCAGCCATACATGTACACTGTATCCGTTAATACTCCTCCCTAACCCCTTTCTTAAAATATGTATTTTTCTTCCTTTGAGAAGATCGTGTGTTTCTGTTTTCAAACTGTTACGTGTCTTGTCATTTGAACATTTCTCTGTTTGCATATGATTTTAATTTCATTCTTTTTTTCTTTTTTTTTGTTTTTTTTACACAGGTCGTTTTTTTTTTTTTGGCCTTGTTTGAAACAGGACGCCGCCGCCGTTAATTCCTCCGACTGTGTTTTCTTCAATTTTCGTCTTACACCTTTAAACTTCATCCGACCTGACACGGCCCGACCCCCTCACACCACCGGAATAGATGTAAGTGAATACGCATAATTTCTTTCTATTTACCTTTTTTTTTTTTTTTTTTTTTGTTGTTGTTGTTGTTGTTTTTTATCGACGACTTGTTGTGGTTATTCTTAGCTGGTAGATGTTGTCTTTAAAAGGCCACTTGATCACTCACTTTTTCGATGCGCAAAGGACGATTTTTTCACATGCAAATTTTTTCACTGACAGTTTTTTTTTTTTATGATGCTGGCCCACACTTGGAAACAATGTCCTTTTGCGATGACACCTCGTTTGATTTGCGGGGTAGATTGACGTTGATACCTTGGTCGAGTGTCTCGCGTGTGTAGTGGCAGAGGAGGGGAGGAGAGAGCGAGAGAGCTCGAAGCGAGTGCACAAATAATCAAACAAAAATAAATGGGGAGACGAGATACTCAAAAAAATGGGAGAGCGAGCTGGCACACGAACACACCAGACGGGCTGCTGTGGATGTAGTGAGAGAAAAAGGACGAGGAAAAGCGATGGCCGTTTCCGCTGAGGCTAATATACACCAAGAGCTATAAGCAGCGCTCTTGTCGCGTGTGTGTGTGTGTAGGTGTAGGAGAGAGGCAGGGCGATAGGGAAGAAAAAAAAGGGCGGCAGCGCAGAACCAAGTCCTCTCGTCCAATCACAACCATCCGCATTGGTACGATAGAGCTGCAGCGAACGAGATGGATGAAAGAGAGAGAAAGGGACGTCCTCGAGGAGGGCTGCCTCGTATGGATTTCCCTTTTTTTTCTCCCCCACTCTCTCTCCCCATTTTTTTTTTCCCGTACTCCTTTTTTTTTTTTTTTCTTTAAAAATTGTTTTTTCTTCATTCCCGTACCGTACGGGCGAACGGAGGTCTCTGACGGAACAACTTGACTCCGCCCACTTTCTTTTCACAACGCCCTCGCATTTTTCGCTTGTCTAAACCTATTTATCCGCAAATGTTTTACAGCTCTAGTTGACTAATCATCATGGAACGACCGAATATTCAATCGATTTGCAATCAAAATCTGTAATCACAAATTTCGAGCTGTTAATAGCTTTCAATTCAATTGACATTTTTTTTTTTTTTTGCGGATGAAAAGCTGGACGGCCATTTTTCCAAATCTATGAATGTAGAAATAGGAATGAGACTGCAACCAGCGAAATTGTGGACTTTTTTTTTGGGGGGGGGGGGCAGAGGGTCGTAACCCCCAACTGGGATTCTCTTTTTTCCAATGTATTTTATTTGCGTATACACTCGGCCTTTGAGAGGGGCCCCCGACAGTTAAAGAGACGTATAATAGGTGAAAAAAAAAAAAAGAAGAATGAAATTGTCTGTGTGTATGTGTGTAAAATGAAACGTAGAAAAAAAAGGGAAGAGAAGAATAGAGTTGGCCGGAAGTTGACATTCCTCTGGACATAATAGGAATACGGTAGAAGCGACAACTATACGCTCGTACTGTTGTTGCCTTGTGTGTGTGTTTGTCACACACAATTTCTTTCCATTTCGATTCTCTCTTTCCCAATAAAAAATAAAATTCGATATTTCTGCACGATTGACTTTGACACTAACGTTCGTAAACAGTTGGCTATTCGACGCGCAATTACAACTCCCTCCCCCCCCCTAAGAAATATTGAACGACAAAAGAAATCCTCCGTGTAAAAAAAAAATAATAATTTTTAACCATTGGAACATTTTTATTTATTTTTTATTGTTATTGATATTATTCAGTTATAGCCCTTTTTTTTCGTTTGGTGTAACGTATAACGAGATTAGGCGATGTTAAGCCTGTCTATTATATTCGTTTACGAGCTTGTCTGATTGCTGTGACGGAGGGAAGAACCCCATCATATTGGAAAGGGGTTTCGAACTCTTTTGGAAAGCCCTTCATTTTTTTTTTTCACGTCTTTTGTGATCCGCCTTTTTTTTGCTCCAAATAGTTGCTTTTTTCCTGTCTTTTGTTTTGTTTTCCAACATTTTTTTTTTACTTTGAAAGCGTCGAAGGAACACAGAACAGGCGGGCGAGGACATTCGGCGTTTCAAGTTTAAAAAGACACACACACACACACACAGTCGGTTGTTGGGTTACGCAAAGTGAGAGGGAAAAAAGCAAAATACATTAAGAAAAACGAAGGAGGGAAGTTGTGGCTGCCTCTTGTCATTAGTTAATTAAAAAGCCGCCGTCTTTTTTCCTTTTTCTTATTTGTTACTTGAACCTCCTGTTTGTGTTGTGCTGCGGATTCGTGCGCGGCCGCCCTGCTGCTAATGAGAGAGACTTTTCACATGTACCTACGTGTTGTTGTTCTTTCCTTTATTTTTTTTTCTCGAGGAAAACAAAAAAGAAACGAAGTTCTTCTACTTTCAACGAATAATACGGCAGAAAACAACAACGCACGCCGTATATTTCGTTCTCGTTCATTCAAACGGGGGGGGGGGATTCTTTTGTGTCGCCACGTTTACATGCAGATCGATGAGTTAGTATCTAAAGCCACAATCAGAGTAAAACAGAACTCCCTGTACTTTGTAGTTTTGAATGCGACGTGTATATGCCCGCGTATGTGTGTGTGTGTGTGTGTGTCTCTCCGCCCTGCTCGCTCAATTTAAATAAGTGCGCGCACGAAAAGTTGTCTAATGTTCGGGACACGAAATAAGTAGAGGGTAGGCTAACGTCCGCGTTGTTTTCTTATTCATTTTGAGTACATCGCCCATAGATTCCGCCGACCCGACCAACTGCGTCTTGTTATTTGTCTCTCCAATTTCAAATTCTTTTGAAAACTCTGCCTATTTTTAAAATTTTGATTGCTGCCTCTTGTTTTGGTGGTGGCCTGTAGAGAGAGATTTACGATTTCTCGACGTGTGTCCATTTGAACGACCTCGATCCACTTGGATCCGAGCGTTTTTTTAATAACATTTTGACTGCTGCTAAATCTCCTTTGTGTTTATCCTTGAGATTGATCCTCTTTCACCCTCACCTCTTTTCGTAATAGATTTTTTTTTTTTAGATGCGTTGAAAGGCGAGGTAAGATGTCCCCAGTGACATCTTACCTCATCGAAGAAAATCATAAATACGAACAAGGTTAATTGCAATTGCAGTTCGTGCAATGTGCATGCGTATGTTATATTTTGTCCCCATATTTTCCTTTTGTTTTTCTTGGTCTATTTTTTTGTTGTTGAATTCGCCAATCGGATGGTTACGATATGCTCGGCTACCGTCGAACGTTTCCGCGTGTGTCCTCGTACGCAGCTGATGGCGGATTGGGTTTCCTTGACCATCCTGTCCGGCTTCACTTTTTCTTATTCTCCCTTTTTCCTATTTTTAACAAATCTCGACGGAAATGACTTCAGGTGCGAAACAATAGACCCCAAGATACAAAAAAAAAAAAAAAAAGGTCGAATGAAAGACGTAGAGCAGGAATATGGTTGTGTCCATTTACTTATTCTTTTTGTCCCCCCCCCCCCTTTTTGCTTCTACTTTGAAAGGGGCGAAAAAAAAAAAAAAAAAAAAATAGATGGAGGGGTCTTCTTGTCGTATTTTCTATTTTCAGTTACAAATGGGACTTGGAGAAAAGAAACAGATGAACAAGAAAAGGTGTCAAATCCTCCGAGGAGAGATTAAGAAAACGCGCTGGAGAAAACATTTTTCTACGGGGGTCTGTAGGGACACTGACAAGCGCAGGTCGGCGGAACGCGCGCGCGCGAGCCCCGCGTCTTATCCGCCATCGAAACCGCGTTAAAATCATTAAGAGTTTTTTTTTTTTGTTTTTTTTTTTTTTTTCTTTTCTTCTCTTTTCTTGAATTTCATTTGGCCCTTTTATTTTTATTTGTGAAGGAAAGAAAGCAAAGCAAAGCGGTTGGCTCATAAAGATTGAAACTGGCCGATAAAAGAAATATGCGTACACACATACACATACACACACACACACACACGCTCACACACGCTCAATCAACCCTCCGAATGAACACTATTTTTTTTTTTCCGACGATCGTTGCCACTAAATGGAAATTCTTAAAATATTTTTTTTTATTGTTATTATTATTTTTTTGAAATATTATTTGATGGGGAGTTTTTTTTTTTTTTTGCCATGCCGCGTGGCATACAGACGGTCAGAGAGTGGCCACAAAGTCCTTGCAGCTCGGATTATTACCTGAATGTGTTAGCTTCTTCTGCAAGACATTAGTGGACGAGAAATGATGGGCTAGCAGCAGCACATGTCAGTTAAGCTTTTAAAGGAGTTTTAAACATTTTTTTTCTTCTTCTCCTTTTCTTGTTTTTATTATCTCGGCTAATAAAGCCTTCCCTTTCTGCTTCTTTTAAAAAGAAAATCTTAATTCACGTCCAACTAGCCAACAAAAAAAACAAAAAACAAACAAAAACAACAATAAGCGAAATTGGGTCCTCTTTGTCGTACGTACACCGTTTTCGTATTTAAAACAGTCGAGGCTCTGAATTGGGGAGGACATCACGCACTCTATCATCTTTATTCGAAGCAATCAAAAGCGAGCTTACATACACGTAGGATTGTTGTGTTATTTATGTACATTTTCTTCTTTTTGTCGTCCCCGCTTTCGATACGTGGCCAGGTATAGAGCTGCTCGCTATACAAGACTATTTATATTAGATGTATTTGATTTGGCCATTGTCGCCAATAAAGAATGGTTGTGTAAAAGGAAGGAAAGCAGACACACACACACACACACACATACACACACATAGAGCGTGGACTCTCTTCTTTCATATTTTTGTTTGTGTGTGTCCCCCCCCCCCCTCCAACTATTCCCTTCATATCCCGTCCTCTCGTTTCTTTTCTCTGTTGTTACCTGGGCCAATTCACACCCGTTTGTTGTCCACGTTCAATGCAAAAAGGGGGTGGGGGGGGGGGGGAGAATGATAATAATATCTAAGAATGGCTTTGATATACCCTGAAGGGTTGGGGGGATGAAAAGAGACAACAACACAGCAACAACAAAAAATTGGTTTGAAGGGACTATAAGAGTTTTTCATTCAATGGCGCGAATAAGATTAATGTATAATGTGCAGCATAGTGTGTAGTGTAACAAAGACACAACAGAACACAAACGAAATAAGGGAGTTTTGTACCGCGTTTGCCGTATGTCTCTGTGTGTGTGCGTGTGTGTGTGTGTGTCTATTTGCGCATCGGACATGAACCGATGAAAAAGGAGGGTGGAATAAAAGGAGATGCTGCTAGGTAACAGTTCCGGCAACAGTTTCCATCTTTTTTTTTCTTTTTTTTTTTCTTAATTCCCTTTCGTGATTTCGTGTGCGTATTTGGAGCTTTTCATCGAAGAGATGGTCCGATATCGCACGTCAATACGTAACGTATTTTTATCTGCATGTAATAATCCGAAATGAAGAACGAAAATCAATGAGGCCATGCAATGTGTTCCGATATCGCATGGGATCTTTTTTATTTCAAAAAAAAAAAATGTATAAGAGAATCGGAGAAAAGTACGTAGGGGCTGGCTAATAGTAAACAGAGACGACTGAATGATTCGAGGATTGGATTATATTGACCATCGTTTGTTACGGTTCTTTTGTGTCAATTTTTACCTCTATACGGATTGAGAGGGAGAGCTCGAGAAGTTTGCGTTCCAGCTCATGTATTTTCTCCTTTTTTTTTTTTATTCTTGTTGTTGTTCTCTCTAAAGAAGAGGAAAAAAAAGAGTAGCTTTTATTTTTTTCTCTCTCTGTCTCTCTCTCCCCTCAGTGTGTATGACCGATGCATACAAGTCGCTTTATTCCACACACACACAACCAAACCTCCCCCCTTACTTTCTCATTCAGCCTCAACTGGCCATAAACCTTTTGCTTTCAGTTCCTCTCTCACTCTCTGTTTAATACCTTTTTCTTTTTTTTTTCTACTCTTTTCCTCCCGGCCATGAGGTTCTCATTGTGAACGGAGCATTGCACACATACACACAGATGTGTGTATTTATATATACACACACATACACACACAGCAAAGCTTCTTTCTCTGTGTCCCTGTATATAGTAACGTTCCCTTTTTTTTTATTATTGTTATTATTCCCGCCCTGTATAGATATGTGTGTCTCTTTTCTATTTCTTTTCCCTTTAAATCGCCATTGTGTGCACACCTTGGACGTAAATCCGCCTGTTTGAAACTTGGCTGCACATCTAGACACGAGTGTCTAGTAGTTAGCCTATGAAGACCCCCTTCCCCTTTAATGCCAGCGTTCTTATTTATAGCCCTGAAATGTATGAACGGTACAAAGGCTTAACAATAGGAGAAGAAAATAGGGGGAATACGACTGATGTAAAACTGTGATAAAAGAATTGATAGGCTTAATGTGAATCATTCTCGCATCGTTGAATTTTACGAGCCAGAATTTGGTCAGTCAATTCGTCCGAAATTCGATGCTCCAATAGTTTTGATTTGCTTTTTTGTTGGATCTCAAATTGAATTTTCTTGACATTTTTTTTTGTTTTTGTTTTGTTTTTGCTTCTCCTGCCATTAAAACGTTAGACAGAGAAGCCAAGTCATTAGCCTTTAAAGAAAGGGGGTGGATGACAAATATTTTGGTTGGGGAAAAAAAAAAAAATGAAGTTAAACACCTTTTTCTTTTTTGGCAATTTTTTTAATTTTCAGCCTTTTGTCAATGACACTTTACCACAAAACATTTGCAATTGGATCTCTCCTGAGAGTTTAGCAGAAATGGTCATTAGAAACCTATCTTCCCTTCTTTTTCGATTTAAAGCAATTGCATTCCCATTTTTTTCTTTTACAATTGCGATCGTCGTTGTTTGCAGCAACGAGATACCCCACCCGTACACAGGATGCTCATAAATACTAAATGCAGCTTGACCTGTTGTAAAAAAAAAAAAAAATAAAAAAAAAAATAAGAAATAAGTTTATCTTGGCTTTCTTCCATCGATTTGATGTATGGGACAAAAAATGGAGAAAGGTGGATTCTGGTTTGACCGCGGCTAATGGGCTTTTCTCCTCTATTCTTCTACTTCCATTCGCTTTTTTTTTTTTGAAAGCAAAAAAAAAAAAAAAAAAAAAATTTATTGATTAACAATCGAAACTCCTTTGGGTTTGTGTTCTTTATGTGCATGCCCAGTTGAATGAAGGGAGCGTCGAGGTGAGAGGTCATTGCCGCTGATGCCTTATTGTCCGTCTTTTTTTTTTCTTTTTAAACACCAATCTATTCCAAGAGAGAAGTCAATGGGGCTTTTTTTTTTTTTTTTTTTTTTTTTTTATTATTATTTCTTTTTTCTTCACTCAATGCCCCTTCAATGCGTGTACACAAAATCATAGAATATATATATATATACACACACAGAAGAAAGGGGGGGAGTCTATTCACGGCTCCAGTTTGTCTGGCAAAAACGACCCGGGTTTCTTCGTCTCTTCTTCCTATTCCCCAAAGAAAGAAAATATCAGGTACAACACAGAGAGAGACACATTTACAATGGGACCGAGTGTTCAGGGGGCCAGCAGCAACAGGAGCTATGCCTCAGTTGACATGTAAGGGACGGGAGAGTAAGGGGATTGGAAGGGACGTGATAGTAAGTTAAGTAATAAGGACTGGCCAAAATGTATGGGAGTTGGTTACAATTCAGCCGTGTAGTGTGCGCTTCATTGAAGCCGTTTCCAGGGTGAATGTGAGTTCTCCCCTTTGGCCGGCCCGTCTCATTCTACTCGCACTGTCGCTCAGTGAAAAACCGCGCCCTTGTCCTGTTCAGGAGACACGTACAATCACATTAGAGAAAGCCAAAAAAAAAAAAAAAAAAAAAAAAAAAAAGAGAGAAATAAACAACGATCTATACTTGCTGTTCTCACTACGACACTACGACCTTTTGCTAGTGAAAACCTTTGATTTTCTCTCATTGGGATAGCAGTTGTGCAATAAAATATCTCATTTTTTTTTTTTTTTAATTCATTCTTCTTCCATTTCTGTGAATGAGGAATCTGTCCAGTTCACTGGACAACCTCTACCTGTAGATAACATTTCACTATTTGTTCCCTATTTTGATTGTCCGTCGGCTCCACCTATCTTGTCCAGTGGTATACACGTCCATTATTGTTTAGCGTGAGATATCCGGCCAGTGTCTGATACGCGTATACCACGACCTTTTTTTTTTTTTTTCTCTTTTTTCGTGAATGGGTGTATCCACCCACTCAAAATCCAGTCGGATGTAATGCGCAGTGCACATCCTAGAATATTTATACATAGCCATGTTAAATAGAGATAGCTTGTAAGCTGCTTTTCAGACCGCAAAATGTTTGCCCTCCTTTATATATATATATATATATATATATATATATTTTAAATTCCTCGTTTTGTGCATCGCTCTTTGAACTGGCCATTGAGCCTCGTCTGCTATCAGAAATGCCATTATCAACCGATCAATAAGAACGTTACAAATGCAATAGAAAACTCGATGCAATGTACTTTAAAAAAAAAAAAAAAAAAAAAAAAAAAAAACGCAATAACTATGCGCAATGAATGATGTTGAATGCGGGGAAGGGCTGTTTGAATTTGGGAACTCTTTTTGCACGGAGACTGTTTAGGTTGGATATCCCGAAGTTGATCTTGTCTTATAAAATGAAGGAAAAAAAGGTCGGGCTGTTTTCTTCAATGTTGTCTGTCGTTCTTTTCCTTTCGTCTCGTTCGAAAAAAAAAAAAAAAAAAAGAAAAGAAGACGCTGTCAAATGCAAATGCTGTACGTTCGAGGAAGAAGAGTCTTGCACTCGGTATTATCTCTTATCTTCTTTCTTTCCTTCCAATCGGCTGTTGTTGTCGTCTTCTTCGACGTCTGTATAGATTGAAAAGAAGTGGAGCGTATGCTTTTGTGTCCGTCGATCTCTGCTCCTATCGTCTTCTTCTTTTTTTTTTTTTTTTTCTTCTTTGGTATACAACACAGACAGCCTCAAACATCACAATTCACACGTGTCGCATGCGTGTCTGTGCCGTACCGAGAATTGATTGATTTCAGCGCGCGTGTACATTCAAAACGCGGTTCCTTCTCTTTTTTCCCCTCCGATTCGAGATGATGAGATCTCTTATGCCAGAGGATTTCATATATTTAGATGGGTGTGTATGTATTGCTGATATGTCGGTTGGGAAACTTGAGCTGCCTTCCTATTTAAAGAAAAAAAGAAAAAAAAAGAGTTGTAAGCATGAACGTTCGGGCTGTTTTGGAATCCATCACATCGTTTGAATGGAGCGTGATTGAAGCCCTTCAACGTGACGAAGGGCATAGCGCATAGGCCCTATACTTGTTCTCAAATAGGGGTCTCCGCTTTTGCAGTTCACCAGTTGAAACTGCGGGTATTTATCGTTTGAAACGTCAAGAATTTTGTATGTGCGTCTTCAGCAGACGATTTTGCGTACCTTGTAACCTTTAATGAGCCTTCCGCGGTCATGGGGGACGATGTTAGTTTGCACGTGAAAGTTCATTTGTGTCTTTCGAAAAGAATGAGAGCGATGCAGTCGACGTTGGAATGCAGGGCGGTTGTTGTGCAATACAATTGCGGACTGCCTAATTGAAAAAAGAAGAAAAAAAAGGCCACGCCTGTCAGCTAGTGGTTTTTCTAGTATTCGATTTCGAATATTTTTTTTTCTTTTTCTTTTTTTTTTTCTTTTGTTGTGCAAATGACGGGAGACTCCCAAAGACGCGTTTCAATCATTTCCCACTGAGGAGGTACGCGCACGAGCCAAACGTGAATGTAACGCGTAATCTCCACCATCTTGAACTGACTTTGAAAAAAATAGAAAAATTCTTAAAAACGAAACGAAATCTCACGAACGAACGTGACAAGAAATCCCGGATTACGTTGTAGCGAATGATTAAAGAGAGGTTCTATTGGATTAACCTATCCCTTCCTATTCCAGTTGATTCTTTCCTCCCACCCCCCCCCCCCCCCCCCCATCATTTGAATTTTTTCCTTTTCTTTTTTAACTTGTAGCGCTTTCCTTTTTCTTCTCGTAATCTAAGAACGATTGATGATGGGAAATGTAGGGCCGCCACGCTCGTCGACTTCTGCCGCTTCTGTTTGAATTCGATGAGAACGAGATGACTCGGCATATTAATCGTTGTCGGGATGATGTTGACGCTTCGCTTTCCTGCTGCTGTCTCATTCCGACGATAGGCCCCAACAACACCGGGGCCCCACGGCCTAATGATGGAGGCTTGTTGTTGTTGTTGTCGTCGTCGTCAGTCCCCTATTTTTTTTTTTTTTTATTTATTTTTTTTTTTTTTCGTATGTGAGGAAAGGCCTCATGCCGGGATTGTGTCCGTCCGAGAATGCATTGAACTGGATAGACTCTGTAACGCGCCCATCATCAAGCAGAATGAAAACGGACACCCTGGTTGCCTTTGAATTTGGAAGGGATGGATGAAAGTCAGGGTGGGCGAGAGACCATCGACGTCGTATAACCAGAGGATTGTTATTTATGCCATGTGTGTGTGTGTGTGTGTGTGTGTGGTGTGTGGGTGACACACACACACGCACATACGCTTTTTTAGAGCTTTTGAAATCGACACGATCGGCTCGCACACACATCGGCTTGTTTCTTCTCCTTTTCATTCCGATTCCTATTGTATCGATGCGAAAAAATTCTTCTCTCCTATTTCCCCCTGTCGTCTACAACATTTTTTTTCTCACACACACACACACACACACACGCGCGCAAGCGGAGCAGAACAAGAGGATAACAAAAGATACTGTCATTGCACGTATAACCTTCGCTGTATCGTTCTCTCACCTTATCGTTAGTTATTATTATTATTATTTTTTTTTTTTTTATATTTATTTGCGTCAGCTATACACAGTCTCACTCTGCGCGGCCATTGTTACGCGCAGGCTACACATTCCCTCCTTCGTGGCATTTTCTTTTTTTTTTTTTTTTTTTGGCCCATTCAACCTTTTGTAATATTGGCAAAGCCATTTAAATTCTATTGGCAATGTTTGACGTATAAATCAAAATGAAGCATCGATTCCCCCCCCTCTTCGCATTTTTATCAATCCAATTTTTGGGGAGGATTGGGATCGAAGAATCAGGTTGCCTCGTAATCGACATGTTTAATTGGACATATCATTTTTTTTTTTTAAAAGCTTTTTAATGTTGATTATCATTTGCCGATAACTAACGTTTTGTGTGTTTTTTCTTTTGAATGTTTCAGGTTCTTCGAGAGGGACGGGATCAACAGCGACGTAAAAGGTAGGACAAATTCCCGCTTTGTATTTCTTAGTTCTTTGCCGAGGATCTCTCCTCATGATGTGACGCAATCGAGCGGGGAAGAAGAGCTTTAGTTTTGATTCATACGAGGTTGGGCGCACATTCGATTCTTTTGAATGGTGAACAAGTTCTCTATTGCGCATCGGTCTCTGTTTGTCCTCTTTCCGTTTTGCGCCGACCCTCCCCTGTTTCCGATCGATGGGAAAATGTTGTCGGCAGTGCAGCTGAACAACACAGATCGAATGGCAATCTATACACACGCACACCGATTGTGCTACACACAACATAGTCGTGCGCATTTTCATTCTTGACCGAAGGAGGATGAACGAGTCGGAACAAACACATGTGCTCCCGGACAATCTATTCATGGCTGATGTTATTGGGGAGGAAGAGAAGGGAAGGGGGGAGGGATGGTGACTACCCACATCTCTGGCAGAGTTCTCATTTGAAAGTAGCGCGGACTGAACGAACGAGCCGAACATCCGCTCACGTTCATCCTCCCACCTGTTTTTTTCGTTGATGCCCTCCCCCAATTCGAATAGGAGGATTACATCAAAAGCTTTTTGCCTGGACATCATTTGATGAATAGGAAGGAATCGTAGCGTTGCGATCGCTCTTCCGCTTGCTTTTCTTTTTCCTTTTTTTGTTTTGGTGGGGAATTCAAATCCCCACTGCACGTGCTGGACGCACTACCTTTAAATCCTTTTCCTTTTTTTTTTTTTTTTTTGAATCATTCCATCCAGGTGATGGGCAGTTTCAAAGTTTTCTTTTTTTTTTTATTTTGTCTTGCACAGAGTCTCTTTTGAATTTTCAAAAAAATAATGTCTTTTTTTTTTTTTTTTTTTCCTCACCGTTGTGAAAATGCACGTACGGTCCGTGGTGTTCTTCTTGTGCTTGTCGATTTGTCGGCACCATTGTATTTGAGCAGAGCCTATCGCAGGGCGTGATTGACGTACGCAAATCCTCTTGACTTCGAGACTGGCATCTCCGCCTTTTCTTTTTTCTTTTTTTCCCTCATTTTTTTCTTTATCATCTTCGTATGTGATTTTCTCGCAGCATCACTGCGAAAAAGGGCGGAGGACAAGGAGGAGATATATCCCCCTAGATAGGCATTTTGTGTGTGTGTTAATCTAGTCAAAAAGGACAATCGAATTTTTTTTTTTACCTTTTCCTCTTGTACTGCCTTTTGGAAACATCTTAAAACGCAGATTTAAAAAAAAAAAAAAAGAAAAACGTGTTTTTCTTTGAAGAGAATAGCAGAAGTGAGTAAAGGCTTTTTTTTTTTTTACTGCGTTCTCTCTTCTTCCTTTTCTCTTTGACAACAAAAGCCAAAGTGGTGAACAGAGGGGTGAAAAGAGTTCCAAGGCAAGGCAACCCGGTTTGATGGTAGACGGCTTGACGACGAAGAGACGGAATCCTCAGGTGTGTGTGTGTGTGTGTGCTGATTTCTATCTTCATCTTGGTTGCCAATGGGAACAGGACTGAATGGCTTTTGGTTAAGATTTTTGTTTTTTCGAACTGACTGAACAAGAAAAAAAAAAAAAAAAAAAAAAAAAAAAGTAGTGAGCAAAACGCAAATGCGCATTTCCCACGGCCCACAGGTTCCTTTTGATGGCGGTCATTTGATAAAAACGCCCAAACTAATAGAGACAAATACGTTGTTGTCGTTCCAAGTAAAAATAATGTTTAAAAAAATAATAATAAATTTTGTTTGAATTCATTGCGACATGTGAGGTTATTTATACCTTATAGTCCTATCTCGCAGCACACAAGCAGGGGCGGGGGGCTTGACCGGAACCAAAGGGCCTCTCTCTCTCTCTCTCTCTCTCTCTCTTTGCTACCTATATAAAAGAAGCGTATCATTAGACAGACTTCTTATGCCTTGCACACAAAACACATACGTATAATACCGGTGTAGCGTATATATATATATATATATATATATATATGTATATACTGGCCCATCCACTGACAAATCCTCGTTTCACAGGTGTGTGTGTGCCTCGGTGGCGGTGGGTTTCTTTTCGTTTCTCTTGTGTTCGACCGAGTGGGGGCGTCCCCTACTGAGTTTGGCGCTTTGTTGATCTCAGAAGCTGCTGTGTGTATTGCTATCAAATAAACTTTTTTTTTTTTTTTTTTTTTTTTTTTTTTTTTTTGGGGGGGGGGGAGGGAGGAAAGGAGGAGAGAAATAAATAGAATAGCGACCTCTGCCCAGGTGGTGGTGGTGGTGGTGGTGCTCTTTCCAGTTCTCTTCTGATGCGCACCATCGTCCAGCATCAGTTGTTTGTGTCGTCTGTCTTTTCTTTTCTTTTCTTTTCTTTCTTTTTTTTTATATATATTTTTCTTTTCTATACGAGAACCGTAGAGCGATAATGGCGCATCGTCCATCGTTTCTTTCTTTCTTAAATGACAATTTTTATCGGTGAGAAGAGAGAGACCCCCCTATAAGACGAGCCACAGCCGGAAGGATGCGTTTGCATTGTAACTGACAATGACGACTTTTGTGTGTGTGTGTGTGTGTGTGTGTGTTCCGTCTTCTTATTATTTTTTTTTTTAAGGGAAAAAAAAATGCTGGACATTTTTTTTTTCTTCTCCAGTATTTTTTTTTTTTTTTTTTAGATCCCGTGTTTCAGCCCCCATCGTTTTATTTCTTTTCGTCTTTTATCGAAATCCATTCTAGCTAGTTTGTGTGTGTGTGTGTGTGTCTCCTCCTATTGTTGGCTACGCGATGGCTAAGTGCCGAGTCAGCTTCTCTTTTTTTTTTTTTTTTTTTTTTAGTTCTTTAGTTTTTTTTTTTTTTTTGTTGTGCATTTCATATCCACCCATGATGAATGTCGTCCAAGAGTTTAGTAAAGGAAGAGAAAAAAGCGACGAATATTTTTTTTTTTTTTTCTTTTCTATTGATATGAACTTCAACCAGCAACTGATGGCCATTTCTTTACACTTATTGTTGAACCGGATCGAATCCATCTCTTTATGAATTCCTCTGTTTTTCTTCTTTTTTTTTCTTTTTTTTTTCTTTTTTATTCGTAAACGCAGAGCAAAAGAAATTCTCTGCTTTTATTTTTGAATTTTAGACATTTCCTCTGTTGTTGTGGTTCTGTTTGTGGGTGTCTCGTGTGTCCACCGTTTTGGGTGGTGCCCATTCTTTAGTCAATTTTTATTCAACCGAAAACTTGTCACGATTCAACGACTCCGCTTTTACTTTACTTTTTTTTTTTTTTTTCTTTTTTTTTTTTTCATCAATTGATGTAAACATTCCGCACATCATAATGGAAACTTTTGCGCTGTAATCGCGGGCGTATCGTATCGTTTAATTCGATTTACATTTCCGTAAAACCGGAATCCTATCATTTTGGGCCGAATGAGAGGCAACGCACGTGCCAGCCCACCATTTTTTTTTTTTTTTTTTTTTTTTTTTTTTTTTGAAGAACGCAACTTCCTAGCCATGAAACGTTCGTTTATATTTGAAATCACGCTGCGCTCAGCTCTGCCTTTTTTTTTTTTTTCGTGATCTGGAGCAGCTTTTGTTTTGTTTGGAAATTTTTTTTTTTTGCAATGATTGTTAGGCACTTGTTTCTTATGCGTGTCTTATTTTTTTGTTTAACTGCTTAAAATATCATTCTTGTATTATTATACAGACGTTTATCTTCCCGAAAAAGAAGAAAAAAAAATCACTGATAATTTTCAATTCTATTCTTAACCATTTTTTTTTCTTTTTCCTCTTCTTTTTTTTTTTTTTCGTCTCTTTTTACGTGACCATAGCGGTGGATCCTTTGCTATGCTAATCACCACGTCTTTTTTAGAACCCCTTTCTCCATGTCCAATCCCGTCTTTGCTTGTTGTTTGGGCTGTTGCCCTGTTACAAAACCCCGTGAGCGCAATTTTCTTTAACATATTTTTTTTTTTTTTTTTTTCTGACGGCCATTCGGACTGCAGGAAAAAAAAGAAAAGAAAAGAAAAAGAATTTATTTATTTTTTGTTTGTTGAGAAGAGCCGGCTGCTCGGTCGTGACAACACGCGCATCCCCCCCCCCCCCCCTTTAAAATCCTTTTGTACGTTTTTTTTTTTTTTTTTTTTAAACGTATCCTTTCTTCCAACGAGGAGTATATCGCGACTCGAAGACATTCGGTGATCGACTGAGCGGCGTGTTGTAACGGCGTATAATTTGATGTTTTTGCTCGTTGCGTAGGCTAAAAGGCAATAGCCAAAAGAAGAGAACAGAAGAGCCGTAGTAAAAAGAGAAGAAAAAAAAAAAAAAAATAACGATAGGATATAGGATGAAGAAGGGCTTCACAAAAGGCTGGTTTTTGTGTGTAAATCATGGTGTGTGCAACATTGTGACCCGACGCGTCGCAGCCATTCAGGAAAAAGAAGAAGAAAGACTCTTGAAGTGTCACCTGTGTGTGTGTGTGTGTGTGTGTGCTGCGAGAGGCTTCGAGGTTCGGGCACAGCAGCGACATAAAACTTGAATAGGTTAGGCTGATTGGGGGGAGGAAACAAGAACCCCAACCACCTCTTTAAGTGGATGAATAGATACGGAGGTCTATAGGCAGCAGAGAATGGCATGCATGGAGAAGACTGGACACAACTACAAGAGAAGAAGAAGAAAAAAAAAAAAAAAAAAGGAGAGACTGCACTTCCGGCCGTAAATGATGGTGTGTCCCCTCTGTTGAAGAAAAGAAAAGGTGGAGAGGACCTTTTTCTCGTTTTTTTTTTTTCTTCTTCTTCATCTTCCCTATATCTTTTTTATTGTTATTATTATTTCAGCTGAGGGGGTGGAATATAGGGAGAAGAAGAAGGAAAAAAAAAAAAAAAGAAGCTAGGCGACAAGCAGTCTGTCAGGTGAACCGCTCCTTTTTCTTTTTTTTTTATTCTTCTTTTCCCTTACCTTTGCAGCATTCCAGGTAGGGTACAGACAAATCCTGGAGAAAACCCCCCTGTTTTTTTATTCTTTCTTTTATAGTACGCGCATTCTAGTATGTGCTTATACAGTGACACAGTAACTCTGTCCCAGTAGTATAGCCTTCTTCTCAATTGGATTCTCAAAAAAAAAAAAAAAAAAAAAAAAGGAAAGCCCCATGCACACCCTAAAAGCGCGTTGGAGAAGAAAAAAAGCTCGTAGGAACAAATACCACCCCTCCCTTGACACCGTATCCATAAAGGTCGATTCTCTTTTTTTTTTTTTTCTTCTTCTTCTTGAATGTCCAGCGTTCAACCAGCCAAAAAAAGAAGTGGAGGAAATTACCGTCTGCTTGAGATTGTACACATTCCAAACGGCAGGTTGACCTTTGTGACCTGATAGATGGGAGCAGACCATCAAATCAAAAAAAAAAATAATAAATAAATAAATAACACACAAAAAAATGCGAGCGAATGTTATAACCGCCCATTAGTTTTTCCTTCGATTTCAAATGAAAAATGGGGTTGCATTTTTTTTTTTTTTTTTTTTTTTTTTCTGGGTGTGTAGGTGGACGCATTCTAGCGCAGGGCGGCGGCGATCGGATGGCCAACCGCATCTCTAAGGAATCTCGTTTGTGTACCTTGTAAAAGAAACGTTTTGTGATCCCCATCTTTTCATGGCGTATCGATTATATCCGAAGAAAGAAAGAAAGAAACCGATCATGTTTTTTTTTTTTTTTTTTTTTTTCTCCTTCATTCCTCTCTTCTTCTTCTTCTTCTTTTTTTTTTATGATTATAGCTTCAGAAGAGAGCCAAACGAGACACCACGTGAAGTAGAGTGAAAGAGATACGATCGGAAAGATGTGATCGCGATTGGACAGTGACATCATATATCCAATGGTGTCGGTGTCGAACACGAACCACCATCACACACACACACACACACACACACCGTGTGATTTTTTTTTTTTTTTTTTCATTCTTTATACCTCCCCCATTTTCTTTTTTGGAAACTTGGTGCGCAAGTGCGTGTCTTGCCTTGGTGGCAACACATAAGATATGAGACTTCCCGAGGTGTTTCACGTGACATTGCGCCCAACCCGAACACACCGCCCGGACTAATGGGATTCCCGCTGAGGCAAGGAAAAAGAGTCTCTTCGGGATAAGAAAAAAAAAAGAAAGAAAAAAGCTTTAAAAGAACAAGATGGAAAAAGAAGAAGAAAAAAATAAAATGAAAACGAATAGGGAATCATTTGACAGCATCTTGGGGGGTAAAAGACGCGCGCGCGTTTAGCCTCTTTGCGCTGGAGCCTTGATGTGCGCAAAGAGCTTTGATATATATATATTTTTTTTTTCTCTTTTATTCTTTTCTTTTTTTTTTTTCCAAACTCAAAAGAAAGAAAAAAAGAGAATAGAAAAGAGTAAAAAAAAGAGACAACTGTAGAGAACAAGATCCAATGAGCTGATACATTGTTTCTCTGATAATAAGCTTTCGGATGATGCTATTAAAGTTTTTTTGCTACAATGCATGATAAAAAGACTATTGAATCTTTTTGATGTTGTAAAGAAAAGAAAAGGGAAAAAAAAAAAAATAGATGAAAAGCCAGCGCACGTCATTGTCAGTTGGACAACAAAACCCAATTGGAAGGAGGAGGCAATCACCTCGAGTCGGGTCTTTATAGAATCATACGTGTATCTCCGAAGGGAAACGCCATTTTTTTTGCTTTTTACCTTTTCTGTCTATGGACCAAGGGCGGGGGGGGTGGGGGGGGGTTGAATTCCTTGTGATTCATAGAGCAGTAACTCCTCCCGTTTGAAATTGTAAGTCTCGATATAGAAAAGACAAAAAACAGTTGGTGGTATTTCTTTTTTTTTTTTTTTTAGTTCTTCTTCTCTCATCCGGTCCCCCCCCTTTTTTTTTTTCGTTCT
Source organism: Daphnia carinata (assembly GCF_022539665.2). Taxonomy (NCBI): domain Eukaryota; kingdom Metazoa; phylum Arthropoda; class Branchiopoda; order Diplostraca; family Daphniidae; genus Daphnia; species Daphnia carinata. The sequence goes on from NC_081337.1 coordinate 8,580,362, forward strand.
TGGATAGACCGGCTCTCACCTGAGAGACTTCCTGCCCCCCCCCCCCCCCCCCCCACAAAAGAGATAGACAACTGGGCATGTAGTGGAGGTCGTACGCGCCAAAGACACAAGGACGCAAAACAAGACAAATGTCGCATTTTCCGAAAGAATGGGAAGGTGTCAGGGCCCGCCTGCCGAGTCCAGCCCAAACCACTTTGCCAAACGGACTTTTGGGGGCCATTGTTCCTACCTTTTATCCTTAGATCCCTCTTTCTTTCTCTCTACCCTCCCCTCTCCCACCCCCCTTTTTTTTTTGTTCCATTCTCGGCTGCTGGACCCATCTTCGTTTTAACGCACAACACCTGATACAGCCTCAACATTAGAGGGAGGAGGGCTAAAGATGTGCCCACCTCTCCCACCTGTGTAGGTTTCTCCTCCTACTCCGCCAAAGTCCTTTTTTTTTTTTTTTGTGGGTCCCTTATATTTTTTGGTTGACTCTATTGTAAACGATGCACTTTACCTATAGAGGATTTTTTTCTTTTTCTCTCTTTTGCTCTGTTGAATTTTTTTTTTTCTTTCGCCTTCTGACCGCATATTGTAAAAAGGCCGGATGTTGAGTAATAGCTTTTGGCAAGACACGAGAAACGCCAATAGTGGCTGATGTGACGCGTCAGGTAGTTGAGGCAACAAATGTCACATTGTCAATCCGTCTCGAACACAACGCTAAAGAATGTCGGCTATGGCATGCCGATGAAATATACTCCCCCCCCCTTTCCCTTTTCATTTTTTTTTTTTTTTGTTCTTCCTCCTCCTCCTCCTCCCTGCCCATGTTTCAGCTGCACGTCGGCTTGTGAACTCGTCAAGACGTGTATAAACTATTCACACGTGTCAAAACAATCCAATCAGCCTCGAAAGCCTATTAGCTGTCAAGTCGTCCCTTTCTCGAATTGAAAACAATATCAGATAAAAAAAGTATTGTACAAAACGCACATTGTCTTTAATACGTCATTTACATACCGTTGGGGTAGACGTGAAAGAAATAAGCCTCTTGTCATTTTCTCATCTGCCTTTTTTTTTTTTTTTTATGAAATAGGCGGACAGAAATCACGGATTCGATCCGTCTATGTTTTTTTGTTTTTTTTCTGAAGCTCAAAATCAAATAAAAAAAGAAACACGGATAGGGAAACATGTGAGTGGTGGGTTGGAGTAGAGGCGGATAATGTGTTGCTGTTGTTGTTGTGTTGTTGTTTGAATTCATGTTTGTGTAATGGGACGTGTGTCACGCCGAGGGAGAAAAAAAAAAAAAGAAACCCGGCAGTGTTTTTTCTCCTTTCTTTGATGATATCCTCAGAAGTGGAGTGGAGCATCTCCTTTGCCACCCCTGCGAAGCCACATCTTGCGCATAATTTAAGTCAGCGTGTTATCCTCGACAAACTCGCTAAGTAACCATTTTTCGAATCACTCTCTCCGCTTGTATAGAAATGAAGGGGGAGGGGGGGGGGGGGATGAAGCCAGAAAAGACAAGAGTTTTTCTTGTTGTTTGAATAACATTTCGGATAGAAGAATCCCCCGTCGTTAGCGCGTCTGATCTCAAAGCTAAGAGGTGGTGATCGATGGACGATTAAACGCCTTTTTCCTTCGTTTTCCATTTTTTTTTTTTTTTTTTTCCGTTTTGTATATTTTTTCTTGTTTTAAGGAAGTAAAAAGAAAACACGCGTGAAACTTGTCAGGGATGCAACATGAGCGCATAGTCGTATTTGTATCCTGAGGTTGACTGTGTTAAAAAAGAAAAAAAAAAAAGAAAAAAAAAAAACGAATGCAACTCTCTGTCTGTGCGTGTGTCCATAAGATATGCATAATTAACGCGACTGCCGCCGTCGGTTTCCTCTTACGCTTTTATTTTTGCATACGAAATTGACAGAAACGAACGCGGGGACGATCGCAGCGGTGCGTCCCTCTTGTTTTTCCCTTTGGCGACTGAAGAAGAGAAGGAGAGAGACACGTAGAGAGTGAGAGAGAAACAAGAAAATGTCGAGAGAAAAAAAACAAAAAAAAAAAAAAAAAAGAATAATTTAGTAAGTCTTAAGCGAGAACATAAGCGCCACCTACGGCGCTGTAAGCGGTTGACCGACGACTCTCGCGTTCGCGACGGGACAAAAAAAAAAAAAAGAGAGCCCCTTTCGTAATAGGGAGAGCTGTGGGACCTTCATCATCAAACATCCAAGTTTGTTTCAAAAAAAAAAAAGAAAAAAGAAATTATCGATATTCACCGCAAAAGGGCCGAGGTGCTAATTATTCACGGGGCGTCCTCAACCTCTCTTTTTGGTCTTTTTTTTTTTTTTTCCCAGCAGCCATCGTCCCTGGTAGAGAAACAACGTCGTCAATAGAAAAGAAAACTGTTTGAAAATGAAAGAATAAAAAATGCGAGAAGGAGGTTGAAGGGGGTCGTGAGAAGAACGACGAGAATGCAACCGACTTCATTGGCACGTTTTTTTTTTTTTTTTTTTTTTTAGACCAGCGCTTACATACACACACACAACGTCTACCACAAATTTTTAGGGGGCCCTCCCTCCAGTGAAATACATTCTTTTTCGGAGGACTCTGGTGCTCCGATCCTCTTCTTTTCTCACTGTAATAACACCTCTCTTGTTGCTTCCTATCTATCGAGCGTGCCGTGGAAAACCTTTTCTTTTCTTTTTTTTCTTTTTTTTTCTATGTTAAGTGTGAGTGTATCTCTCTCTTTCTCTCTCTCATTCTCCTCTTATAACTTGACAATGCTTGTTTATCCACCACACACTAGTTCATTTCCCTTTTTTTTCTTTTTTCTTACCTGACGTCAATGACGCGTGTCATTTTCTTTTTTTTTCGTTTAGGGAGGGATTTCTCCTCCTATTCTTTTCTATCGTTGGCTTTTATTTCTGGTTTCAAAATAATAAGAAAGAAAAGAAAGAAAAAAAAGGGCAACGGTGACTTCAACGCCCGTGTTCCATCAGAGCGGTTCTCTCTGTTTCTACGTCAATCAAATATGTAGATTCAAAGAGAGAGAGAAGAGGGAAAATCAGCTTGACAGCTGATTTGAAAGCTCTCTCTGTTGTTTTTTTTTTTTTGTTTTTTTTTTTTTTGCTTTTTGATTTCCACTTTTCTTTTTCTTTTTCTTTTTGTACGTGTGGGGAGACGTAGTACGCACACGTGAATCAGATGGTGTAGAGCTTGTTTGTTGGTGGGCCCCTTCGTTGTTTCTCACACACACACACAGCACTGACAAGATCACTCTGCGAAGGAAATGAAACGGACGACCGGTGTCTGATTGAAACGATTTCAGTTGTTTCGTCCACCACTACAACTGACGTTGACTATTTGAGATTTATTTTTTGTTTTTTTTTGTTTTTTTTTTTTTGTTTGTTACACAGCTGGCCTCGGACGTGGCCAACTCATACATATTGTTTCCTCTGATTGCATTTTTTTTTGTTTTTTTTCTTGTTTGAATTTTTCGTTTTTCTTGTTTGCGCGAAGTCGTTTTTTTTTTTTCCTCCATCGTTTTTTGTTTCGACGTGTCAAATCGTGCGCGAAGACGTGCCTAAATACGGGTAGATTGTACGCGCTTGAATTCTACGCTTTTACAATGAAGCGCAGTTACAAACGTGTGACAAATTGATTGGGCAAACAAACAAAAAAACAAATGGGTTTTATTTTTTAAATTTCATTTCGACTTACCTTTTTTTCTTTCTTTTATTATTGACAATAAAAGTCGTATTTCGTTTTTTTTTGGGGGGGGGGGTTTGGTTGGTTGGACCTTTTTATTTTCTTTTGGCCTTTGTGCGAGGGTGTCGCTAACAAAAAAAAAAAAAAAAAGAAGGCCTAATTGATTGGGCAATATTCATTGACCGCTGGTTTGATTTGTATCTCTCTTTTTTTTTTTTTTTTTTCCTTCCTCCTCTCCTTCGTCTTCATTTTCTCCCACTTTTACAGCTGACGTTGTGTATAACAGCCGGATTAGATACGAACGTTATATACAACTGGCCATAACTACAAGTGTCTGTATCGGACATGTGTTCTTGCTTCTCTCCAATTGGAAACGAAGAAGAATATAAAGGGAAAAGGTGTTTTTTTTTTTTTTTTTTTTTTTTTTTTTTTTTTTTTTCATATTCGTCTCATTTTTGTATTTTTGTTTTCTTCTTTTTTTGAAAAGTCGTTTCCCCCCCATTTACGACCCGTCATCTTATTGAGTTTCACCTTTTGGTAGTCCCAACACACACGCCACCATATCGAGGTGAGCAGAGCTATAGTGATTTTTTTTTTTGTGTGTGTGTGTGCGCGTTGTGTTGTGTTGTTGTTGTTGTTGTGTGTGTCTGTCTTGTTGTTGAGAACTTCTTTGGTTATTCTCTCCTCTTTTCGTAGTGATGGTTAGTGGTGATGGTTTGTCCTCGGCACTAAAAGCCCACAGGGTCAAACAAAAGCCATCACAATAAGACCATTTTCTTTTTCTTTTTTTCTTGAATTTTTTTTTTTTTTTTTTTTTGGCTATTATGTTGTGCGGAATGAACACGTCACGTCTTTGGCTCGATTTTTTTTTTTTTTTTTTTGCCCCCTCTAGGTCCTTTTAGTTTTGTACTCTTTTTTTTTTTTTTTTTTTTTAATGCTCCTATTCGCAGACCTCCATTAAAGGTTCTGTTTGCCATCGCCTTTCGGACACACAATTTTTTGTGTGGTACGAACAACAAACCAACAATGGATGCGCTTCTTCCGCCCGTGTATCTGTCGTCTATCGATTCATTTTTTTTTTTTTTTTTTTTTTTTTCAACCACTTTTTTTGTCTGATCTCTTATAGCCTGGCATCATCTTGACGAATTCTTTTCGTTCAGTGTCCTGCACAAGAGACGATTAAAAACAATTCGAGGATGACAGTTAAACAATAGAGGTTCCCTTTTTTTTTTTTTTTTTTTATGGGCTCCTTTCTCTTGATGTTATTATCATTCGCCAGTTAACGTGTAGACACAAAGTTAAGAAAGGAGACAGCGTAACGTTGAACGAGAATTATCAAAAGGGGAACTCGGATAATGGTCTCGCATTATTCCGCACTTGTTTCTCTCTCTCTCTCTCTCTCTGTCTCGAGTGTCGCTAAGAACAACAACAGTTTGCAATACAAAAGCCAACGACAAGTAAAACGCAACCAAAAATAGCCGAGGCGTTGGCGTGTATAGATTTTCTAGTAAAAACAAAAAAAAAAAAGAAAAAAAAAAAAAAAAAATGGCTTTATATTTTTTGTTTTTATTATTATTTCTTTTTTTTTTTTTTTTTTTTCTCGTTTGCGGGAAGCGGATTATTCCGGCTGGGAAACTATCGTTGCATCTCCCCCTTGTCTTTCCCTTTGGGCCATTGAAACTTGTCAAGCTTTATGTTCCACTATTCTCGTTTACATAAAAGAGTGGCCTTAAAAAAAAAAAAAAAAAAAAAAAAAAAAACAAAAAAAAAAAAAAAAAAAAAAAAAAAAAAAAACGGAGAGGGGGTTCCCTGTTGATTGAAGAGAAATCTCGTTACAAGTTTGGCTTCTTTTTTTTTTCCCGAAATTTTTTTTCTTTCTTGTTTTATCTTGTTGTTGTTTGCTGTGAATGAAAAGGTTCACCGAGATCGCGGTGTTCTATTCTATTTTATTTTTCGTCTTTATGTATGGACGACGTTATTGTGTTGACATATTGAGAAACAAAAACCTTGCCTGCACAATGAAGATTTAAAAAAAAAAAAACAAAAAAAAAAAAAAAGCCTTTTGAAAATTTTGTAATGTACCCAGTCACTTGATGTCTGCTGGGCTGGTCAGAAACAATGTGCCTCTTTGACTGGAACCAAAAGTGGAACCTTTTTTTTTTTTTTTTTTTTTTTTTAAATTTTTGTTTCAATTTTTAATTTCGTTGTTTTTCTTTTCGCTTTTTTTTTTTTTTGGAAAGAAAAAACAAAACAAAAGGTGGGAGGAAGGTGTTTTGTTTTCACTTCTTTATATTTTTGCTTGGCCTCTTTAGACCTTGGCTTATTCTTCCAAGCCCATTTGCTTTTGACTACGACGTACCACTTGTGTAGGAGATTAGAAGCTGGAACAAGAACAACGAGAAGACCAACTGGGGGGATACAAGGGCTCGGCTTTCGAATTTGAAGAAAGAATTCATCAAAAGGTGCGCAAAAGAGATGAAAAGGGGGGGGGGGAAGGCCAATCGGAGGACCAACAGCATCCCAAAATCTATGGGTCCAGCTTTTTGTATTTTTTTTTTTTTTTTGCCCCCTCAAAGTACTGGGCTGTGCGAATGTCTTATTACCTTCCATCTTTGATTTGAAGAAGAAAACCTCCTGGATATTCCCCCCCCCCCCCTTGCAAAAAAAAAAAAAAAAAAAAAAAATGAAATAGTTGTGGTCCAGGTGTCTTCCGCGACCGACGAAGAATAGCCCAAAGAAGAATAGAAAAATGCCTCTTTAAGCGATTCGGTTTGTCCATCCTACTCCTTTTCTTTTCTTTTTTTTTTCGCCCCTTTCTTTCTTCGTTTCTTATAGTATTCCAACCTTTTTTTATTCTTTTCTCAACAAGCTTTTAGGCTCTGTACTCGCGACGTGTGTATATTTTATACTAAAAGAAAAAAAAAAAAAGGGGGGGGGGGGAGGACCCACCCCGCGATCTTCTTTTGTTGACCATAAACGGGTTGACAGGCCGGTCAAGGGAGCCCATTCTCCTCCGTGTGAAGCTAAAGTCGAAGCCGCTTCTGAAAATTTAACACACACACACACACACACACACATACACACAAAAAAAAAAAAACACATTTGAAAAAAATACGTAGGGAACAAGAAATTCACTTCCAGTTGATGGCTCTCCTCGACGTATTTGTCCTGGACAATTCGGTTGCTGGAAAAAATAATTGAGGGAGTTCTTTCGCACGTATGCCAAACACATTTTCGGTGTCTTTCATACCGGCCATCGCCCAACCTAAAGGTTAAAAAAAAAAAAAAAAAAAAAAAAAAAAAAAAAGACGATTTCTGATGGGTTTGATCGTTGCTGGGTTTTCACTTAGGATGTAATCGAAATTGCAATCATTTTTGATCAAGAAAAAAGGAGGGTGGGAATCAATGGTTGTTGGGTTTTTGGTAAGCGGAGGCAAATTCTTTTCTCACCTGATCTTCACCTGGTATAAGGTGAATAGGAGGAATGAAGAAGGAGGTGCGCGGGGGGGGGGGGGGTTAGGTGTGTGGAGGAATGAAGCCCAGGAATGTCAAACGACGAAAATTCGTCGGGGATGTTTCGGGTCCAGTAAAGAAAAAATAAACCGTTTCTTTTTTTCTTCTTCTTCTCACCTTTTTTTTTTTTCTTCTGGTATTTAGTCGACTGACGATGGCTCTTTCGATGGTCGTACATGCCGGGGTCCTCCTTCTCTCTCTCTCTCTCTCTCTGTCTCCCATTGATCCACATAACTCAACACCTTTCAATGGTATGTGTGTGTGTGTGTGTGTGTGTGAAAGGCGGGGGGGGGGGGGACCTGACGCTGAGAGACGTAGCATTCAAAAACCAACTTAACAGAAGAATGAAATCAAAAGAAAAAGAGCAACAAAAACGAAACTGTGCGTATTTCTACACTTGTCTCATTGACTGGTTGGAAAAGAACTTTTCTTTTTTTTTTTTTTTTTTTTTTTTTGGCGATAAAAAAAAAAAGAAAAAGAAAAAGGAAAGAAAAACCGTTGCAAAATACCAATGGATATACAGTTAGTTAATACCTTCCAACTGTCAAGCTGTTTTCGTTTCGTCAAACATGATTTTGATTCAACTCGTGGCCGTGGTAGATCAGGTGCGAAAGTCCCACCTCCGACCGGAAAGGGCTGGTTATTGAGACGATCGTGTGTTTTTGTTTGTACAAATAGCTGTAACGCACACACTCGCGCTCACACTCGCGATACGATGGGCGAAAAAAATGCTGATGCAATGTTGTTTGTTTGGTCGCTTGTTTTCATTGATCAGCGACCCCGACGGGTCGTTACGGTTGGCCAGAATCCATCGTGGGGGGATTTGCGCCAACCGCAATTCAAATACGCGCATTTTGAAAAAAAAAAAAAAAAAAAAAAAATGATGGAAATCAACATGGGATCCTACGTCCGCTTTTGATTGCCATCCAGTTTCTTCTCTCCCCCCCCCCCTATTTTTTCTATTAGCCAAAACGAGAATCTAATTCTAATCAAACCAGCTCCATCTTTGCCTTTCTCCTTCCTGTTTCTGTTTGATTGGGATAACTGACGATTCGGCCATTTACGAAATCTCCCACAATGTCCTGTTTTTGTTTGTTTTTTGTTTGTTTGTTTTTTACCGTCTGCCTATGTCAGCAGTTTCATTTGCGCTGTACACAACATTTTGAGTTTTGCATTTGCATTTCTGCCGGCCGTTCGAATGATTAATGCCGGGGCCGAGATTTCCATCGTAATATTCGCTGCTGGCATTGATGACAGAAACAGTGTAGTTTAAAAGAGAAACAGGAAGAAGGAAAACAATAGCTTCTGTTGGATGCCGTTTCTCGTTCTTTCTGCTGTTTGCTTTTAGGGACAAAAAAAAAAACAAAAAAAAAGAGAGCCAGTACGCGACTGTACTGCCGCTTTATGCGTTTGCATATTGCATGGTCGAAAGACACGCTAACTCTTTTTTGAAAAAAAAAAAATAAAAAATAAATAATTCTTCCTCTTTCGTGTACCGTACAAATAGATAACATAACACAGTATATACATACATACATGTACGCATAACTAGAGTTATATAGAGGTCTCTCTTTCATCTCGTTGGTCCCTCCCGGTTGTTGCTGTCGTCATCACAAAAGCGACGCACGTCAGCTTTTGGCTTTTCGCTTGTTTTCCATTTACTTTTCTCCTCATGTCTATCTCCTCAATTTCATTGTTTCTCGTCTCCCATTGTCCGTTTTTAGAAAGGGGTGGAAGGAGAGCGAGCCAACGATAGGAGGAAATGAAGAGAGGACAGCCAATTTTCGTATAGATGCAAACTATTGATGATGAAAATGTCGTATGTCTACGCCAATACTTTCCTAGCGAATGTCTTTGCGCGAAATTCATCTCATACAGTCGGGATGTTCGTCGTAGTTCACTGTCTGCGTATGCAATCCCAATACGCGGGATAAAGTTAACAACCGTACACTTCAAAAAAAAAACAAAAAAAAAAAAAAACGAGACCCCCCAAAAAATTGGTGTAGGCACAAGAGAATGACATCGCGCCACGCAACCGCACGGCATGAAAACAGGAGAGGAAATCGTCGTGTTAGCAATGTTTAAAAAGAGGGAAATATTTAAACAAGCAGTATCGATGCCGACAAAGCCCTTTTTTCTTTTTTTTTCTCTCCCCTTTTTCACGACTTGTAGGGGTGATGATGTACATGCGTGATTTAGCTATATACACATAGCGTATGTACGCACAGAGTATTCTTTAAGACTCCAGCAACGGGACGACACGTGAGGCCGACCGCATACGTGTAAAAGAGGGCCGTCCTTTCGGCCATTTTCTTTTCTTTTTGTTTGTTTGAGTGGGCGGGCAGAGAGGAAACAGTTTTTTTTTTTTTTTTTTTGTAGTCTTCCCGGACGTTCCTCTTGTGTGATTCGAGCTTTAGCCGTCAGCGTGTTATTATTATATACGTACCCAGGGAGAAAAAAAAAAAAAAAAAAGAAAAAAGTGAACCGAAGAGAATCGAAAGAAAAGCAACAAACGAGTTGGAGAATTGAACTGATGTATCGTGGCTGCTCTGTGGTGGTGGTGGTGGTGGTGGTGGTGTGTGTGTGCGTGTTTTTTTGTATTTGCCCAGTGCACGCCCGCATGTTTGTCTAATAGACAAGGCGAACAAGAGAGCCGACCAAAGTTAAAAAGACACTTTGCATTTCTACCTTTTGAAGAAAGAAGAAGAAAAACAAAAATGATCGGGAAATGTTCATTTTTCTTTTTTTTTTTTTTTTTTTTTGTTTCTTCGGTTCCGAGTTGGTTGCGCTCGTTGCGCGCTCCCATCATCGAGCGAGCAACCGACATCGGCTCGTTGTTTGAAACGAATAGGCTTAATTATACAGGACTGACTGCAATTTTCCTTCTCTTTCGGGAAAAAAAAAAAAAAAGAAGAATAGAAAAGAAAGAAAGAAAACAGAAAGATAAAAAACCCTCCCACCTCATAAGAGTCGAACCGCCTCACTGCAATATACATAAGAGGGGGGCATCCTTTTTACCTAACTTTGCATGTGTGTGTTTTTTGAGCTAGTTTTTTTTTTTTTTTTCTCTCTCTCCATCGTTGGTCGATGATGCGCTTCTACCCTGTATTTATCCCATTAGAAGTTGGCGCATTTAAAAAAAAAAAAAAAAAAAAAAAAAAAACGGCCTCGCTGAAGAGACGACGGTGGCCGACACTCGGCTTTTTTCGGAAAACCCAACCGCGTCTTGCGCCTTTTGGCGGCTTGGTTTGTTTCTTTTTTTTTTTTTTTTTTTTTTTTTTTAAGTTGGTGTTGGTGCGGTAGGCTAGTGGTAGCGTGTAGTGCGGTGATGATGGCAGCGCTGCCGTTTTTTTTCGCCCTGTTTC